>NW_005842129.1:935408-947969 GCF_000455745.1 Alligator sinensis | reverse complement strand
CGGCTGCCGGCAGCGCCGCGGCCTTGGCCAGTGAAGGGTCCGCAGTGAGGAGGCCCCTCCCCCACGACCAGGACGATGCCGGCGTTTGCGCAGAGTTCGGCCAGTGACAACCCCCCCGCCAGCGCCGTCCTGCCCCTACAGCCGGCAGGGGGGGGGTCTGCGCCACCCGGCCACCCTCCAGCATGCGCACGGGTCAGCCGAGGGGAACCACCAGGTTTCCCGTCCAACGCTGACATGGCAGGCAGCTTGGCCAACAGGAGACGTGGCTCACTTCGTGTACCTTTTAAGGGCACGCGACACCTTACGAATGGGATCCATGACTGCTTCATCCCTGCTTGAAGAATGTAATGAGAACCAGTATCCCCCTACTCCTTCCACAGGCATGCGTCCTCCTGAGCGCCTCCCTCCCAGGCAAAGCCTGTTCCCTGCATAGTTAATGGAACAATGCCCTTCCTTGTCAATTCCTCCCGCTGATCTAGAGAGTGGGAATCTAGATTTGGCAAACGTCAATCCTTCCAGATCGTGGTGTATGCATGAGAGGTCACCCAGACCTTCACTGCGTGTGCCTAGGCAGGAGTTTTGGAGGAGTGGATCCTGCCCAGACCTCCCATCCCTCTTTTAGGCCACTGACACAGAACCCAAAGGCCAGGCTGGGTCCAGACAGTTGGTGCCTCCGTGGCTGTAGTTCAGGGGTGCGCAAAATGCAGCCCGCCAAACCATTGTATCCAGCCTGCGAGGCCCCTAAAAATTTAGAAAATTAATATTTATCTGCCCCTGGCTGCCTATCATGCAGCCCTCAATGGCTTGCCAAAACTCAGTAAGCGACCTCTGCCTGAAATAATTGCCCAGCCCTGCTGTAGTTGTATAAGCATCCAGGAACTGAGGCTGGGTGCCCTGTGACAGACAAGGGTTCTACCACTGAACCACAGGGGACTCCAAAGAACGTAGAAATACTTTGAAAACTCCCACTGGAGAGGGCACATTCAGGGGGTTATTGCCAGCCTGTGACCTTGCTGTCATCACTGCTACAGGTGACTCCAGTTTTGAACCCCGTTAAAGAGCCATTGGAACAAATGGGGCTCTTTAGCCTGAAAAAGTGCAGGCTCAGGGGTGATCTGATGGCCACCTACAAGTTTATCAGGGGTGACCACCAGTATCTGGGGGAATGTTTGTTCACCAGAGCGCCCCAAGGGATGACGACTAGGTCGAACGGTCATAAACTACTACAAGACCGTTTCAGGCTGGACATAAGGAAGAGTTTCTTTACTGTCCGAGCCCCCAAGGTCTGGAACAGCCTGCCACCGGAGGTGGTTCAAGCGCCTTCATTGAACACCTTCAAGATGAAACTGGATGCTCATCTTGCTGGGATCCTATGACCCCAGCTGACTTCCTGCCCTTTGGGCGGGGGGCTGGACTCGATGATCTTCCGAGGTCCCTTCCAGCCTTAGTGTCTATGAAATCTGTGAATATGGTGCATTTTGTTTTCTTTCGTGTTACATTATAATATAAATAGCATTGGTAATGCCATCATTTTCATTCATTGTAAAGGACTTAATTAAGGCAAGATATAACTTAGTCCTGACACTTAAACCCAGAAAGGTTGTGTAGACCAGCCCTCACTTTCCCTCTTTATGTATATGGTTAGTTAATACAAACCTGTACCCAACTAATCCCACCCTGTGTGCATATACATTTCCTTCCAATGGGAGTCCATACCAGCCCCAACTTCAGCATGCTTGCAGTACCACTAATGAGAGCCCATAGCTTCATGGTTTCCTTTAACCCTGGAGCCAAGTATACCTTGGACTGCAAAATGGGAGCCAGGCAAGGGTCATTTTGCCTCCACCCTCATAAACTTGAGCCTAAGTGAATTTGCTAGGCTGGTTCCCACCCCCCACAGATTATGATTTCCACATTCAAGCAGCATTCAAGGAGAAGGAGATCCTGTTGAGCTTAGAACTAATATCCTCAGTTGGACCATAGTCCAGCCACTCAGCATGACATCAGAGATAATGATCAGTGTGTAGGCCTAGTGATTAAAATAAGAATATGTTTTTCTTTGTACAATGAGTACTTATTATATGGAGAAAGTGAGACCCAGTGAAAACAAAACCCAGTAGTGACATTGTTGTAATCTTTTTCAAAGGAAGAGCACACTAAATACTAAATGTATTTGTAAACTCTGTTGTCCATTATAATCATTATTTCTCTAAATTCTTTTCTTGCTCTTAAATATAGAACTATATTGTAACTGTCACCAGATGCAGCCAATAGTACTAACTGGTAGCAACTGCCAGAAGTCGCCATAAATTGCCAGAAGTCAACCAAATTTCCTTTTAACCTCCTTCAGTTCCTGAGACACTGGACAGGTTTGTTTCCCCTCTGCCAGCAGGAGCCAGAGCTCCAACTCTGATCAGTTACTGTTTTTAAAAGAACAGTCCATTTCAGTCAACCAGACCCTGCCCCTCTTCACAGACAGCTCTCTCAGAACACTGCTCTCTGGGCCAAGCTGCCATACATACCCCAGCCCAACCTAGTTAGTAGGATACTGTTTTCTTCCCTCAACCTCAGGTGGTAAGCACAACTGCCAGCCACTAGCATTTCCCCACCAAGTATACTCAAGGAGGATTTCACTGACCTTCCCAGGATGAATGCATTTTGAAAAGTTCCTTTCAATGGTACAGTGGGATTACAGAAGCAGTTGGCATAGCTCAAGAATGAGTGCAAGTGCTCGAATGACAATAGTAGGAGGCAGGTATTAGCATATCCAATGCAGTTTGTGTCCAAGTGACTACATTCCTTCATTAGGACTTGGAAGATTCTCTGTAAAGCACAGAAATCCTTATGTCATTCAGATTGAGAACAAGACTTCTACAGTCATATCTAATTTCCAAGAAACATCCACAGATGCCACCAAATCCTAGCATCTGACATCCATGTCCAATAATTGTCACCAATGAGCTCAGTCAGCAGCTATTGACTTAAAGTAGGAATTCCTGGGTAGTTCTGGCCTGTGCCAGCTAGGAGGGCAGATTGGTTGGAATAGCTTTCTGGTTTTTACCTCTGAAAATCTCGCCAGCTGCCAGAACTGCCACCCAGAGATCCAAAACACTATCAATTGGTGCAGCTGCCAGTAACTGCCATTAGCTATCATTGACTATGTTCACTGCCAGCAGCTGTCAGTAACTGTCAATGTATTTTAGCGACTGCCATTAACTGCTACTAGTTACTGTTGGCTACACAGGCTGCCATAGGCACCAGTAAATACCATTAGGTTTCATTGTCACAAACTACTAGTGATTGTCATTAATTGCTTGTAAGTCTTAGTAGTTGAGATTACCATCTACTGCAGGGGTAGGCAACATTTTTTGGCCAGAGTGCCGAAAAACACCACAATGCCTACTTTGGAAGGTGCCAGAGTGCCAGCATGCCAGAAAGACAAAAGGGGAGCAGGGGGTACATGGCAGGATGCCCTGCTTGTGCCCCTTGCCCCCCAACCCAAAGGCCCTGCCTCTTGCCCCCCCAGCCCTGCTGCCCCTGCCCCCCACCCAAAGCCCCTGCCCTCTAGCCCAGGCTCTGTGTCTGTCAGCAGCTACCCCAGCTCTGGGTGGGCTGCACTGCCCTGCCCTGCTGTCTGCTCTGAGGTGTGCGTGCAGTTGCCCCCAGCACGGAGCTGATGCCGGAGCTGTGGAGCCCAGCACAGCTGTTTGCAGTCTGCCCACTGCTTGCTGCAGCTGCCCAGAGCCCGGCTGGCTACAAACAGCTGCGCTGGGCTCCAGAGCCCAGGCACCAGCTCTGTGCTAGGAGCTGGGAAGAGACCGCCTCAGGCCTCTCCCCCACCGCCCTCTCTGAGGCGCGCATGCACACGCCAGCACAGAGCTGATGCTGGGGCTCCGGAGCCCAACACAGCTGTTTGCAGCCTCCTGGCTGCAGCCGGCAGCAGCTCTGGGAAGCTGCTGCAAGCCAGGAGCCCAGGCTGCTCCCAGCAGCCAGCTGGGACACTGCAAGCCCTGCTGGGAGCAGCCCGGACTCCGTCGCTGGCAGCAGCTACCGTGGTGTGCCAAGCAAAATGGCTCAGCATGCGTGCTGGGGGTTGCTGACCCCTGATCTTAACACGTGCACGCGTGCGCGCGCGCGCGCGTGTGTGTGTGTGTGAGAGAGAGAGAGAGATTTGCCAGTTACTGCCACTGTATCGAAGCCAAGCAACTCCCAGGTTGTTTAGCTAATTGAGTGCCAAAAATGGCTCCCGACAGAATCATTTTAGCACCATTATGAAGCCTATATGAATTATTTTCGCCATTGACAAAATGTTCCCATCTCTGAAGTCAGAATCTCCTAACAGATTAAACAGTTACTTCATGCAGTTCTACTTATCTCAAAGAAAAAGCAATGCTTATTGGTTTAGAATAGAAAATGAGAGAGACACATGATAGATGTTATGCAAATTATAAAAGGACCTGGGTACTAAGTTTAGTGAACAAGTTACATTTTAGAAAGCCTGTATTCTGAAACTGATTTCTATTGTTTCAAGAGCTCTCTGGCAGCCTTGTTGCCTCTCTCACAAGGTTTGTGCTGGGCTTCTTTCTTCTGTCACCCAGCAACATCACAGATTCCTGGAAAGGAAACATTTCTCCAGTTTAGTATATTAGGGCTTAAATGCATTTAGATTAAAACAGGGAAGTTCTTTCACTTGTAATACAAGTGTCCTCTTCCTTTTATTTTATGATAAATACTTATTTCTTTTCTTTGTGCAATATTAGAAGAACAATTTGCATTTGGCAAAAGATTTTCTTACTCAGTTACTTTGAATACAATTGACCAGCATTCATTAGCATGTTGGTTTCTTTCACCTCTCTTGGAGAAGAATATCTGTTACCATACAAACTGAAAAAAACTTATCTCCAGGTTTTTTCCTGCAATAATATAATGAATTTCCAGATCCACATAGTGAAACTATTTTAATAATGAGAAGAAGAATTAACAGCAGTAAATTCAATAACCACATAATTTCCCAGCTTAATTTCCAAACTAAATATTGATTTTACCCATTTGTATATACCAGGTATAATTCTTGTCAGGAAGTCAAGGCAACAACTGCTGCAGTAAGCAACTACCAGTGTTATTTTCACTAGCTGCTGGTATATGCTTTGATATTTGGTCAGCTGGCACTTACCTGCCTAACCCTTCCAGATGGCTGACTTCTGACTTGAGTACTTCATATCAGCTATTTTAGTCAGGGATGGGAGGAATCCATCCATGCTTCTTAATCTTATAGGTCAGAAGCACCTCTTTGCATCAGAACAAAAAATGGAGCGTCATAGCACCCAATAACAGACTAAATAGAGCGGGCTCTGTAATTAGTCATGATTTAACCCAACCACTTTGTAAGCAAGAGAATGCCTGGCCAAGGCTAATAATAGGACCCTAAATTTAAACGTCTAAATAAAGTAAATAGTCTGATTTTCTTTCTGAGCTCCTTTTAAGTATAAAGCGTGAGACACGCTTTTATCTCCCTTTTCCCACGTTACTGAACTGAAAAATATATTTTTAAAAAATGAAAATAGACTTTCACAATTTTCTCTCACTTTTTTATATACATTTCCCCTCCTCCACCAGTTGGAAAAAAAGGGGAGGGGTAAAAGAGAGAGAAATGGGGGAAAGGGTGGGGGAATCACACAAATCTTTGGCTTTGAGAGTTCAATATTAAGTTAAATTAAAAGAATATTACAGTTTCTCTTAGAAATATGATTCAAAATGAAACAAAAAAATAAAATCAAGTTTCCTATAGAATTTTAATGAAGTCACAATTTCCAGTGGAACATCTTTTTCTCCCAGTGGAAAAATGTTGACCAACTGTTAGTGCAGTGTTCTGGAAACACTGGAGAGCTACATGACAGAGAATCCAGAAGCAAAATGAAGAGGAAGAACAACGTAAGAGTATTCCCATGGAAATGAACAAGTGTGATACACAAGAGGGAATGAGTTAAACAGAGAAGGACAGTAAGGAAATCACCTTCATCAACTTCAAACCACTCAGAAAATTCAACCAGAGCAAAACAAAGCCTGGTTGCTTACCAGTATATCCTATAGGAACATTTCATCTTCTGCTCTGAAGTTTCTCCTGCCTTCTCATTCATCTCTAGGTGCTCTTCCAGGTATTGACTTTCGACAAGGATTTTCTCTGTGGTGCCCTGATTCAGAACACCATCATTATCCAGGAAATCATTTAATCCCCATTTCAAGTGTGTTCCTGAATAGGGGAATATCAAAAAAGAGTCATGTTCTACTCTGGCATTTGGGATCAGCAGTCTGAGATTACAATTCCTAGATATTTGCAGCTGCCTTTCCCAGCCCATGACACTGGAATTCACCTTTCACTGCCTCTCTTTAATCAGGCAGAACCCATGGTACTTGTTTTCAGGACATCCTGCAAAGCATATTTGCATTGACGGAATAGAGGTGTGTGCGCTGAAAGGGGATCCATTTTAATGTTGCCATTTGGGTTGATTCAGTCCAGTGTTTGGCTGCTTTGCTTGTACTTCTGATACTTCTTTAGTCTCACCAGCTGTCTCACTTCACTCTTAATTTAAATAACTTTACTGACTGAGTTGTGGTCTGATCTGTCTGCAAATTATCCAATAATTTGTTCTTTCTAGTAATTTCCCAGGCTTGTGTACATCTGCCTTCAGTACAATTAATTCATCACTTTATGAATTGTTGCATTATTACTCATAATTACTTTTATTTTCTTTTGATTCTGTACTTAATTCATCCCTTTCCCTTTGAGTTGCTCCGTAACTTTTGGCATTGGACTGTTTAAATCATTCAATAAGGTTGAACAGATCTGAGGGGAGAAAAGGAAGTGAATCTAAATGGGATAGTAGGGATGTCTTACATCATTTCTTCTGCAATGAAGAAGAGAGAAAGAAAATATACAGATAATGTGCTGGAAATTCAAGCCAGAGACAAGGGAAGGAGGATAAGCTGAAAGTTCTTGATCACTTCTACTGAAGCTGCAAGTCACAACAAAAGCAAGTTTTCTTCACAGCTAAACAGGGCTGGGGGAAGGGAAGGGAAGTTCACATTTTCTTGTGGACCTTTGGTAATTAGCCATTGCATCATAGAAAAGTAGGGCTGGAAGGGTCCTTAGGTCATCTAGTCCAACCTCCTGCTCAAGGCAGGATTATCCCTATCCAAGACATCCCGTACAAATGTGTGTCTAACCTGTTTCTATAACTGCACAACATGCCTGTCACAAGTCTACAAGGCACATTGCCCCAAAATGACCAAGAACAACTTAACTTGACATGGGTAAAGCAAGGGGATGAGGGCTGTGAATGTCCCACTACTGCAAGGGCTGTTAAAATACACTTGAGATCCAAGAAGACCATGCCCTCCACTATGGAAAACCGCGAAAAAAATTAAAAAACAAAAAACCAGTCCATGCTGATCTGACCATGTGGTAAAATTCTTTTCTGATCCCAAGTATGGTAATCAGTCTGAATCTGAGCAGAGGAACCTCAGGCATTCAAGACACTGTTATATTTCACCCAACTTTTTACAAAAGTAAATTTTGGAGGTCAAATACAAGTAACTAAAAGTTGACAAAACCTACAGCGTTGCAACTGCCCTAAAATGTATGCTACCTTTTTAGGACAAGCATCATCACCCTGTAAAAGGATACCTCTACTGCAATCATAATTATGAAACTGTCAGCACATCTAAATAAGAAAAATGAATAATAATTAAAATACAAAGGACAAGAATTCAGAAACAAGCCTCCCAGGCAATGTTAACTTGCCCTACTGTATTTTTTATAGTTGGTCTCTGTAGTTGTGATAATCTGAGGCCTTCTGCTATAAATGGATATAGTCAGCAAAATTCAAATTGAGCAAGAAGTCTGGTAGATTTTCCATCATTTAATGTCTTTTAATCAAACTTGGATGTATTTCTAAATAGCAACTTGTTGGACTAGATGAATAAAATTCCAAATGAGGGGTTTTGTGAAAGGTCAGACAGGATAGTCAAAATGGGCCTTCAAAAATTACACAATGCTGTGATCTTTTGAATTATTTTTTCCTTAGGCTGTAATTTCCCATAGTTGGCCTCATCCTGCTATTTTGGTGGTATTTTATTTTATGTTTGAAAGGTTGATAAAAGTTTTTCCAATTTATATTTATTTTTCAAGTTCATTTTCATCCCTTGAGACTTAAATGGAAGGCCTTTCCAGCTGGAAAGGTTCCAACTGGCTTGTCGTCAAAGGCCCAGATTCTTAAAGGTTCCTAATTCTGAGTGATTCCACATACCTTTAAGGATCAATTGCTTAGCAATTGCTGAGTCGGGGCTGGGAACTGTCCCAGTCAGGGGCAGATCCCAGCCCCATGCCCCAATTGGGTGATCAAGCCATGGAACTTGGAAAGAGCTGCAAGGTTGGGGTGGGTCCCAATTCACTGGTGGGGCAACTAGCAGCAGCTGCCCCACTGGCTGATCAGGGCAAGAGGTTAGGACCTGCCCCTACCCTGCAGCTCTTTCCAAGTCCCCTGCCCCTGACCAGGGAGCCAGAGCCAGAAGCAACCTGCTGCTGGGGCAGGGGGACATTGTCCCCACCCTGGCAACAGGCAATCCCCACCCCCCCACACAAAGTCCATGTATGTGGCTGGAAAACTGTCATTTATGTGCACAACAGCATCTAGCCCAGGGTGACTCCATGCTACATAAACAGACCTGTTGGCTTTCCACCATATGAATTCAGCTTACACATTAATGACCCTACTGCACAGCAAGAAATTCAGTCTTTGAACAACAACCTTATTACTTATTTATTGTTTTAAAAGAGTAATTAGCCCAATGAAAATGTAGCTATGGTGTCAGGAAATGCAAGTGTATTAGGCTATTGTTGGAACACTGGAACCATTGGTTCCATACAGAGATATACAGAAATATACATACAGAGTGCATCTCTCTCAATGATGGGAAAAGTCTTTTCCTCAAGAGATTCAGCTCCCTGCTCAGAGATAATTACCTCCATGAAAGTAATTGGCTGCCAGTTGCTTTCTTAAACACTAGGAGGGGACAATGAAAATGTCTCTAGTAAATAAGTTAGTACAATGTTTTCTTCTTATGTTTAAGTAATAAGACCATAATATAAGCCAAGAAATGTTTGGCAATTCAAACAAAGTCCCTGAACTCAGTCTTTCTCCTGTGATGCTTAAGGAGCTGCTGCACTTACAAAAATCCATGTGTGAGGCATTGTTAAAATATCTTCTCCACAATTCAAACTGAAGTCAAAATTCACCAGTGCCAGAGGGTGAGCTTGTCCCCTTTCAGAGTTACTGACACCACTGTTCAAACCCCTCAGTTTGTACAGGAGGTGTAGAGGTGCTGCATGATATTGTTTCTTGTTAATAAGAGTGTATTTGTTAAAACAGCCTTCTTGTCAGTGACCATTATCATTTAACTTTCCTCAGGAGTGGCTTGAAGCATCTTTGAAGGAAAGCTTTCAACATTGATCACTTAGCTATCTTGACCTGGTTGTGGAATCTGAAGATTGTGGCTGATAGTTTCCCAAGAATAAGGAAGAATCCCCCATGGTCATTGTTTGCCAAAAACTAAATTACTAACTAATTTGGTGAATTCTAAAATGGAAGGACTGCTCTAACCCTGTCTATAACCCTCTCAAGTCAGGAATTATAACAGGGCACTGTGGCAGGCCTGTGCTTACCATGTCGCTGCTGGCCTGCTCTGCTCACCTAAGTGTGCTGCACCAAGGTCTAGTCGCCTGCCTTGACTTGATGTTACTTAAGGTCCTACTGGAGGATGTTGTTCAGTGTTTTCCAAAACCCTGGGCACCTTGGCTGCTGGTTCTTCTGTGGGGCTCTGTCACAGGGAAAAGCAGAAGGGAGGACCCCAAAATACAAAGGGGGAACCCTGGGGACAGGAATCCATAGATGGGAAAGAAGGAAAAAGCAAGGGTAAAGGGAAACACCCGCAACAGGACCCGCGGCAAAACCAGAACTTGAAGAAAGACCTGCGCAGATCATCAGCTGCGCCTTTATACAACTGCGGTTGACCGATGACATCATCAGCAATCACCGGCCAGCGGAAATAAAACAGGCCACCGGCGAAGACGAGGAGGGAGGCAGATTGGTGCCGGCAAGACCACCAGCAGGAGGTGTCTCTCTAAAGCTCCCACGGGACCGAGAAAAGTCAGAGGCTGCTTCCCCGGTGGGGAAGAACCCTCCAGCATGAGCTGCAAGCCAGAGTCTGCTGGATGCAGCGAGAGGAGTCAAGAGCTGGAGGCAGCTCCCCATGACCGGGAACCCGGGCATAGGAGCAGAGGGGCGCAGAAGGACCCCGACGCCAGTGGCTGCAACAGAGGGGCTGGAAAGGCTGATACAACTCCCCATGCCAGACCAGGTGGGACCATCGAGGGCACCGGGAAAGCCAAAGAGGTGCACCAGGTGGGAGACGGGAGGCAAGGGCAGCGTGAGGAGCTGCAAAGCATGGCCACCAGCAGCGTGGTGCCGATCCAGTGAGTAACAAAGGGACAGGCATCCACTGGAGGACCACAGGTGGTCCGAAGAAACAAAAGGCTGGGTGACGGGGGAGAAGAGTCGTGGTGGAGTCCGCAGGCTACCCGGGCCACATACAGGGCCTAACCCAGACCCATAGTGCTGAAGGGCAGGTGGTCGGCAACTAGGCAGAGGGGGTCTGGCAAGGGAACAGTTGTAATAGTGTAGTAGTGGTGTCAGTAGTGTAGTAGTAGTGTCAGAGTGTAACAGTGGTTTTCTTTGTGTTTTATGTTTCCCCCTTCTGGAGGGGCTGAGAGGCAGAGCTCTTTTGAAGCCTTATTGTTGCTTAAACCCTGAGTTGGTTTGCTAGCCTTAGGGAAAAGGTGGCGGCCTTGCAACCTGGGCGGGATACCTCAGGCTACTTAGCTTTAGCAGGGAGGGCCACCCCCTATGGAAGTAATCAGGGGCTCAATGGTCTGGAACCTGGCCAGGAGGACAGCCGTGACCTGTCAAGGCTTGGTGTAAGGGTGAGGTACGGGGGAGGTGGAGCCCCGCAGAAGACCGCTGAATAAACGTTCCGCTGTCGGGAGACCCCAAGTGGTCAGACCCCCCACTGAAAGAATATTCAAAGTTGTGGCAGGTGAGATTGGGGAAGACCACACCAGAAGTAAACACCTTCTCAACGGACCACAGGGGATGGTAGGGCGAACACCATCGAACATCCGGGCCAGAGTCGCACATGACCAGATGTTCAAGGCCAGGCGGGCACAGGCTCCTTACCTCCCCTTCACACCACCCCTTTCCATTCAGGTATTATGGCTTGGGTCTCGGTGGGATCTGGACATACTACAGGCACAGTCTGTTCTGCCTGGGCAGTCTATCTCCACCCCACTTACCCAGCTGGTGGTCCACATGTCTCCAATTGGAAAAATGAACAACTTAATGATATTAGAACTTAAGTTCTCCTTGGGATGCAAGTGAGTAGGGCAACGATGCTTACCATGTCAGGCACCTCTTCTTTGGCTCATCCTCCCCTATGTGCGGGTGCACTGTGTGATTGTCGAGTAACTCCTACATCAGGGTTGTGTCTTCAAGAGCACTGGGCTCTGGATCAACTGGTACCAAGCCACATGTCGCATCCTGTGGGGAAACTTCCCATGTCCTTGCTTCCCCTGGGGGCCTGGTGTTGCCCAACCACGGGTCTTGGGGCCTGGAGTCATACCAGCCTGGTGGGATCTGCCAGTGTGTCCTGGGCCACCCCTGTCCCACCCTGACCACCCTGTATGTACCTGTGGGAGGCATCCAGTGTGGGTGTGGTCTTGGCAGGTTCTGAGCCCCTGGTTTTGTGGGTGACTGCCCCTCCACTGGAGCCTGGGCCCTTCTTTTCCTTGCTCCAGCTTGCATAGGCCATGTCCACTTTGTGTGGGCTCCAAACCTTTAAAGAATGAAGGCTCAGATGTGGCAGGGAAATCCCTGCCCAGCAGTCTGCCTGCTTGCTAATTCAACAGCCCATGCCAGCCACAAGGGAGGCTTCCAGAGGCGCCACGGGTGCTCGCCCCTTTCTGCTTCCTGTCATGCATGGCCAGCCAGCTCCTTTGGTCCTAGAAGCCTTGAGAGGCCAGACCAGTCTGCGGTCCTGCTTCTAGCCGTAGGGTGCTGGAGCAGCCATGTGCAAGACTGGCCACCTGTAGTCTGGCGATGCAGTGAGTGGGGTGCAGACCTGCCACAGGCACTGACAGAATCTTCATTTAATAGCATGAACATTGAAAAAAAATCTCACAATAAGCTGTTGTGGGAATAAAGAGGCAGCACCAGTATCAGTGTTAGGCTCTGAGACACTGTTGCTACATTTCCAAAGTGATTATTTATAAAAAGTCCAATAGTTCACAAAGGTCTGTTTGAATGGTAAATTCTGCTCACAGAGATTGAGCAGTACAGGCCCCTTTAGGATATAAAATCTGGTCTGAAAAGAAGAGAAGAAAAAATTGGGGGCAGAAAGAGTATGGCATGGAAAACCTCAACAAAAAGGGTCTAAGGAGACTGCAGAAAG
>NW_005842129.1:931610-935377 GCF_000455745.1 Alligator sinensis | reverse complement strand
ACAGTGTCATGACTAGGGACCTACTTAATTGATGGTTTTACAGATTTCACAGAAACTGCAAAATATGGGATTTCTGTGAAATCCACAAAATCAATAACCCACGCTTTAATAAAAATAAAATGCTGGCTCTCCAGTGGGAGCCACTGGTCCTCACTGCCAGGAGGGGAAGGCACTGGCTGTCAGAGTGGCATGAAAGGCAGCAGACAAGATGATGACTGCTCTCATCCCTCCTCCCACCTCCCCCCCACTAGGGTCTCTCCACCAATCAGTGCTGAGGGGTAGGGCAGCATGAAAGGCAACCAGCAATCAAGATGGCAACTGCCCCCTTGTCCCTCCTCCCGTCCTCCCAGGCCTCTCCATCAATCAGCACCAAGAAGCGGGGCTGCCGCAAAATACCACAAAATTGGCTCTGTGCACCACAAGTGAGACATGAAAAACTCTTTGTCTCACTGTGATTTGGGTAGGTCCCTAGTCATGACAGACTTAAGTGCCCTCAAACATATTCTATGCCTGACTAACCATCAGAGTAGAACAGAGGTTCGCTTTACCATGTATTGAGGATCAGAATATAAGGAGACTTGTAACAGAATGCTAATGGCCTGTTGGCATGGTTTTATCCAGATGCTGCATGTAAATTTTTACATTATGTAAGAATATCCTGTAATAAAGACATTAGAAATGCTGTCAGCAGCGTCTCCATTGCAGCCTCACTGGGGCTCTCATATGAGCCTTTCCAAAAATAAAAAGCATTCATTAAAGCACTTGTAATTAACATGGTGTCCTTGCAAAGCCTTGTTACAAAAGAAGTCTATCAAGAATTATTTCTCTCTACTTGCCACACACAGAAATCAGAGTCTGCAGAATGAAGCCAGCAGGCAACTTGATTTATCATTTCTAGCCAATAACTAGTGTTACCAACTCTCAGAATTTTGTCAGGAGTCTCAGGGTATTTCTTTCCTGTTGCCCCAGCAGCTGGAAGACATCTCATTATGAACATCTCAGTTCTTGGTTTTTAAAAAGGAAAGTCCTAGCCTTCATGACTGTAGAGAAAGATTTGAAAATGGGACCCAAAGACACCCTGATGGCTCTAAAAAGGAGAGCAAATAAAAAGAGCTCCATTGTGCTTTCTATTAAGAGCTCATGGTTTTTTGGGCCCTGACTGGTAGATACTAAGGATCTTCTCTGCTTAAGCCTGAGGACATTTCAAATTTGATGTTCAGTCTTGAACTTTTGGGTTGGCATTTTTTTCCCTTGGTTATTTAATAGGGCTGTGAGAAGCTTCAGTCCCTGATTCAATTCGGCAGAGATTTGGCCCAATTTGGTGGCCGAATCTCCAAATCCAAATCAAATCAGAGGACCCTTTAATCTCTCCGAAACGATTCGGAACCCTCCAAATTGATTTGGAGAGATTCGGACAGATTCAGTGATTTGGATGTCAATACAGCTTTAAATGATTTTTCTACATACCTCTATGTACCAGGAGAATTGTAAGCGCTGCGATGCTGAAGCACATGGAATGTCCCACAGGAGCATGGGGGGCTCCCCAGCGCACTCAGCAGCAAATCCAGAAATGGACCAGAACCACTTCTGGTCCACTTCCTGGTCCACTGGGGAGTGCACAGGGGGCCCCCCTATGCTCCCCCACCTCGATGACTGGTGCCTCCTGGGTCTCGGAGGGCACTCAGGGTCCTCCAGCCAATCGCCGAGCTGGGGGGTCATGGGGGAGACCCCCGGTGCACTCCCTGGCAGACCCAGAAGTGGACCGGAAGTACTTCTGGTCCACTTCTGGGTCTGCTGCTGAGCATGCTAGAGAGCCCCCTGTACTTCTGTGGGATACTCCATGTGCCCCAACACTGCAGCATTCACGAGCCACACCTTCTACCTCAAAGTATGTAGAAAAAAACTTTTAAAGCTGTGCCTGTGTCTGAATCACTGATTCACTGAATCAGCATCAAATCTTCAGATTCGGCCGAATCAAATCAGGGACAGTGATCCAAATCAACAGATCAAATCATTGTCCCCAATTCGGGCTGAATCCGAATCCAAATCAAATAGGGCCCATTTCATACAGCCCTGTTATTTAGGTGGCCACTTTTTGGACAGCTATAGGATATTTTTGGTACGTACACACCCACGTATATTTTGTTCCCAGGCACACAAACAACTACATACATGCCCAAGATGGCAATAACAGAGAGAGTGCACATTCCCATATTCTCCCCACAAGTTGAGTGGCTAGCCACTCACTTGGAGAGCCAGAGGTGCTGTGTTTTGGGTCTACTCATCCAGGTGGGGTTTCAACCCAGGACTCTCTGATTTTCAAGTACAACCTTCTAGCTATTCTGCCACAGGTCAGCCAATATGCAGCCCCATTTTGATACTCCTTGTGAAGCTAACTCCCTGGGCAGCCATGAGAGGGAGATCTGTGGGGCCAGGTGGAAAGGAACAAGCCAGGGTGTGTGTGCTTCAGTGAAGTGGCTGCTGGGCTGGAAGAGGGCAGCTTCTACAGTTTCCTGGACTATTACTTCCAGTGAAGCAGAAGCTTCTTCCTGTACTATCCTCCACCCTTTTGTACCAAAGCAGTATTTTGGTGGCTTAACTTGAAAAGGAGAACTGGAGAACAGTGGCAATGCATAGGGGGTACATAGGGGTGAACATGCAGCCGCTGAGAGTGCTGGTGCACCCCAACAGCCAGTGTTCCCTGGTTAGGTGGTGGGAGAGCAGGCAGGAGTGCTGGTGCCCCACCCCGAGAGCACTAGCCAGGGAGAAGGGGCACCAAGAGAATCGGCGCTGGCACTTCTAGGCATGCCCCTGGTACTTCCAGGTCGGCATGATCGGCTGTGAGGGGACATCCCCCCCACTCAGTTTATGCAATCGGCCGCAGGGGTACCTCCCTCCCCCAGTTGCTGACTAGCCACTGGGGAGGCAAGTGCCCCCCCTGACTCAGGAGGCACCAGTCACCCATGCTGGAGAAGGAAGTGAGTAATGTCTGACCTGTGATATGTGGGGTAGAGTCATAGGCTGGGAAGAAAAAAGGGGTGGTAGATTGGATCCCCAGCATCCCAGGTAAGTGCCCTAGTCTGACCTGTAGTTAGTATGCTGTGCTGAGAAGTGAAAGAGAGCCTGGCTCAAACCCCTTTCAAAACAGGAGCCCAGAACTCAGGACCTCAAGCATCCCAGGTGAATGCCTGAGCCAATGAGCTATGGGTGCAAAAAATAAACATGTAGCCCTTTTCCATTCCCAAGTCTAAGTCCAATAGTCATGAGTTCTGGACAACTCCATTTTCAGACATCTAAGTCCACTAAGCATCCACCAAAGGTGCATGTAAAGGCTGTGGCCACTTGCACATACTCAGTCCATGTGACTATGTAGTGGTGCATAAGCATCCATATGCTCAGGGCTACATATCCAGGAGTAGAATACCCCAGAAACATCCAGAAATGTGAATATCAAGTTCCAGTCCAGGCTGAATGACTCCAGGTCAGCATTTGTCCTGAATTCCCAGTATTGTGCAGGGATCCAGGTTTTCCATTCACTGTGGAAAAATGGGGGAAACAGTGGGTTTCCCTAGCAAGCTGGCAGAGTTCCAGCCTGCAAGATGCAAGGAGCAGGATGCAGGTGGTACAGCCAGGCAGCAGTGGAGAGCAGCTCCCTGCAGGTAAGTCTATAGGGGAGGGAAGCATAGGGGGGGAGTGGAAGAACAGATTATGGCCCCCACAGTGAGGGAGGGAGTGGGACAGGGTTGGTGGCTGTGACTGGAGGCACT
>NW_005842129.1:927486-931593 GCF_000455745.1 Alligator sinensis | reverse complement strand
GGGGGCCCGGGGCAAAGGAAGGAATGCACAGCCACAGGGCCCAGCCAGGGAGCAGAACACAGCCACGAGCAGCTCATCTGGGGGGCGGCAAGGGGGACAGGTCCCCACTACTGTGCACACTTCCGGGGTCAGGGAGCATGTCCCCCCCCGATTTTGGGGTAGGGGCAGATGTGGGTTACCCATTGTGGGCTTGTGGTTCACTGTCCTGCTGCCCTCCCCCAGAAGCCTCATGTGGCCACACCGCTATGACAAGGTGCCCCTGCCTGCCCGGCAGCAGTGGGGACAGGGGTGGCAGTGCACAGTTGTGCCCCTTGCTGCTGCCGGGACAGCAGAGGGCACCTTGCCATGGCAATGTGGCCAGAACAGGGCTTCCAGGGGGAAGGCAGCAGGGCAGGGAGCCCCAAGCTGGCCACATTGCTATGGCCATCAGTAAAAACTTATTTTTGTCGGTAAAAACTGAACTCGTCAAGATAGTACTCAGAACCTATTTGTCTGTCTGGTATTTTTGTAGGAGTGTTTTGGGGATGGTAAAGCTATTTGTGAAAGTGTCTTCTATATGCTTAGATCAGAAATATCTATACAGATAAACTTGAAATCTCTTCTAGTCCCTTTTCTGCCTCATTAACGTTTCTCTTCATTTGCTTGCTTTCACAGTTTTGTGTCAAGCCTACTATATGTGCAGTCATCTTAACCATCTTAATTGCAAAATGCTTAAAAATCAAAACAAAACAAGGAATAACCTACTTGCCCAACTTGTGCTGCACTTGGGGTGCAAATGCCTCCACACTGCATTCATTTCCCCTCACACTGTGTTATTCATCAGTAACATCAGTCCTCAGTAACATTGCTCCCCTTCATCTCCATCATACAAGTGCTGAAGTAAATTTACCAGCTAGACTCAATGATAATCCTGTGCTGCCAGTGCATTTTCGACATACTCCACATACCAATAACCCAGCTCCCCTCAAGGAGTCCAATATGGTCCACCCTTTCAAAACCCTTTGACTCTTCTTTTCTTACTTACTCAATGACATGAAAAATGGTCAGCACAAGTACCAATCAATTAACACATCATCTCTGACCCTACAATCAGTCAACCAGGGTTTAACTGGCCATGCCATTACTGGGCATTTCGGACTGGACAGGGTCACCGTGCCTCAACCCTATACCAACAGGGCCTTTGCAATGACAACAAATGCCCTTGTGGACAAGTTCAAACCATGTCTCACATTGTTGGCTCACCTCCATTTACTATGCTACTTGGTGGCCTTCAAACTCTTCATGCTGGTGATGACATTGCCTTAAGATGTCTGAAACAATATGCTGAAACCGCATACACTAAATAAAGTGGGTTACAATAAATTGTAATTCTCTGCAATTATGAACTGGAAATGCAAAAGAAATTAGAAATGTTTTTGTACTTCATAATGACACACACATAGTGAGTTAGTTCAAGTGTGACCATGATGTAAGATTTGGCTGAGAAATATGTTCTAGATCTTCAGGGGAACTTCAGTGTCTAATGTTGGACCTATTACCCAATCATGCCTAAATAGATATTTCAGGCTAAACCCTATTTCACTTTACTTGCCTAAAAGGCAGTTATACAACTGTGTACCTGTAGTTTTTTGGCACTTATGCAGAGATTGTGATTCCACACATGCAAGTGCCCATATGCTGAGTATGCTCAGAAGAGCTGTGATCCAGCCAGGAAGATAGATAATGCTGTACACTCACCAAGGTCAGAAGATTCTGGATGTTTTCTGCATTGAAAAGGAATTTATTTTAAAGGGCTCCTCATTTCTCAAAAGATTCTGCAGCAGGCTTTAGTGAGAAATGAAATTTTGCTTGAAATTAACAAGCGTGTGTGGTGTTTTTAGGGATGAAATCATGAAACTATGAATGTATCTAAGTATCTTCATAAAAAAAAACTAGAACTCTTGGTTCCAAAATGATACCTTTTATTAGACCAACTGGAAAATGGCAAGAAAAATGCCCTTTGCTGCAAGCTTTCAGGATCAAAGTCCCTCTGTCAGGCTCTGGGAAAAGTGTAGATGATACAAGATGGGAAAAAGTTGCAGAAAAGGAGAATGTTCTTGCCATTTTCCAGTTGGTCTAATAAAAGGTATCATTTTGGAACCAAGAGTTCTAGTTTTTTGTGTCTTTTTGTCTTAGACCAACATGGCTACCAAGTACACCTCTAAACATCTTCCTCATTCCTTGAGTTACTTCAGCTTTCATGCTTCACTAGATTGGAATTGGGCTTTGTATTTCTTGGTATTTAGAATTAAGTGGTTGTAGGAGAGCTACATCCTTTTCACTTGCCCTAAAATCAAATGAGCACTTGCATCATTTTGTGTAGGATAGGCAACTCCAGGAAGCAGAGCTGCTATGCCACCTTATGGTGATTTTAGGGTAAGACTTTCAGACCCTTTTAACTACAAAAACCAACCAAGTCAGGAGTCATATTCAAATACATGGTTTTCTAATTCAAGTGAGCTCCAAACTAGCATCATAAGCAGTATGTAGACAAAATGATGGACATGTGTGCACAACACTTTAAAGTGGGTTAAATGCTTTTGCACCGCTCTAATGGGGTTGGTGTTTGCACGCGTTGGTGGCATATTGGACAGTAATTCCAGCCACTGTAGCAAATCTGGCGGCGTAATGTACCTTAAATGACTCGGGGTGCAGCAAACTAAGATTCCTCTGAGGAGTCTTAGTTTGCTGCCTTACAGCCATGGAGCAAAGCACCGGACTCTGTGCAGCTCAGGGGCTCCTCAGGAAGCCCATGCAGGCAGCCTGGCAGCACCCTGGGAAGGCAGCTCCTCCCAAGAAAAGCAGCAAGCTTGATCTCCCCCCTACCCCACCAACCGGAGCCTGCCTACCTGAGCTGCACAGGGGGCTGGTGCTTTCCTCTGCAACTGTGGTGCCCTACAGGACCGTGGGAGCTGAGTGCCTGTGGGCGGGTGCTGCCTGGAGGGGAGAGGCCGCTGCTGCAGAGGGAAACACCAGCCTTCCCCCTCCCCCACTGTAGCCCAGGGACTGCTCCACCTGCCAGCAGCTCGCCCTCCCCACCACCAGAGAGGCAGGTAAGTTCGGGTGTGTGCACAACAGGGGGGTTTAAGAGGGCCCTAAATTGAAGCTGTGTTTTTAAAAACCCACCGCTTCAATTTAGGGCCCCTGTTTTGTCTACACACACCCATGTTGCTTTAGTTTGAAAATTTACAAGTAGCTAATGCTCTTCTTCTAACAGTATTTGCCTCAGAAACTGATGTCATGAAAATCTGAAACAAAATGCTTTTAGAAAAAGCAACTTTTGTCAATTTCCAAGTGTCATTAAATTTCTGTCTTACTAGGAGAATATTTGCAGGGCAAGGGTAGGAAATGAAGAATGATTTTCAATATTGTGAAGTGACTAACTGCTAGTCCATAGTTAAAGAGAAGCTGAGTTTTGCATGAAAGCCTGGATTCAAGCATTTTACTCAAAATGAAGAACACAACAATTCAATTTTGCATAAAGGTGTCTAAGGGCTCCTTTCATGTCGAAGTCCTGCTCAACAACATAGTAGTTAGGATACTCACCAGAGATCCACGTGTTCTGGTTCTCACAGAAAAACAGACAAAAAACCCCACAGGTTGCCTGTTTTTAAGTCAGAGAAAATGCAGATTTTCCCTTTTAGCAGAGAAACCCATGGATTCCCAACTTCTGCAAAGAGCTCTTGCAGGCTGGCAGAATTCCAGCCTGCAAGAGCCGATTGCAAAAAGGGCAGGAAACCCCCAACCCTGCTTGGAGGGGAAGGCAGAGGGGGGAAAGTGCAGGGCCTGAGGCTCTGAGTCAGCCGAGGCTAGGCTCAGGCTCCAGGAGAAGAGTGAGCATAAGGTAAGTGGGGCTTGGGGCGCACCAGGTGCTGCCAGCCCCACACAGCACACCATGGTACCTCCCTGCCCCCACACCTCAGCTCACTCCCTGTGCCCACTCCCAGGAGCAGGGCCAGGGGGGTGAGGGCAGCAGTGCCCCTCTGTGGGCTACACACATACCGGCCAGCCGGGGGAGGGGGAGGGGGTTTGGTGGCCGCCACCGCACTGCTGCACCCCACGGCTGGC
>NW_005842129.1:924765-927273 GCF_000455745.1 Alligator sinensis | reverse complement strand
CCCCCCCAGACACAGCTCTGCAGACAAGCAGCAGCGGCAGCATGGGGTTGTGGCGGCGGCTATGTGCTGCCTGGCTGCGGGGAGGGACCTCATATGCGGTGGCCGGACAGGTGGCATGCAGCCACCACCACCCCATGCCACTGCTGCCACGCCACTTGCCTGTGGTAAAACCAGAACCCTGACAAATGTGGGTTTTCCAGAAAATTTTGAATTGGAAATTTTTTTTTCAATGCCCTAAATAGAATGTGATGTGATTTAGTATGTTTATTTGACTTATATTTAGTAAACAAAACTAAAAAAAAAGCACCCCATGTTAATTTTACATCCCAATAGCCATGAGTATTTGAGCTGAAACATTTGATTAGGAAAAAAATTAAATACAGCACACTTAATGCGCGTGGCTCTTCTCTGTACTCTGTCAAGCTTCTCCACATCCTTTTTGAATTGTGGGGCCCAAAACTGGATGCAGTACTCCAGCTGCGGCCTCACCAAAGCTGAGTACGAGGGGAGAATGACGTCCCAAGATTTGCTTGAGAAGCATCTATGGATGCAAGCCAGTGTTTTGGTTGCTTTACTAGCCGCCGCATCGCATTGCAGGCTCATGTTCATCTTGTGGTCAATGATGACCCCCAAGTCTCTTTCTTCCATAGTGCTATCCAGCATAGCACCGCCAAGCCTATAAGGATGCTGCAGGTTTTTCCTCCCAAGGTGGAGAACCTTGCATTTTTCAGTGTTAAACACCATCAGGTTCCATCTGCCCATTTACTGAGCCTCTCAAGGTCAGCTTAGATCGCCCTCCTGTCTTCAGGTGTGGATGGTTTGCCCCCAAAGTTTGGTGTCATCAGCAAACTTGGCCAGTCCACTTCTGACTCCAATGTCCACATCATTAATAAAGATGTTGAACAATATGGGTCCAAGGGCAGAGCCCTGGGGGACCCCACTGGTCACAGGGCACCATGACAACTGACTTCCATCAGTTACTACCCTCTGGGTCCAACCACGGAGCCAATATCGTGGTGGACCCAAGGCCACAATTGGCCAGTTTCGCCAAGAGGTGATCATGGGATACCAGATCAAAGGCTTTTTTGAAGTCAAGATTCATAGATGTTAGGGTCGGAAGGGACCTCAATAGATCATCAAGTCCGACCCCCCATATTGATATATGATATCAATCTCTTCTCCCTTGTCCTGGTGATAGGTCACCTGGTCATAAAAGGAAATGAGACTGATCAAACAAAACCTAACTGCAACAAACCCGTGCTGGCTATCCCTCAGGATGTTGGCGTCGGCCAGTCCATTAAGGATGGCCTCTTTAATAAACTTTTCTAAGAATAGAGGGGGAGGATCACCTCCTTGGACCTGCTCGTGATGCATCTATGGATGCATGACAAGGTGCAGTTAGCCTTCCTGACTGCGTCCCCACATTGGCGGCCCATGTTCATCTTGGAATCAATAGTGACTCCAAGATCCTTTTCTGCCTCTGTGCTGACAAGAAGGGAGTTCCCCAGCCTGTAGGTATGCTGCTGGTTTTTTGTCCCCAGGTGCAATACCTTGCACTTGTCTGTATTGAAACCCATTGTCACAGAGCACTGAGGTGCCCTGTGCCTGAAGAGGAGAAAACTGCTAGGGAAGGAGCCCTAGCAGTGATTAGAAAGCACAGCTGTGGGTTGCCAGGGCAACCAATGAAGGCCAGCTGACCGGAAGGGGCCAGGCCTGGCTCTTATAAAGCCCAGGAGCTGAGGCCAGAGGCAGTTCCCTGCCAGCAGCCAGAGAGGAGCTCCTGGAGCTAAGATGCGAGCACTGTAGAAACCGCTCTAGCAGAGTAAAGGATGGCAGCTCCAAGATGTTTGATCACCATGGTTTTAGCTGGGCGGCTTTAAGTTAAGTTGTAGCCTAGGGGCTTGTGTTTTGTTTTGTTGTTGTATCACCGGTGGTTTGGGTGAGGCTATTAGGGGTTGGAGGAGGCCTCATAGGGGACCCACAGTAGTGTGGGGATCTCAGCACCAGTAGGGGCGCAGCGTACGGGGTACATAGACCCCGGCCCCAGAGAGGGGGCCCTGTTGAAGAGCCCCAGAGCGGGCGTGGCGAGCCCCAGAGAGGGGGCCCTGTTGAAAAGCCCAAAGCGGGCGTGGCAAGCCCCAGAGAGGGGGCCCTGTTGAAAAGCCCAAAGCGGGCGTGGCGAGCCCCAGAGAGGGGGCCCTGTTGAAAAACCCCAGGGCAGGGTTGGCAGTCCCCAGAGGGGGGGCACTGTTGAGAAGCCCCAGAGCGGGCGTGGTGAGCCCCAGAGGAGGGGGCAACACTTGAGAAGGCCCAAAGAGGGGCCTGATTGGGAAAAGGCCAAGGCATAACAGCTATTCCATCTGCGAGGCTTTTGCTGTGGTATTGGGGAGGATAGGAGACGCAGATAGCGCCCCCTGGCAACAGGGCAGTACAATGGCAGCCTCCCACTAATTAACATCAAGGCATGGCAGGTGAGAAGGCGGGTGGGTGGCTCAGGAACAGGTGTGC
>NW_005842129.1:923413-924428 GCF_000455745.1 Alligator sinensis | reverse complement strand
CTGCTGTGCCCTCTTGCTGCCTTTCCTCTGAGATGGAATAGAATTAGCTTGTGCATTGAGGATCGCTCCCTTGAGGAGCAACCACTCTTCCTGAACTCCCCTCCCCCTGGGGTCATGGTCAAGGACTTCAGTGTTGCTGACTGACTTGCCAGCTTTATGGCAAATGGTGAAGGCAATCAGCTCATGGTCACTGTCACCCAGCTTCCCATTGATCACTAGGTCGCCGATGAAGTCATCCCCAGTAGCCAGTACCTGGTCGAGCAGTGCTTTACCTCTCATTGGCCTGTAGACTTCTTGAGTCAGGTAGAGGTCATCCATGCACAATAGGAAGCTTTGCAACCACTTGGATTTTGCTGAGTGATCCTTCCATGAGATGTCTGGGTAGTTGAAGTCACCCATAACAACCATGGTCCTGGAGCATGAGGCCTCAGCCAGTGCCCGTGAACTCCTGCTCAAGCTCTTGACTTTGGGTGGGAGGTTTGTAGTAGACTCCCACTGTTGTGTCCCCTGAGCCATGTTCGCCACAGATTTTAACCCAGAGGGTCTCCAATCATCCACCCTGGTCGCCAACATCAACTTGCAGGGACACATAGCTTTCCTTAACATAGAGAGCTACACCCCCGCCTCTCTTATCTATGTGATTTCTCCTGTACAAGGTAAAGCCATCTATACCTGTGGTCCAGTCATGGGTGGAGTCCCACCAGGTCTTCATTATCCCTATGACATCATAGTTATTTGTGTTAAGCAGGAGGACGAGTTCCTCCTGTTTATTCCCCAAGCTCCTGGCATTTGTGTACAGGCATGCAAGTGTCCCTTTGGGGGCCCTTGCCTTGCCCACAGCTTGCTCCAGGACTGGAACAGAGGGTGGGCTCCCTTAAGTGCCTTGGCCTGCTGACTTTGCAAGGGTTGCTCAGCAGGCCAGCAGTGGCGGTAGTCCCCCCATCCCTCAGTGGGCTTAGTTTAAAGCCCGGTGGAGCAGGTCAGCCAGTCTGGCTGAGAAGAGCCTCCTCCCCAC
>NW_005842129.1:922087-923289 GCF_000455745.1 Alligator sinensis | reverse complement strand
CCCTCCTCCGCCCGTAGCCTGAAACTGGGAGGATTGATGAAAACACCAGCTGCACCCCCAACCCATTAAGCCCCGCTCCCAAATCCCTGTAGCGCTTCATGACCTGGCTGGGAGTGCTCTGAGCCATGTCATTTGTGCCCACATGGATAAGGAGTATAGGGTAGTGGTCAGTGGGCTGGAGGAGCTCAGGGATTTTCTCCACAACATCTCAGATTCAGGCTCCCAGGATGCAGCAGACTTCCTGGGCTAAGGGATTGGGGCGGCAGATTGCCCCCTCATTCCCCCTCAGGATGGAGTCTCCCGCAACAAACCCTTTACGTTTTGTCTTGGGGAGAGTGGGGACAGTAGCTGCAGTTGAGCCTGTGTTGCCTGCGGGAGCTGGCAAGTCAGCAGGCTCTTCTGGGGCTGCAAGAGGTTTGTACCTGTTGCTAAGCTCCGGTGGGGCAGGGGCCTTGGTGCGGCGGGCCTTCAGGGCCTTTACCACCTTGGTCCACCCCCCTGACTGGACAGAATGGGAGGTCCCGGAGTCCTCCTTTGTTCTGGAGGGAGATCGTGGTCTACCCTCCGACTCCTGGGGGAGGAGAGCCTGGCAGTAGGAGCTTATCTCCTGCTCACAGTCCCTGATGGCACGCAGTCTCTGGACTGTGGCCTGGAGCTCCTCCAGCTGGCACGCAAGAGACCCCAAAAGGGAGCAGACCCCACAAGGGGAGGTAGCCATGCTCCCGGGCCCCAGAGCCTGAAAAAGGGACAGGGAGCCCCTGCAGCCGAGAGCCAGGGGCTCTGTCTGTGTGGAGCCCAGAACCATGGGCTCCGTCTGGGTGGCCATCTCTGAGGATCTCAGCCCTGGGTTTCTACATGGGGCTGCAACCTCCCCTTTACCCTACTCTTACCACATCCATGGCCAGGGCAGACTCTGCTCTCCTCAGGTCTTGCCCTTGGATGATCCTGTCTCATCTATGCCACCAACCTCCAAGGGTCGAGCCTTTCTGGCCATTCATCTTCCCGAAGCCATCTTTAGTCTTTGGACTGGAGCCTGGGCAACTAAACACCCCCCCATCCGAGGTTAACTGTAACTTAGGAAAAACCGAATGCAAGGGGTCAGCCTCCACTGACGAGGCTCCTGGGATCTTGTCTCCCAGGGGCCTTGGTTTTGTTGACTCAGCCGTCCCTCTTCACCTATTGGGTGCCTGGGGGGGGGGGGG
>NW_005842129.1:916416-922056 GCF_000455745.1 Alligator sinensis | reverse complement strand
TGTGGGGGGGGGGGGGGGGGGGGGGGGCAGCTGCCCTGTGCTGGGCCTCTGTTGGCTCTCTTGGGGAAGCCTCCCTGAGGCCCACATCCCTTCTCCTTTTGGGATCATCTGACCTGCAGCTGGGATGTCTGGGTCTCACCATCCAGCATTGCTCATCCCCCCTGCATGGGGCTCTATGCTCCTCCATGCCTCCCTCAGTGCTGTGTTGACCAGGGGTGTCATCGTTCCCTCAGGGCCGTTCCCTGCTGCGGTACCTGGGGCTTCTGTTGGAGCCTTGTCTCCCCTTCGTGGCGTCCCCAGAGGCTGCTCCTCTCTGGTGGAGCTCCCTGGCACCCCTCTGCTCCCGGGGCTTGAGTTCCCCGGTTCGCCTGCTGGCATTCCCCAGCAGATGCAAAGCTTCCTGCTCCTATCCTCAGGGTTCGTGTCCCCCAGATCTTCAGCTGATGCCTCCCTGCCAGCATCCAGCTCTCCTCCTCCCTGCCAGCATCCAGCTGCATCCCCAGCCACTTTTTGAGCAGTCCGTGCCTCTCAGGCCACGCCCCCTGCGCGGCGCCCCCGGAACGGCCAAGCCTGCCCTGCCCCGCAATCTCTCTCCAGCTGCTGTTCTTTGCCATCCCTGCAGTAAGTATTGGGGCATGTTGGGAGGGGGTCTGGGGTGAATCGGGGGTGGGGGGGAGGGTGCCTTCCCTCTCACAATAAAGCTAAAACCACTCTGCCTCCCTGGTAAAGTTGCCCCACTGGGTAGTCAAGATAGGAAGGTATGCTACAAATGAGCAAGTAAGAGTAGGCCTATGGCTTAGTGACATGGGCACAACCATGGGGGCTGGGGGAGGAAGAGAGACCCTGTCCCTACTCTTAGTGATGTTCTGCATTTGGTAGTCCACAGATAGGCAGCAGTGTGGGTGGAATGCAATACCCGCCTGTAGCAGGACTGGGCCCCAAGGGTGGCTGTGATGCCCCCTGGTGGCCCAACAGCTACTGCCCTGCGCTAGCTCTACATACCCTCCCTTTACACTCATCTGCCATACCTTGATGTAATGGTTAATTTTTCAAAGGCAAGCTGCCCAAGAGTCCTAGAGCAACCTTTCTAAATAACTGTACCCCCAGCAGCCAGATGGGGGCAGGGGAGGCACAGCTGGATGCAGAGCCGGGGGGGGGGGCAGGGCACATGGCCACATGACACCCCCTGTCCTAGAGTATTCCTTTGTTCTACCTTTGCCGGCAGCTCCCCCTCTGGACCCCACTAGTCCAAATCCAGTTCTTCACTTAGACAGGCACCCATGGCCTTATGGGCTATTCACAGTCTCCAACTTTCTCTACAGCCATGCCTATGCCTCGAAAATTTTACACAATACCATTCTGTCCCTTGTAGAGGCTTTGGCCTTCTCAGCTTCAGCCTTCCTTTTCTCTGGCTGCAAGCCTTCTGCCGTGGCCCACCAATTTGGATCTGGCTTTCTTAGCTTCAGCCCTGTCAGTCAATAGTGTCTCAGAGCCTCTGGCCCTTGTCTTTCACTTTGGGCCCCTTGCCCTAGAATTTGCCTTTCTGGACTGCTGGGCTCCTGGACCCTAGCCTCTGCCCTTCTGGACTGATCTCATCTCTCACAGGCTATAGGTCCCTGACCCTGGTAGCTTGCTGGTTCAGACTATCCTGCCTGCTCTTATGCACTGGCTTTATGTGCCTCCTAAGCCCTGCCCCATCTGGTCAGGTGACTCTGCAGCTCCCCACAGGTGTTCCCTTACCTGCCTGCTTTCTCAGTTAGGGCTTAGCTAAGCAGCTTGCAGTCCCTTGCTTCTGGGATGCCTACCTGGTACAGTTCGCCAATCTGCTTCCTCTCCCCAAGGGAGTTACCCTCTCAGGGTAAGTCCTTGTCTGCAGCTGGCTGCCTGTCTGTTTACTGGCATTCAGCTCATTAATAGCTAGCTGGTCTCCTCGCTGCCAGTTTTCCTACAGTCAGCATATTGTATGCAAGGTGTATGCACCTTGCCTAGGTGAAGTTGTGCCTCCTTTCTTTAATGCAGCTCCCTGTCTCAGCAGCAGGGATTCCTAGCTGCCTTCCCCCTGGCAGCTAGTCCCTATTCAGCTGCTCTGGGTCCTAACTGCAGCGTTCTCTCTCTTTAAAGTGACAGAAGTCTCCAGGCTTTCTGTCGCACCTTCATACACAGACAGACTTGCACTCTTCCTGGCTCCATTTATCTCTGTGTCTGGGCAAGCAGGCATACTAAGGTCCAGGCATTGCTGCCTCCAGAGTGGCCACCAGGGGATGCTTGACTATGTTGTGACCACCTTGAACTAGAAAAGAACAGGTACCTTCTTTCACTGGTAACACCTACACAGTCTCCTCCAGGGAGAGGTTAACCTCTCCTCTACTGGGTGTCAACATATACATACTAAGACTGACTCTGGCAGAGGCATAACTGGCTAGTACTGTACCCTTGATTGTGGTGGCACATGGTGCAGGGGCAGGAGCCAGAGATTTGCTGCAGTGCAGGGTGTGTTTAGGAGGAATGTTGTGGGGGTTTTTTTGTTTTGTTTTGTTTTTTTGTTTGTTTTTTTTTGCCACCAACATGGTTTCAAGCAGCCACTGAACACAGAATTTTGGCAGCAAACAAGGAGGTGATATTCCACACCCCACTTCCCTCCCCAACATAGCAGCAAACCTCCAGCCACTGTTCCTGTACCTTGCACCACTGCTACTCTGCCCTCCCACACCTAGAGCTATGGTTGCTACAGATAAGGTGCAGGGTGAAGGGAGGGTAAGATGCCCCACTAGCTCCATGCTGGTGCCTCCCCCTCCTCCTCAGGCAGCATTCGGGGCTCATGCCCTGCTAATCCATCCATCATTATCCTACTGGCCTTTGGGGCTATATCACTTCCTGACAGAACTCTGGGAGCAAGGTCTCTAGGCTCCTTAGAAACAGAACAGTTTTCTGCACCTGGCTCAGGCCAATTAGAGCAGCAGGGTCATCTTGTGATAGTTACAGATAGCAATGCCCAGCCAGCAAATAACACTACTCTTAGCTCAAGCAAGCAATGCTCCAGGCCCCAGACCACTCCAAGTGACAGCCCAGCCAGCCTCTTCCTGTGTTTCTGCTTTTCCAGATCCAACAATTCCCTCCTGAGTTCTGCCTCCACTCTCTGCTGGTCACGCAGAGACTACCCTTCCTTCCCCTTTGTGGTGTCAATCAAAG
Organism: Alligator sinensis; assembly: GCF_000455745.1. Classification (NCBI taxonomy): domain Eukaryota; kingdom Metazoa; phylum Chordata; order Crocodylia; family Alligatoridae; genus Alligator; species Alligator sinensis. The sequence goes on along the minus strand of NW_005842129.1, from coordinate 918,867 downwards.
TGAGCCTTCTGCAACTATCATTTCCTAAAATTGGATCTGTTATCATCAGGGATCTGGGTTTTCCACTGACTGTGGAAAAAACATGGATTTCTTTTGTGGAGAAAAATGCAGATTTTCTCTTTTAAAGGAGAAAATCACGGATTTTCCCCTTTAAAGAGAAAAATGTGGAAAATTGTGATTTCCCTTTGCAGGTTGGCAGGAACTCAGCCATCTTGCAAAGGGCTGCTGGGAGTGGGATGAGGGTGATCGGAGGCAGTGGGGCGCCATGTGCATGTGTGCTTGCACATGCGCATGGCAGCTAGGCAGTGGTGGAGCAACTCCCACAGCTCCCTGCAGGTAAGGCTATGGGGCTGGTGGGAGAGGGGGGAAGGGGCACAGGCCACACATTCAGGGCAGGGGGGCAGAGGTGAGGGGGTGGGGGTGCATGTTAGGGCTGTGCAAAGCTTCAGTCCCTGATTTGATTCAGTGGAGATTCGACCTGATTTGGTGGCCAAATCTCTGAATCCAGATTGAATCAGAGGACCCTTTAATCTCTCCAAATCATATCGGAGCCCTCTGAATCAATTCAGAGAGATTCGGAAAGATTCAGAGATTCAGATATAGACACAGCTTTAAATGTTTTTCTACATACCTCTAGGTAGCAGGCGGCTTGTGAGTGCTGTGATGCTGGGGCGCATGGAGTGTCCCACAGAAGCATGGGGGGGGCTCCCCAGCACGCTCGGCAGCAGACCTGGAAGTGGACCAGAAATGCTTCTAGTCCACTTCCGGGTCAACTGGGGAGCATGCTGGGGGGCCCCCCTGCACCCCTCCCAGCTTGACACTGGTGCTTCCTGGGTCTGGGGGGCCACCTGGGGTCCCTCCGTGGCCAATTGCCAAGCTGGGAGGGTGTGGGGGGGACCTCACGTACTTCCCAGCGGACCCATAAGTGGACTGGAAGTGGTCCACTCTGCAGCGGACCCAGAAGTGGGCTGGATGTACTTCTGGTCCACTTCTGGGTTTGCCACTGAGCACATGGCGGGCCCCCCCGCACTCCTGTGGGATGCTCCATGTGCCCCACCATCGCAGCGATCACAAGCTGCACTGGTACCTTGAGGTATGTAGAAAAAAACATTTAAAGCTGTGTCTATGTCCGAATCACTGATTCTTCGAATCGGCATCAAATCTTCAGATCTGGATTCAGCCGAATCGAATCGGGGACAGTGATTTGAATCAACAAATCAAATCACTATCCCTGATTCGTGCTGAATCTGAATTGAGTAGGGCCCATTTTGCACACCCCTACTGCACATGTCCCCCAAGATTTCTGTGCCCACAGTAGGTATGGGACTGCAGCTGGGGTGGACCAGCTCCAGGCAGGAGCTGCCTCTGCAACCATTGCTGCCAAGCCAAGGCACCCCCTGCCCACCTGGCAGCAGCAGGGTGCACAACTCCACGCTGCTGCTGCTGCTGCCGCTTCTTCCACACCTCACCATGGCGGTGCTCCCTCCAGCTCTGGTTCCCACCCACTAGGCCACAGAGGTGGCTCCTGCCTTGAGCTGATCTGGCCCCACTGCAGCCCTGTGCAATCTCAGGGGCATGTGCCCCCCCTCCGCCTTCCCCACACACCCACTCCCTTTCTCACACACTGGGGGGCTGGGGGCAGCAGGTCAGAGTGAGGGGCACCAGCAGGGTCAGAGGGCTGTGGTTTGGGCAACAGCATGGGCAGGGGCAGGGCAGTGGCATATTAGGGCTGCTCAGCACCACAAAGCAGTGTGTGTGTGGGGCGGGGGGCGGGGGAACAGTGGCAGTTGGACCCATGTCCTGGTAGGCAAAGGGAGCAGGGGGAGTTCTGATTTTCTGTGATAAAAAACCCAGAATCAAACACCAAAATTTACCAGTGTTTAGAATGTATTTTATTATAGTGATTGAGGCACTGGTAGGCTTCCAAATTGCTTTACAATTATACATGTATCAATAAAACGTTATTAACTGATACCATGTATATATAGTGGTGTTTCATTTTAATCAAAGTAAAATGCAGATTTTGGGTTTTTTAATCAGAAAACATGAGATTTTTAAACGGCGAAAACCAAGGTCCCTGATTATCATTAGGGACCTACTGTAATCATGACTGCAGATTTTATGGAAAACACAAAATCTGTCATTGCCCACAGAAATAGGCAATATCCATGAAAAAACCCCCAAATGAAAATGAAATGCTGGCTCCCCAGAGGGGGCCAACAATCCTCATGGCACTGTGGCCCAGCCAGGGGGGAAGGGGGAGCTGCTAGCACATAAGAGAGCCCGAAGCGGCTGCTACACCACCCCAAGCTGCTGATTGGCTGAGAGGGCTGCCTGTCACATAGCCCCACCCCCTCCACCAATTGGTAGTGGGGGTGGGGCCACATGATGGACAGCCCTTGCAACCAATCAGTGGTGAGGGGCAGGGCTTCATGACAGAAAGCTCTTGCA
>NW_005842129.1:903968-916406 GCF_000455745.1 Alligator sinensis | reverse complement strand
CCTTTGGGGGCCCCATGAACAACTGGTATCTCCTGAGACTGGGGGGCCACCATTTGTAGGTGGCAGCATTGGTGGTGAGTGGGGACCACCCACCGACAGTGGCGGAGCTGGGGAGTGGTGTGTGGCGAGCGGGGACTGCCCACAGATGCCGACAGCAGTGGTGAAGAAAGAGCAGGGGGTGAGTGGTGACGGCGGCAGCCAATCTTGGGGGGGATGGGCACGTGCCCCTCTTACCCCCCCCATATAAGTCACCTATGGTCAGTCAGATATGTGAAGGGGAGCTGGCCCCAATAAGCCTTCAAAAATGGCAGCTGGCCCTGCGATCTGCCTGCAGATTTGGCCAGCTGTCTCCTCGAGATGGGTAGACTCCTAGTTATTGTGTCAGGTTTATACTGGCAGCCATTGACTAGCTCATTTGCTTGTGGGCATAACTCATGTGCTTTATATGGCTGTACTTGTCTTTGTTGGCTCAAAGAAAGGGAAAGTGGCAGAAAGGAGGCTGGGATTTCAGCTGGAGCACATGTGCAGGGACCAGGGCAAGACAACTCAGCTAGAAGGACTGTAAGGGTCCGCTAATAGAGTATGGAAGTTGCCCAACATGCCCAGGAGCTGATTCTAAAGCTCACTAGGAAGTTTTGGTTAATAAACTTGGCTGGTGCCACCTCTTCACCCTCCAAGAACTAAAGAGGAGACTATAAGGGACAACCTGCTCTGGAAGCTCCACAGTTGGTTGGTGCAGGATCCAGAGGTATCGACTTGCAAGGGATGACTCCCTTTTCTGTACACTTTGGATACTGGCTAAGGGTTTCCATTTCATGAGTCATCTTAGTAATCCAAGGACTGGTGTACTGCTGACCATGGAGACCCCAGGCTGCTTGATAGCTGGCAAGTTTTGGAGAGGATGTTCTTTACCAGCCCCAAGGTGTCTAGGTGACACATGCTATACAGGCAGTCCTTGACTTACAACTTTTGAATTATGACAAACGGCATTAACGACATTTGTAAATTGACACCCTGCTTCGAGGTTCCCACACTGGTTTCACCTGTACGACGGTTGACACAGCTGCATCCAACTGGTAAGTCTGCTGTTGGGGGGGTGCAGATTAATGCCCCCGCAGCAAGGGAGGGACTGGGTCTGGGACCTGGGCTGGGGCAAGTGCTTCCCAGGGCGGGGGTGGGGTGGCCTGTGCTGCTGGTCCAGGAGCTGCTCATGTGGTAGCTTGTCCAGTGGCTCTCCCCGCTGCTCCCACCACTGGTCTGGGAGGGCATGGGGTGGGGGCACCTCAGGATCTGCATGGGGTGGGCAGGGCCAGGGCTGTACTGGGCAGAAGGCAGAAGGTGCTGGGAGCGGGGGCCATGCCCCCCTGCCGCTTGCCCAGCCGGTGCAAAACTGAGCCACTGTGCTGCCTCTGGACAAGTGGTGCACAGTGGTGGGAGCTGGCCTGGCCTCTCTGTGCCTCTCAGACGAGCAGTGGTTTCACCCCAGCTGGGGGAGCAGCAGCAGGGCATGGCAGGGGGTGTGTACCACCTGAAAACTCATTGCAGCCCCACATAACCCCCACTCCACTGCCCACCCCACTGCGATCTGGAGGCACACTCGCCCTGCTTGCCCTGCAGTCACTCGCCCAGCTGGGGTGAAGCTGCTGCTCATCCAGGAGATGTGGGCAGTCTGGGCCGGCTCCTGCCACTGCACACCTCTTGTCCGGAGGTAGTGCAGCAGCTCAGTCTCGCACCAGCCCCGCACCAGATGAACGAGGGGCGGTGGGGCATAGCCCCCACTCCTAGTGCTTTCCACCTTCTGCCCAGTGCAGCCCTGCCCACCCCGTGCAGATCCTGGGACACATGCCCCTGCTCCATGCCCTCCCGGACCAGTGGCAGGAGCAGTGGTGAGAGCCAATGGACAAGCCACCACACACGCAACTCCCGGACCAATGGGGCGCAGCAGCGTGAGCTGCTCCAATGTTCCCTGGCCAGTGCTTGCCTCAGCCTGGGTCCCAACCCCAATCCCTCCCTCACTGCAGGGGCATTGATTTGCCCCCCCATGTCCCTTCCCTCCCCCCACCACAACAGACTTACCAGCTGGACACAGCTGTGTTGACCATAGTAAAGGAACCAATCCCCCATTTATAACATTGTTCCTATGGGAAAATAGGTTCCAAGTTACGACGTTTAGACTTAAGACGCAATTTTCAGGAACCAATTGTGTTGTAAGTCTGAGGACTGCCTGTATATCATGGTCTCACTATAGAGACTGAGACATCACCTCTGTATGAAGAACAAGGAAGAATGGATTTATATGCCTGTGTTAACATACAGCTGTTTAAATACTATCTTGGAAACTTGTATTTGTACTTGAATACATGCATCAGCAACAATGAGGAAAATTCTGACTGAGGAACACAAGTAAATTGACAAATAGCTTTACATTAAAAGTAATTCATAGCATTCAGAATACTTACACTTTATACTATCTGTAATCACACTGTACACTAAATAATTGCTTTCCTAAGAAATTGTATAGTACTTCCTGTTTGAAAGTAGATTGGGAGTCATTAACGCTTACTTATCAGGGTTTTATGTACCATAATCCTGAGGTTTTACTCTGGGTAATGCTCTCAGTAAAATTTTGAGGAGACAGAGCCCCTGCCTAGGGCCCATCCTATACTACCTGTTTTGCCAGCAGAACCTTTCTTCTCTGCTGACAAAGTCGCACCACCTCTGCTGCTGTCCAGCAGTCTGTGCAAGGCATATGTAGACATTCCTGTAGCTGTGCACAGTAGGGCTGTGCGAGGCGTTGGACAGAGCTTCGGATCTGGGGAAGCTTCGGATGCTTCGGGGTCCCAAGCAGCACATCCATGTGGAAGAGCAAGCCTCGTTTAGCTTCCCGAAGCGGTTCAATCGTTCGGCTTCCCGAAGCGCTTCGGAGCCGCCTCGGAGATACAGCCGTAGGGTATAATGGGGAAACAATAAAATATTTATAACTTTGTTGTTTTTTGTCCTATTTGGATGAAATTTTCCAGGGTGATAGATTCTGCAGAGTGGATGGAGCCTGCCAAGTTTCATGAAGATTGGTGTAGGGGCTTGGGGGAAACAGCACCCCAAATTCTTGAAAGCAAAACTCATGTCACATCTAGGCGTTACAACATAGTGGGGTGGAAACTGCAGGGGTGGTAGCTCTTACTGAGGCCACAAAGTCTGCCAAGTTTCAAGAAGATAGGTACAGGGGTTTGGGGGGAACTGCCCCTCAAGCTGCAGACAAGCAAAACTCATGCCGTGGGTGCTTGTGGGACTGACTCTGTCTTGGGGAGAGGAGACACTGCCGCAGGCCTGGCTGCTAAGCTGCTGTGTTCCCAGTTACCAATCAATCAGTCATGATTCACTCAGGGACTCAGGGACCAGCTCTATACACAGGACCTAGCTACTACATAATGACTTAAGGAGCATCAATCAGCACCTACAAAACCAGGCTAAGGAGAGGAAAGACTCAATACAGACAATCGACTGCCCCAAGACGGACACAGTCTTAGCACCAGTTTCGCCCATCAGCAGCTAGGGGTGCAGGGCCCCGGACTCCCCTGCACTGATCTCCTCCACAGCTGGCAGGCGTCACTCCGTTGTGCCTTAACACATGCAGTGTCACCCATGGCACGAGTTTTGCTTGTCCACAGCTTTAGGGGCAGTTCCTCCCCAAACCCCTGCACTGATCTCCTTGAAACTTGGCAGGCTTTGTGGCCTCAGTAACAGCTACGATCCCTGCAGTTTTCACCCCCCTGTGTGTGACACACAGCTGTGACATGTTTGGCTTTCAAGAATTTGGGGTACAGTTCCCCCCAAACCCCTGCACCAATCTTCTTGAAACTTAGCAGGTTTCATGCTCTCAGCATAGGCTACCATCTCTGCAAGTTTCATCGAAATCAGACAAAAAACAACAAAGTTATAGATATTTCATTGATTCCCCATTATACCCTATGGCCGGATCTCCGAGGCAGCTCCAAAGCTTCGGAGCCGCTCCGGCCGGATAGAGGTGGAAACCTGGTCTGGAGCTCCGGATCAGATCGTGGCCATCCGAAGCGGCCGAATCTGAAGTTGGATCGGATCACTGCCGACTCGCACAGGCCTAATGCATAGGTCTGTATGCCTGTGCAGCATGAGCTATGGGCAACAGACAGCACCGTAACTTGAATTAAGCATAAGCCGTCCAAGCCATAACCAAATTGCAGGGTAAGTGTGGATGTCAGGTTTGTCCATTTTCAGGGAACCTAAGTCAAAGCTGCAGAAATATGACTGAACAGCAAGCCATGGGCCTGTATCCTAAATACTCTGAATTACTATTGCATCCTAAAACATTAATAACTAATGTGACCAAATGTATTAATAGTTATTTTGCTATAATAAATGTATTTTTGCTAACATGTTCAAATAAATATAGACACAAAGAAGAACTTGAGGATGGAAAGAGCGAAGCAGTCTTGTCAGGCCACATAGGCAACAGTTAGTAAATAACTGACCAAGGGCCAAAAGGCAAGCCATAAAGAAGATAAGAAATCTTTCCTTTTGCTATATCAAAAATATAAATTTCAATTGATTAACAAGCTCTTGATTAAAGTAAAGATTACCAGATGATTAACAGACTCGGGTCAGACCACCTAAAAATAAAGAGCCTTAGCTAAGGTGAGTCTTTGAGCCCTTTCCCAGGGCCACTAAACTCTGGTTCCACCCAGCTCCAAAAGTTCCAGTGACAGAAAGAAATGTAAATAAAAGCAATCATAGATCAATTATTAGCATGTCCAGTCAACCATCTATACATATTGGGCCTGGGGCAAGTGAGAAATTGGACCTTTCCTGAAGTTCAGCAGAAAACAAACAACTCAGCAACAGTCCCCAGGAAAGCAGAGAGACCTGGCCAGCACGAGGAGCCATCTCAGGTTGGAGGCAGCTGAGACATGCCTCCCCCTGCAGTAATGGGGCCTGGCCCTGTTTCACATTTCCAAAAGCTAGAGATGTAGCCCCTTTGCCGGACTTGGCATGGGCTGCTTGCATTTGATCTGTGGCGCTCTCGCACCAAGAGCTAGAATCAAATGCCTGGAGAGAAAAGCCACATTGTGGTAATCTTTTTACAGCAATTCCAGTCAAAGTTGGACTGAGCACATGCAGTAAAATCTCAGCTGTTTGTCTTGTGAGGCGGACTATGGAAATGAGGTAGAACATAGTGCCAAAACTACTTAGAAATCCCTCCCTCCCAGCTCTGCCCACAGTTCTGATGTGTCCCCATATCTAAAGCTGTGAGCATCTTTACCACTTTTTCATGGAGAAGGAAGTGGAGAACCATGGGAATAGATATTTTCAGAGGGAGAGAGAAAATAACTATGGGAGCCTAGGTCAGTCTGCAGGCATTTTGTTTTTACCATGTGAGGAACCAAAGTTGATCATCATTTTTGAATGGAAGATAAGGTAGCAGCTTCTGGAAATCGTGATGCTGAAGTTTTTCCAGGAGTCATGATAGCCTGGCAGGGAACAAGGTCAGGGCAGGGAAATTGCACCTTTAAAAGTTGACACCACCAGGAAGAACCGTAGCAAATAAAGACTCAGTAGAAGATGAGATACAAGAAGAGGGTAGAACTGAATCATGAAAGCCTTAAATGCACAGATCCCCTCTGATTTCCTGTTTAATTTCCCTGAGGGAGACCAGGTGCAACTCTATCCTGCCTTCTACCTAAATATGTAGCCAGGGCAGCCCAGATGTTTCCCCAGAGAACCAGCCGCTCCACTGTACCCTTCATGTCTTATCCTCTACTGCCACCATGTGGTCTTCCCCCTTCTCCCCTGACCACCTTCCTCCACGTCTTATCCTTCGTATGCTGCATGTGGACAGAGGTGCAGTGAATAACCTACGTCCTGCATCAGTGGAGTAAATTGTTAAACACAATGACAACTGACACTTCAGCGGCCTGAACTTGTATATCCTGTCTGTGCCCAAAGGCTGTGACTAAGCATCAGGGCTCTAGGCTGTATATATGCATCAAAAGGGACTGTTTGACTCAAGGGAGACTCAGGCAACACAGACACAGGAAAAACGGCTATGCTTGTTTGCTTGGGGGTTGGGATGCAGGAGAGGGGTGAGGGAGGAAAGCCAGTAGCTAGCCCATGATCATACAAGTGGTCTGGTCCAAGAATTCAAACCAGACACCCTGAGTCCTGGCTTAGTGGCCCAAGCATAAGGCTATTCTCCTTGTCCAAGCTGGAGCAGAATCAGCAATTCAACCAGGTGCTCCACCATCCCGGCTAAGCACCTTATCCATCCCCATCTCTTGTACCTGCAGCCAGGGGAGAAATCCATAACAACGAGAAAAAGTCGTGGCTGGATCTTCATTTTCTTTCCCAAGGGAAAAAAGCTTCACAGACTTCAATAGAAATAATACCCTAAGGTAGGGGCTAGGGAGAAAGGGGGACAGGGTCAAACATTTAATTCATGGGCCAGAACCAGCCTGTGGAGACCCTCTATATCCAGATTACTGGCAAGCTACCAGAAGTATCTTCCTTTTTATTTAAAGGAAGTTGAAATTTTCTTGTATCCACATGAGTCCAGGAGCTAGAGACTTGCAGTCAAACCACAGTGCATTTAATTCAGCTTGGATGGTGAAAAATCAGGTGGTCAGTGTTTCTGGTTGTCATATACCAGCCCCAGCTGACACTTTCCCTTCAAGGAGTGTGACTCAGTAGTAAAAAAAAAAAAAAAAAAAGAAAGAAATGTAATTACATTTAATTGAAAAATGAAACTAGTCACTAGAATTTCATAAACAGAAAAAAGGCCTCTGATATTTCACGAGGAAAACAGCACCTCAGAAACATCCCCTTTACCTTTCAATCTCTGGCAACAACAACAGCAGCAACAAAATGAGGGGCTGAATTAAATAATCTTATGAGGTCCCTTCTCCTACTTTCCTGTGACTCTATGAGAGGAGCAGTCAAAATATGGCCTGCGGGCTGAATCCAGCTCAACAGACAATTTAATCAAGCCCATGGGCACCCACTAATTAATTGTACCCCACTCAGCTTGCATGCCTCACTCGCACCTTTGCATGCAGAAGCATGACTGCTGCGTGCCCCTGGGAGGCTGGCGAGCTCCCGCTGTCAGTGGCAGCAAGCAGTGAGCTCTTGCAGGCAGCCATGGCGCTGTCAGCAGGGGTGGAGGGAGGGGTGGCAAGTACCAACCACCCGTAGACACCGCCAGCAGCAGCAGTGGTGGCTAGTGACGATTTGGGGACTGCTCGCAGACAGCACCGGTGATGTCGGTGGCGAGGGGGTGGTTGGCAAGTGGCAATCGCTCGCAAGCACCGCCAACAGTGTCAGCGGTGCCTTTTTGCAGGGAGTGCACTGCCAAGCTCAGGGGGTGCACATGCACCCCCTACTCATTGCCAATGTGCAGAAGGGCCTGGCCCAGCCAGCATACAGCTTCCAGGCAGGGCTGCTGCTGCCACTGCTGCAGCCACTGGGGGACTTGCTCGGCTTCCCCAGCATTCAGTGGTTCCTCCTCATCTCCCCACTGCAGCACTCGCTCCAGGCAGCAGGTAGGAAAGTGGCAGGAGTGGAGGGAGCTGCAGTTGGGGCAGGGAGTAGTGGGGGAGCTGCAGCTGAGTGGGGGCAGGGAGCATGGGACTGGAGCTGTCAGAAGTACAGAGCCTGTGCACGGGGGTAGCGGGAGTATGGAGCTTGGGTGGGCAGGGTGTGGGCGTAAGGGAAGGTGGGGGGGGATGCGGGGACTTCTCCCACACTCTCCCCATGGCACAGCTCCCCCTGCTTCCAGCAGCAGCAGGCAGCAGGCCCTCCTGGCACTCATGGCCCACACAGGCACTGCTGACCAGTGGTGTGTGGCTCTGGCCAGAGCTGCATATGGCAGCAAGGAGTGCAGTCAGGCCAGCCCGTCTCTATTGTATGGGACTCCCTGCGGTGCATGTGCAGCTCACTCGTGCACCACCAAGGGGAAGCCCTGTGCGATGGAGCTGGCTGCCTTCCTTGCTCCCTGTTTAGTATTGCAGTGACTATAATTGCTTTGATTGCTTATATTGTTATTTTTCTTTTTATGTAATGAAATATTTAACCATTAAGATAAAGTTAGTTTTGTTGTGATCTACTTTTTATAATAATTTGATCAGTCATTATTAGTGTTCTGGAATTAACCATCTTTTAAAAATTTCTTATTGCTTAGCATAAATATATTGGACATATTGGTCTCATGATTTTAGACATATTTGACCTAATGTTCTCATGACTTTAGAACTTAAATTTAGTATAAGGAAAACACCTGTGTAAGGGTTTGTGGCATGTCTGGCATATGTGGAAAGAGGTAATAAAAGAGTGAATGATGTATGTATGTGACAACATGGAGGAAGACAGTCCTCTTGCAGTAGGTGAAAATAGCCTTTTGTGGTTTAACGGTTAAAGGCTGCAGCGACGTCGACTCAGCAGCTAAGGATTACCAAATACTGGATCATGCTTCACCCTGATGGCTGAAGATTGCAAGCAGCGCCACCCACCCTTGAAGATTGCAGACCACAAAGCCAGAAGATCATGTTTTACCAATCCCAGCCTGCCAACAGGACAAGGAGGATGACCTTTGTGTCTGACTCAACAGAATCCATAGGCTTGTATGGACAGCTATCACTATAAAGCACCAACAAAAAGACAAGGCTTTGGGTCTTTTCCACCTGCGAGAAGGAGTTTTGGGCATGTCCAACAAGACCTGACACCATCACTCTGGTCAGTCTGGCCAGGCACCAGGCTGACCTGAGCAACTTTAGAACTTGGTAACACCTTAACCTTTGCAGGACTGTCTAGCTAGCTGTGTGTGTGTGTGCTTGTCTCTTTTGAATGAATGAATGAATGAATGAGTATGCATGGCAATGAGTGAAGCAAATAAACTTACTGTTCTTTATTCTTTTCATGTTGCATGTTTTATGTTTTATGTTCCAATAAATGCGGCATTGTGCCTTATCCCCTGATAAGATTCTGGCTTGTTTTTAATTCACACTGTACACCCTGTGTGCATAACACCTGCCACCATGTGCAAGTCCCGGGACTCTGCCAGAAATAGTGGGGAGCCCTGCCCTCTGCTTCTGTGGTGGCAGGGAGCAGGAAAGACAGCTGGCTGCACTGTGTAGGTCTTCCCCTAAGTGGCGTGTGAGTGCTGGGAGATGCATGTGTGCCATGGGGAGCCCCATGTGATGGAGGCAGCCCGGCCTGGCCCCACTCCTTGCTGCCATGTGCATCTCTGGCTGAAGCCATGCAAAGCCCCACGCTGCCCCTACGTTCCCTCACACCCCCAAATCCCACACACCCACACCCGGCCCCTACAACCTCCCCCAACATATACACACACTCCACAGCATACCCTACACTGCCCCCCACACACAACCACACCCTCTCACAAACCACACACACACCCCGCAACCACACCCCACACACTCTCACACACAATATACAAGAGAAAGAGTTTATTTTTGAGCTATTATGCAATCACCTCTATATACACTACACAAACACAAATCATGCCAAAAATATTTTTGTAATAAAATTAAAATATGTTATAGTAGGCATTTGACTTTTAGTATATTATTTAGGGGGTTTTTTGGTTCCAAGTTAGCAAACCCCCCCCTCCCCCCCTGCCCCAGGAGCATTTCAGGGGCAAAGGGAACGCCTTCCAGTGGCAAAGTCAGGGATTAGGGGCAGGACTTCTGGTTCTAAAATGGTGAGCAAGGGGGCGGGGCACCTGTTAAGGGGTGGGGCTATCCTTGTGGCCCTCCACAGCTCACCAAAACTCATTAAGCGGCCCTCCAGCTGAAATAATTGCCCACCACTGCTCTATGATCTTCCTCCAGCAGCAGACACTGCATTTCCCAGAATGTTGTACACATACATACACATTCACACACAGTGTGTGTACAAACACATGGCTGCAGGGGAGGGAAGGGATAGGGGACAGAGCATAAAGCCCCCCCCGGCTTTAGGTATTGCCCACCCTTCCTTACTCACTGCATTTCTTTGCCAAACTACATCTAGCTCCAGAACCTCTGGCATTGAGGAACTCTTAGGGAATATCTAAACCCAAATAATTCAGCTGTTTCCCTGAATGATGCTGAGGAAAATACACTGGTTTCCTCAAATAAAAAAAAAAAATGTTGGATTTTTTTTTTTAAGCCAGCTGTAGTATCTCTGTGCTTTGAAGCAAGGCTTGAGATTTGGCAGTTGGTCTGCAGGACAGGAACATTGCTATCTGAACATTGATCATATATAGTCAAGTTTTAGGACTTTGGCTAGTCAATTTGCACATGACTTCCGTTTTAGCCACTGAAGTCTTTGCACATCCTGTCCTGACTGCCTATGCTCCACTCCCTCCCAGTTCCTAGAACTGAGGAGGTTCCACTTCTCTGACCATCATCCAGCCTGAGAACAGAATGTTAAAAAGATGAACTTTGTAATGGTTGCTCTCAGCCAGGTCAGATCTGGGCATCAGACATGTGGGCAGGAAGCCTGTTCCTCCTATATTCTCAGTGATAGTCCCTTCACAACATATGCAAAGGATGCCAAAACCAGGGTGGGGAGAGGCACAGGATTGCAAGAGTTTAGTGCAAGTGCAGTTGGAAATTTAAGAAGATTGGGGCTTGCTGGGCAAAGGTCAAAATATACTGGCTGAAGGGATTAGTCAGGAAAAGTAGAATGGGAGGAACAAATATATCTGACAATGAGCTAGAGTGGGTGTGGGATAACTGGGACTAATCAGGTAGATGGGGCAAGGAGCTGGGGGAGATGAGAGGAGACAGATCAGATGAGGAGAGTTATGGAAATGGGAAGGGACTTGTCAATGGGAGCACACCTGGGTGTTGAAGAGTGGAGCCTTCTAGTCCCAATCTCTTGCTTCTCCAGGGAGACTAAGATAAGAAGCACAAAGAATAGAAATGGAGACTGAGGCAGCAAAAAAGAACAGGACTGGGATGAGAGAGAGAACACCAGGACACACAAGTTGGAGGGAATAACCTGTGTCTACTAAAATACACTCCCTTCCTGCCAGGATTCCTGGATCTTACCTTTCCTCTGCAGAGTAAGTGTTTGCAAAATTCACTCATGGGGCGTGTCCACACATTCAGGCACGTCAAATAGGAGCAGCACAAATTTGAGCTGGGGATTTTTCCTTCACCACACGTGCCCGGACATGCACTTTGGTGTGGGGCAAGTTGTACTACTTGGGGCAAAATAACACTGCCCAGCTCCCCCTGGGGGGAGCTAGAGGCTGGGGCCAGCACCTGTCCCCCCGCCCCCAAGCCTAGACCAGCCAGCCCATTCACTCAGCCTGTCCCTGGCCCTAGCTCTGGCCCCACCAACACAACCCCCCAGCAGGGGAACTGCAACTATGCACAGGCAGCTGCGGGCAACCCACAGGCATGAGGCCTGGACCCTCAACCACTGGCCCTTCCAGCTTGGGCCGCGGGGCCCCCTTTCCAGCACTCACCCACAGGCATGGGGTGAAGTGCCAACTACCCAAGTGGGAGAACCTGCACTTTGAGACCTGGGTGTAAGCCCTGGCTTGTGTGGTGGGGCCCCCAAGATCATGGTGTCCTCCCCCTTTCATGGCAAGGTTTTTTTTTCCTTGCCTTGGAGGCCGCCACACAAAAAGCTGTGGAGAGGGGGCTCATGGTAGAGGGCGAGTACATCCCCCTTGAGCCCCTAGAAGAGCTGGGGACCTGGGTGGTCCTCAGCTCTGTTCCACCCTATATCCCTAATTGGGCCCTGTTCCCCCAGCTCCAAATCCTGGGGAGGGTTATCTCCCTGGTGGTGGTCCTCTCACTGGGGTGCCGAGACCCCTGGCCCCTGCTATGTGCACTAATTCTGTCACCATGTCATAATCCAGTTGACGGCTGGACCATGGCTGGAAGCTGAGGGGTGCCTGGCGATTCCTTTTCAGGGGGCCTTGGTGAGGGTGTTCTATATGCTGGGGGACCTGAGGTGCTTCTGGTGCCACGCCCCAGGGCACTTGTGTCACAAGTGCCCCAGGGGCTGGATGGGGAGTGCATCTGCAGGTCCCACTGGTGTGAGGGGTACCTCTGCCACCAGCACCCCTCCCCCCTCAGGCCCCCCTGGTCCCCCAGCCACAACTCCCAGCCCCCCCATGATCTCAGGGGTCCCTGCCCCCCAACCAAGTTTGGCAGATTCCAAGTTTGGCAGAGTCGTGGAGGGGAGCAGCAGCCAAGGGGAGACAGGGAGCAGGACCCCCCCCCTACCCCCAGCTGTAACTGCCCCCCCCAACCCTCACCTCCTAATGGAGCCTGTCCACCTGAAGACCACCCCATGGCTGAGTGGGTGCAGGTCCTCTCTGAGCACAAAGTCAAGAGGAAGGCTTGGGTGCAGCTAGAGCCCTCTGAAGTGGAGGACCTCCCTTCCCTCCCA
>NW_005842129.1:903135-903958 GCF_000455745.1 Alligator sinensis | reverse complement strand
GGGGGGGGGGGGGGGAAGAGTGGCCCAGCTTCCTGGCGCCTCCTCTGCTGTGCCTGACACCCCACCCCTGGGAAAGATAAAACAGGTAATCCCAGTGGAGGAGGCTTTGGGGCTGCTGGACAGTCCCGAGCAGGAGCCCCTGAAGGAAGCCCCTCACTCCGCTGGCCAGGGCCGACCCAATGGAGGGTCTGGCAGTGGAGCCCTCCCTCTGATGATCTGGGGGAGACAGAGGCCCTGCAGTTCACCCCAGTGAGTCCTGAGGCAGAAGATGCCCTCCCCCAAGACCTTGAGGCAGGCACCAATGCCACCCCAGTGCCTGATGGGTCTCCTCCCCACCTCTCCCAGAAAAACCTCACTACCAGCCTGCCCTATGGTCCCACACCAGAGGGGGTCCGGGTGCTGTCCCCTGATCAACAGGCCAATCTTGTCGGGACCCCACACAGACCCCCCAGAGCTCCAGCTCTACCCTGCCATCTTGTGAGGGAGCCTCGCCCCCATGCTTACCCGCACCCCTATCCTGAGGGGCTTTAGAGCTCTCCCAATCCCGACCAGAGTCCAGGGTCTTAGTGGACTGGGGGGTTCAGACAGTGCCTGAGGAGCCCGCTGAGCTCCAGGACCAGGAGAAGGATGCCCAAGAACTGGCAGGCTCTACGGAGCCTGCAGACCTCTCAGTCTCGGTGGTCCCCAGGGGGGAGCTACTTGCATTTCTTGACTACGAGTACACCCAGCAGTCCACCAGCAAGGTGCAGCTTGCCTTGGACCACTGGGGAGATTTTGACAATGTCCTCGCCACTGTGAAGGTGCTGGCAAGGGAAGACTAGGG
>NW_005842129.1:881889-903070 GCF_000455745.1 Alligator sinensis | reverse complement strand
CACGGCCCCGCCCCAGCCATGAGGTCATTTAAGATCGCAACCCTGAACGTCCAAGGCTGCAGGAAGGGTTTCCGGAGATGCCAGGTGCTCTCCTTCCTTCAGGAGGGGGCGGTACCCCATGGTATTCTTGCAGGAGACCCTGATGCCTCTAGCCAATGAGCCTAACTGGCGGCTGGAGTGGGGAGGCAGGGTCTTTTTTAGTGACCTCTCAGCCACCTCTTGCGGGGTGGCTACCCTGTTCTCCCCAGGCTTCCAGCCGGAGGTTCTCCAGGACATTGAGGTGGTGCTGGGCTGCCTACTGCACCTCCAGGTCCAAGTGAAGGGGCTGGTCCTGAACCTTCTGAACATGTATATCCCTGCAAAGGACCTGGAGTTGGTGGATTTTTTTCCTCCAGGAGGCCAATTACATCGGCACCTTCAACCTTCATGAGTGCCTGATCCTTGGTGGGGACTTCAATGTCACCCTGGACGCGTGAGACCGATCAGGCAGGGAGCAGAACCAGGCTGCCATGGGTGTCCTCGGGGAGATCCTGACAGAATACTCCGTGGTGTACATCTGGCGTGCCTGTCACCTTAACGCCCCCCCCCCGCCTTCACCTACATGAGGGTGGGGGAGGAGCAGGCATGCCACTCCTGGTTGGACCAAATTTATATCTCACTGCCACACTTTACCCAGGCCCACTCCTTTGGTATCCGGCCAACCCCCTTCAGTGATCACCACCTGGTCTGGGCCCGGGCCATGCTGGGGACCAGGCATCCGGGGTTGGCCTACTGGCATTTTAATGCCAGTCCGCTGGAGGACATGGGCTTCAGGGAGGCCTTCCAAGAGTTCTGGCTGGCCTGGAGGGAACAATGGGCAGCTTTCCCCTCAGTTCGGAGATGTTGGGACATGGGGAAGGTACGCGTCCAGCTTTTTTGCCATGGCTACACTTGGGGGCACAGCCGGCAGAGGGAGGTAGTCCAGGAGCAGCTCAAACAGGAAGTGCTGGAGCTGGAGAGGCACCTGGCCACTGACCTCTGGCCCCTCTGTGGAGAGTGTCAGGAGAGTCAGGAAGAGCTCTGCACTCTGGACGACCACCACGCACATGGTGTGTTTGTCTATTTGCATGTCCAGCTTTTCTGGGAGATGGATCATGGCTCCTGCTTCTTCTATGCCCTGGAGAGGAGGCAGGGGGCCAAGAAGTACATCACCTACCTTCTGGTAGGCAATGGCACCCCTCTTACAGATCCAGATGAGATGTGCCAGTGCATGTGAGCTGTCTACAAAGAGCTCTTCTCCCTGGATGTGACCAATGCCAAAGCCTGTTGGACCCTGTGGCAGGGACTCCCGCAGGTCAGCGTGCATGACCGGGACTGGCTGAAGGCTCCTCACCCTGTCCAAGTTTTCAGCTGCTCTCCGCCTGATGCCTGGCAACAAGGCACTGGGCATTGATGGGCTACCCATGGAGTTCTACCGGGCCTGCTGGGACATCCTCGGCCCAGACTTTGCTACGGTCTGGGCCAAATCCGAGGGAAGCGGGGAGTTCCCCCTGTTGTGCCGAAGGGCCATACTGACCCTCCTGCTAAAGAAGGGGGGCCCCTGCAACCTGAGGAACTGGCGTCCCATGTCCCTCCTCTGCACAGACTGCAAGGTGGCAGCAAAGGTCATCTCACTGCACTTGCAGTCCATGCTGGTGGACACGATCCATCCCAACCAGACGTACACAGTGCCGGGATGTTCCATTTTTGACAACCTGTACCTGGTTCAGGACCTCCTGGAGGTGGTGCGTAGGGAGGGCCTGTCTTTCACCCTCCTATCCCTGGACAAAGAGAAGGCATTTGACAGGGTGGATCACCGGTACCTCACAGGCATGCTACAGGCCTTTGACTTTGGGCCCCACTTTGTGCGGGCTCTCCAGGTGCTGTACACCTCTGCAGAGTGTTTGGTGAAGCTCAACTGTACCCTGATGGAACCCATCCCGTTCAAGTGAGGGATGTGTCAAGGCTGCTTGCTGTCAGGCCACCTGTATGCCTTGGTCCTGGAGCCCTTTCTTGTCCGCCTGTGGAGGCAGGTGGTGGGATTGATGCTCCAGGAGCTGGCGGTGCAGCTGGTCCTGTCAGCGTACACTGCCAATGTACTCCTTGCAGTCCAGGACCCGGGGGACCTGGCGCAGGTGGAGGCCTGCCAGGCATTGTACTCGGCAGTCTTCTCTGTCTGGGTCAACTGCGTCAAGAGCTTTGGCCTGACAGTGGATGACAGGTGGGCTCAATCCCCCCCGTGCTCCATGGAATCTGTTAGAGTGCAGGCTTGCCACTCTACGTGGGGGTCTACCTGTCCCCCACAAACCACCCCCTGCCAGGGAACTAGCACTAGCTGGAAGCAAGGGTGGTGGAGCAGCTCTGGGCAGGGGCAGGACTGCTGTGGTGTTTCTCCCTGCATGGGAGAGAGCTGGTGTTGAATCAGCTGGTCCTGTCCATGGTCTGGCACCACTTCCACACCCTGTCAGTGCCCCCAGAAGTCCTGGTTGGGCTCCAGAGATGGGCACTGGAGATTTTCTGGCCAGGATGGCACTGGGTTGCTGTAGCGGTCCTGAGTCTCCCCTTGTGGGAGGGTGGCCAGGACCTGGTTTGCCTGTGCAGCCAAGTCCTGACATCCCATCTTTAGGCCCTGCAGTGACTGCTATACGGTGTTGGTAGCCACGCAGCATGGGGCCACCTAGGGCGTGCCTTCCTTTGGGGGCCCCAGTATGACTGGTAGCTCCTCAGCCTGCAGGGATGCTGGAGTTTTACCAGGACCTCCTGTGGGCCTGGAGGCTGGTCTCCACCTCCAGGTCCCCTGCTATGCTCATCCAGGGTGCCCACCTGCTCATCAAGCCCCTCTTCTGGAACCCCCAGCTAGAGGTGCCAATGGTGCAGGTGCCCTGGTTGTGACAGAGGCTGGTTCTGGGTAGTGTCACCTGTATTGGAGACCTCCTGGACTATGATAGGCAGACGTTGGTGCAACCTGCTGCCTAGTCCAGGAGGTGAAATCTGCCTTACCTCCTGACACCCTTGCCTTTGTTGACCAAGTCCTGTGTGGTGACAGTCCCCACCGCCTGTCCCCCACTGTCCTCCAGGCCGCCGGAGTTTGTTGTATGGCCGGGACCTCGCCTGGCCTCGCGGTGTTCCCTGCTCAACCACCTGAGCTGGCTGGAGGACATCAAACCAGTCCACTTCTCCACCATCCATTGCTGCCACCTCTACATACTCATGTGTCGCACGATCCACCATGCTGCCCTCATGTCTTGCCCAGACATCAGGTAGTGGGACCTGGTTGGCGAGGGTGTAGCTGGGGTGCCCCAGTGACTGAGACTGTACTCCACCCTCATCCCACAAGCCACTGGGGACCTCAGCTGGCAGCTCCTCCATGGAGCTGTCACCATGGGTGTGTATGTGACAAGCTTTACAGACATCCCAATCTCCTGCCCCTTCTGCAGGCAGGAGACTCTGACACATGATCCTCAAGTGTGCCAGGCTGCAGTCCTTCCACCTCCAGAATCTCCTCCTGAGGTTCTAGATGAACTTTACCCCCACCTTTTTATTTTTGGGCACCCCATCCACAGCCCCACCAAGTCCTGGGACCTCCTGGTCAACCTCCTCCTGGCTCTGGCCAAGTGAGTCCTGTACATGACCAGGAAGGAGGCTCTGGCCAGGAAGGTGCCCAGGGACTGTGTGGCTGTGTTGCTTTGACTCGTCCACATGTCTCCAAGTGGAGCACCACTGAGCGGCATCCACTGGCTCCTTGGATGTCTTTGAGGACCGGTGGGCGCTGCTCGGTGTCCCCCTCTGGAGCACTTATTTTCACATGACTCACATGACACTGCCACCCTGGTTTTTGTTTTTGTTGTCCCAAGAAATTTAGTTGCATCTTTCACCCATTGGCCCCACGTAGTAGGGGCTATTAGTTAGCTGGGTGGGCCTTAAGGACCACGTTAACTTGGAAGACACAAATAAACAGGAGCTTCTGAGGACCAGCCACTTGGTACCTGGGGACACTACCCCTTGTGCCAGATGGACTGCTGAAGCAGCATCCCCAGATCACTTTTTAAAATACACCAAAATCCATGTTCTTCCACAATTAGGACAAAAGACCATGAGAGAGAGAGAGAGAGAGAGAGAGAGATCAGTTGGGCCATGTTTTATTGCTATATTTACAATGTTAAAGCAATTTGGAAGCCTACCAGCATCTCTATTGTCATAATAAAATAAATTCTAAATATCTATATGTTTTGATATTTGTTTATCACACAATGGGTATGTGATGGGGGATGTGGGGTTTGCAAGAGAGGGGTGGGAAGGCATGTTAGGGGATGTGGATCGGTATGTGGGTAGGGGTGGGGAGATAGTGGGGGAACTGTGAGTGTGGGGGAACAGAGTGGGGACTGCTCAGGCCCAGCCCTCACAGGGCACAGCCCCCGCCAACACAGCACATGGACTGTCCCTCCCTGCAGGGTCCCAGTCACCCTGTGCAGGGCCCACAATTTATCCCTGCAGCAGTAATAGGCAGGGGGCTCTCTGGGCCTGCTGCTGCCAGCCCCCCCCTGCAGCATGACATAGCCCTGAGCGGCTCAGAGCCGGCTTTGCTTGTGCCGCTTGTAGCAGGACTGGCCTGGTTCGCTGCGGCACTGTATGGCCGTGACCCTTCAGGGAGCACTGAGGCCACTGGCACTGTCACCTAGGGGCCAGCACCGCTCGTAGGGACTATGCATCTCACTGGCCTGGGTCCTGCCTCTGGCAGTAGCACTGCCAGACCGTGGTGCATGTGGGGAGGAGGTGCATGGCAGGACCTGGCCCAGTGCAGCTCTCTAGCATGACTTGGCACCAAACTGGGACATGCAGCTCTTGTGCAGCCACATGCTAGCTGTGTGGCCAGGGTTGGGTCGGGTCGAGTTGGGCCAGGCCAGCGGGGCACGTTTTCCATGAGGCTCAGGTGGCAATGTGCTATGGCTGTGGCCATGCACTGCTGCCTGAGCCACATGGAAAACCCACCCTGCCTGAGCTGGCCTACCCCGGGCTTGGCCGCGCAGCTACCATGCGGCTTCACAAAAACCATGCGTCCTGGTTCAGTGCAAAGCCAGGCTAGCGGGCTGTGCCAGGCTGGGTTGGGTTGGGTTCTGCCGCATGCTTTATGGAGGGGAGCGGGGGCTGCCACATGCCTGCCCCCCCAACTGGCTCCTGTGGCAGCAGCAGGCAGTGCGTCTGTGTACCTGTTTCTACAGGATTACAAACCCAGAGGAGATGATGACCTCCCACAGGGAAGAGATAAAAGTAAAGGGGAGAACCATCATTGGGGAAGTGGACTCAGTGGCCAGTGTGTCATTGATGCCAACCTTGTTTCACCCTCAGATATATTACTTGGAGAGACCCTGACTATCGAAAGGGTGGGGGCACCAGCCATTCGAGGTACAGGTAGCACATCTCCCCAGCAAGGGGAGAGACTGGGGAGTGGAAGTGGAGATAGGAGTGATGCAGTCTGCTCCTGCCCCCATGCTGGTGGGGAGGGATATTATAGGGGTGGAGCATACGAGAGCAGCATGGTGAAACATCATAGAACCCCTCTGTGTTAATGTGGTGACTCACCGACAAAGCAAGAGGGTGAAGGCAGGAGGTGGAAAAACCTCCCAGAGCCAGGTAACCCAGTTGGCTGTAGAGGCAGAGGGAAAAAAGGATGGGAATCCCCCTGACTGTGGCAGCCAATCGGCTGCTGATGGGATCAATGACCCTGGGACAAGCTAAGCGACAGCCCCCAGGGGGAGCCCAGTCAGTGAGTGGCTCTTGGCGAGGAGTTAGAGACCATCCCCGTGGAGGCAGGTGCACGCCTTACGGAAGCACAGGAACTCCCCTCTAATCGCACAGCAGGGCAGGAAGAGTTTAAGCAGGTGCTAGTATACCCCAGCTTGGAGGAACTCCAACTGGTGACTTAGGAGCAAAAAACAGAGTTCAACCCAGATAAGAGGGAACAGGTGGTCTGGGATAAGGGACTCCTTTATCGCCTCTGGGTGCCTAAAAACCATGCCAAGTCCTGGGAGCCCTATTGCCAGCTCATGGTACCACTTACGTTCAGGCAGCAACTGTGTTCTCAAACAGACCAGGTAGAATAGACCTGGCTGTACACACTATAGATATGGGCAGCCATTGCCCTATCTGTTCAATGCCCTACCTACGCAGTCAATGGGAAGGTGCTGGAGGAGATAAAACACGAGCTTGATGACATGCTAGAGCTAGGGGTAATATGGCCTTTGATGAGTCCCTTGGCCATACCTGGGGTACTTGTCCCGAAGCAGGATAGGACCGTCAGGTGCTGTGTGGACTACAGGAAGTTGAACGCAATTACTACCCCCAACGCTTACCCTATGCCCAGGATGGACTCTCAACTTGACACCCTGGGCCAAGCCAAGTTTCTCTCTACTCTCGGTCTATTCAAATGGCAGATGGCACTGGATCCAGATGCCATAAATACGTCTGCCTTTACCATGCCTTTGGGACTGTACAAGTTTACAGTCCTACCTTTTGGTATGCACAATTCTTCTGCCTCTTTTCAGAGATTGATAAGAACTTACTACAAGGAGTCGAGCAGTTTGCAGTGGCCTACGTTGATGACATTGCCAACTTCAGTCAGGACTTTGAACCACGCGAGATTCATTTAACCACTGTATTAGATAGGATCAAACAAGCTGGATTTACAGTGAAAGCCAAGAAGTGCCAGTTGGCATTACCCAAAGTGGTGTATTTGGGACACTGTGTGTGTGTGTGTGGGGGGGGGGAAACGGGACAGGGGGACACAATCACTCTGATGTGGGATAAAATCAAGGCCATTAGAGACTGGCCACCCCCACAAACTAAGAAGCATGTCAGAGCCTTCCTTGGTCTGGCCAGGTACTACAGAAGTTTTGCCCCCAACTTTGGGGCAACTGCCACTCCCCTGCACAAGCTGACAAAAAAGACAACCCTGCTTAGGTAGTCTGGAAGCTGGGATACCTTGAAGGCTGCCCTGATTAAACAGCCAATTTCAAGGGCACTGGATTTTGAAATGCCCTTCTGTGTGGCCACTGATGCCTCGGACACTGGATTTGAAGCTGTACTCCTTTAGGAGCACAAAGGGACATGACACCCCATGGCATACTTAAGCCAGAAGTTGGTTTCCCATGAGTGGAACCTGTTGCCTATACAGGAGTGTTAGGCAATCATCTCGGTGCTGAACAAGCGGAGGCCCTATTTGAGGTGACAGCAGTTCACAGTCCTATCAGACCATGCCCCACTTCAATGGCTACAGACAATACAGAACACCAACACCAAGCTGCAAAGATGGGCATGGCAGCTTCAGGAGTGCAACATGACAATGGAACACGTCAAGGGAAGCCAGAATGTGGTAGCAGACTTGCTGTCCAGACACGACTCAGGGTAATAGGCTGGAAAATGCAGAACCACCCCAAAGCGCTCTGACACTTGGACACCTCAACCTTTTCTGTTGTTATAGTTAGCCTTACGTGTTGCTACTTGTTTTTTTCTTTTTAGGTAATGAAGGTAACCTCCCTGAACAAGAAATGCCAGTGCCTACAGTTCTGTAAAGCAATGGGCACTGGCTTTTGAAAGCAAAGGGGTGTGGGGGTGGGGGAGGTGAAGAAATGGCTTCTGTCTGTCCCTGTTTTGCTGTGTGTCTTGTTTGGGCTGTATGCTTTGCTTCCTCCCCCACTTACTGTGTCCAGATCCTTTGTGTTAAGGCTCCCACCAAGAAACCTGTGAGATCAGTTTTGTGACACTGGTCACTCCACCACGGGTTGCTGATGAGTTCTAAAAGGACTGGGCTACATAAGCAGTGTTCAGACGATGCTTGATTCTGGTTGGAACCAGGTGATGAGGTCAGAAAAGTTATTTAGGGGTCAGGTCACCTGGTCTGCGGGGACTTCCTCCAGCAGGCGTTCTGGAAACACACACCGAAGCATGGGCCTCCAGAATTCTCTGGATGTATATTTAAGTAGCTTACCTAAAACTTAGCCAGTAAATTAGGGTTATGCATCTTTAGCCACATGTTAAAAGGCCAACAAGTCCATTCTGTTTTGCTCAAGGCATTTTCTTTAATACTCCTCTGTCTTCTACCCCTCTCCCATTTTTCCCTTCCCTGGTTAATAAAAGCTATGTTACAACACGTCTAGCTGTAAATGCTTGAGGCAGGATGGGGGAAAACAACAGGCCTTTTTGCTCCTAGCAGACCGTGGCTGATTATCCGATTCATCCTTACCTGAAAACTTCCTGGGTGGCTCCAGGCTATAAGGAGCACCCAGAATTACTACCAGAGGGCAAAGCACCCCCAAGGTCTGCAGGGGGTGTGTACCTGCACAGAGGCCTAACAGAGACCAGAGCCCGGGGGGTAGCGGCGATTACCCCAGGCTTGTGGGTGTGCTCCAGGAAGGGGGTCAGCTGGAGGTAGGCGCCCCAAAAGAAACACATGAAGTGGGGTTTTGGTCAGGCACAGTGAGGTGGGTGGCTCATAGTAGCGCCCCTACTAATCGCACCACAGGGTATTCCATCATCCCTTTTGATGCTTACCTCCAGAGTGGATGGGCTTTTGAAAATGCAAGACCTGGACTTGGTGCAGAAAGTCCTGGGTAACAATCTCTAGTCCATGGGCACATCTACACAAGACACTACTGTGCAGTGGTAACTGCACATTTATTCAGTACTTGATTATACAAGTACTAAATAGATGCACAGTAACCAGAGTTCCTGTTCAGTAGTGCCGGTGAACACCTTTTAGTGACGATACTGTGTAGTAGTCTAATAATACTGCACAGAAGCATATTAGCACTGTTGGTACTGTGACATGCTACTATGCAGTATTATTTGGCTGCTGTGCAGTTAGTGTCTTGTGTAGATGTGCCCCATGTTATGCAGGAAGATGCTACACCAGCTGCCACAAACCATCCTTGTTAGCTTTGCTTGAAGAACAGATCTTAAGGCTAATCAAATGACTGTACCTGCCAAATGCATGTGGCTAATGCAGGTGAGGAGGCTCAGTGATCTGGAAACCAGTAGCAACATGAATCCTGAGATGGGAATAAGGAACCAGCAGCCAAGGCTATTTCCTGCTTTTCTCACTCCTCAGTGATCAACACCTATTCCAGCCTCATTCTTCCAGCTTTGCCCTCTCAGAGGACCAAACCTATCACCAGGGATCCTAGTTTTTCCACAGGAAAAAAAAAGTGGACAATCTCTATGTAAAACCCATAGAAATCTATGTTTTCTGTGACCTACCAAAAATGCAAGTGTCCCACAGCAAGTGGTGCCATTTCTGCATGGAGGGGAAGCAGGGCAGGGGGAAGCAGAAATGGTGCTGCTCACTGCACTTTTGGTATGTCACAGGAAAACATGGGTTCTTCAGCAAACAGAACCCTTAAGATCCCTGTACTCACCTACTTTTCCAGGCCTGTGAATGAGACAGAGATACAGGAAGCCAGCACCATCCTCACAGGCAAGGAAACCGACTAAGGGCAGCAGCAGTCTAGAGGGGCAGATAATGAAAAACCTTAGACACCAAGCTCCATCACTAGTGTTAATTAGAGCCAAAGAGACAGAGGGGAGGTCATTACTTTTTATCTTCCATACATGCTATAAAGCAATCTCCATAGCTTTCCAGCATGGATACCATGGACAACATCACATATCCTTAATGTGTCATTTTACCTTCTCCACTTCTCAGTTTCCCTCCGAAGACTGGAGATTAATTCTAAGCAACAGAGCATGCTAATTCTTACAGTATGTGCTACAGAAACACTTCGTTTCCTGGTATTTTCCCTCATCCGCCCCCCTCTCTGTACACCACAAACAGCACAGGAAGGAATTGCTAGGTGGGATCAAACCAGTAGCCCACCCAGTGCAGGGTCCTATTTCTAAATAGCCCCAGATGCCTCAGAGGAAGGTAAAAGTATTGTGTGCACTTCCAAATGTAGTAACTCCTTTCTGACACCACTTGAGCTAGTTTCCCAACACCTGTATTGTAGTTAAAGGGTGTGAACCCTTCTCTGAGAAGATGCATCAAAAGCAGTCACTTCAGTTAAACAGCGAAACAAATAGGTATTTTAACACATTTATTTCACAAAGTTCTCAGAAAGCCTCAAACAGAGGTGTCCATTATGTACCATCTATAAACAGATATTGCTACAGGGAGCTACTGTTAAATTTGGTCTATCTGGTGACACAAATTAAACAAACATTCTTGTTTCCATATAAGCATGTTCCATCTGTCCGGCCAGCCCCGTACCAATTTATTATGTACAGTATTTAGAAATGACTCCATTGTATCCGAGTCAAACCCAAGAATAGAGCCTTAAATTTTGTCCCAGGGCTAGTTAGGAAACCTGATAGCTCAGACAGTTTACTGCCAAAGAGGCAGGGTAGAAAGACCTCACTAACAGTCAGCAGCTGTCTAATACCTTCTCAGGATAGACAGAAATAAGTTTTCTTTTTATTTTTTTTCACTGAACACCTGCATTTTTGTCTGAAGAGAGCCAGTCTGAAGGGCAGGGAGAGCTAATAACAATTAAAAACTACAAAAAAGTTCAAGTTTCAAACCAAAGTTAGACAAGAGTCCTTTAAAATTCACACTAGCCTCCAGCTCAGTAAGAGCCTGGGAGGGACTTGAAGTTCTCTCTATTTAGGAAAATGAATGCCTCCCAAGACTGGAATTATCCATGTGCTACCCTGTGAACGTCTGAGTCCCAATAAAAGCACCCCCACAAGGCTCCCCCTACTCTACACAGGCTCATTACAGAACACCCCTTAATCAAAACTGCTGGTGCATGTTTGGTAGCAATCTGAAGAAAAGAAGATACATAGTCAGGCAGCAATCCCTCAGCCACTTTCAAGCCTGTAGATCAGGTACTGCTTTGTTCTTTGGGTGGACACCAGGACCCAAGCACCCAACAGAACGAGATGGAGATGGTAACACATGGGTGGCCTGTCAGACTCCAACCTTGTGGAACTACTTGGGCATAAACAAGTCTCCTATTAGGTTAGGTCCCTAGTCACGATGGAAGAGAGAAGACAAGTGCAACTATCTGGCAGAAGCATCTCCACTGCTTAAAATAAGGAACCTGGGATTACAGGCATCTACTCTCATCTCACTGAAAACCAAAAATAAAAGGCCTAATCCATGCAAATCCCTTTCTTTCAATGGAGTTTACATGAAGCCTGGATCCAGCCCATGTCTCTGTGTTGGAAAAGGCTTGCTAAGCTACCCCAGTACGTGGGACAACTGGGATTGAAATGTAGATCCTTCTCTCCTCCCTCCAGCACAGGGAGCTGCCCCTAAAGTGCTGTCGAGGATGTTTCTGTTTAACAGATCTTGGATGCTATACTACCACCTTTAGGCTCAAGCTGGTTCCGAAACACAGCTGGAGTACCATCACCTCCAGAAGCTTGGTGTTGCTGTGAGTAAAGCCTTGGAGAAGACCAAGAGCAAGTTCTTTGTTTAGTATGCGTTGGGAGAAACAGAGCTATGGAAGACAAAAGCTCAACCAATCAACAGACAATGGATGCTGGAGGAAGGCAATCTACAACAGAAAACATCACCACCATCTGCTTCTCCTGCCACTATAGCATGAGAAGCAGCTGCCCATGGAGCCAGTGGAATTATAGGGATTGAATCACAGACTCCTCAACACGCGTCTTTTGCTTCTTGATCATACCTGCAAGGACCAATACTCAGAGAGCAAAGAATCTCAGAAATCTCTTTATGCATCAATTTGCAGGAAGAAAAGGGCAGGTTTGAAGGGTACACCAGAAACGCTCAGCTGCAGGGCTGTTTTCCACACTAAGATCAGTCTGTGGTGGGGGACTGGGTGTCAGGACATTGACTCTGATGTTCCACCTACACTCTTAGCCTTCTCTATATCTGCTCTATCCCAAGCAGTTACTGGATTTCTTAGTAGATAGAACTGGATGAAACAAACCAAAAAGGGAGTCATGGGCTGTGTGCACCTCTCTCCCACCCAGAAACCCCCCCAGTGCTTGAGCAACAGCAGATGACCTTTCACATTAAACTTCTTTCATCTTGAGATTGACTGCTTCATGTCAGTACTCTCCTTTGCCCAGAAAGGCTGGCAGCTCAGAGTAGGTCCTGCCTCAGCATTCTGCTTCAGCCTGGGTTTTCTAGAATGAACTGCAAACCAAGAAATTGCTGTATCCCCTTGCAAAGGGCTCTGAATGGCACCATGCATCTGCTGTGGTACTGTGGTTCTTTGGAGGTTTCTGAGCCCAGAGGCTTCTGGCTACTCATGCAGGAGTATCCATATGAGTTGTTGAGGTTTACTGAAGGAAGCTGTCCAACTTGGCCTGGTTAGAGCCAGAGGACGAAGCAGCTGCAATCACGTATGCTGGCCTGGAGGCATTCCTTTTCCTGTTCTTTCCAGGTAATGGACGGATCTCTGTTGGGTTTGTCTGAGGGGATAAAACTATCAAGGAAAATGAGTCTGATGATCTGGCTGTAGAAAGGGGAAATTTATCATAAGTGCCAGGTAACTGAAAGTGTGCAGGGTTCTGAACACTCAGAGTGGAAGAGGCGACTCACCTTACAATAGCCAGCATTCTGTGAGATGAGTAGCCAGCCTATTTACGCTTCTGCTGGTGGCTGCCTGTCCAGCATGCTTGAGCTAGAGAGCGTTTTAGTCAGCAGTGCCCACATGCATCTCCACATTACGGGCTTCTAGTTGAGGGTAGAAAGAAAGCACAGAACTGTCTGACTACACCTCAGTGCCTTCACCATTGCCCATGGCCAGAAGGATGGCATATGCCTGAAGAGACTTTGCTTTTATTGTTTGTAAACAGCATCTCCAGCAGAATTAGCACACTTTTAAGGATATGCTGGCTGGTTTCTAACTGGGATGTTTTAATTTAATTTCTATACTGGATGCCAGAATGCATGACCGTGGCAACACTGCAAGATGGATAATTTAATCTATCACACTGATGGATGATGGACGTCTAATACATTAGTGTGCTTTGGTTAAGGTCATGCTTGATTCCTGAGCGTATTTATAGATCTTTTCCTAAAAGGATTCAATGCCTCATGAAGTCTAAGAGTGAGGACTTTTCTCTTGGAGCTACCTCTGCACCCTGAGTCTGATCCAGGTTTCCTTGCTCAGAAAACCACAGGTAGTCAAAAAAATCAGCACTTGCAGCTGTTTTTGTGATGCCAGCTGATGTACATGGCAGGGCACTGTCAGTGAGAGCTAAGGGCAGGTGTCTCAGAAGCATGAGGCTGCTAAGAAGACATCTCTCAACTCCTGGTTTGACTGCATGACCTTGAGGCCTGCCGAGGTCAATGGTGCATCAAAATGAGGAAGCACTCAATGGGAGCATCTACATGTGCTATTAGCACACAGCAATAAACTCTGGCGCATACTGTGCTGGAGTTTATTGCTCTCGGGCATGCCATTTGAATGTGTGCCTGGGACCACAACATGTTGAGCCAGGTCAGAGCAGCCCTGGCTGGCAAGGGGCCCAGACTCAGCTGGCCCAGGACTGAGGATCCAAGCTGTAGTCCTTACCAAAGAAAAGGAACATTTTGCTTGCCCCATCTTGTATGCCAGTAATGCAGGGGCAGGGCAACATTGAAACATAGGCAACATTTAAACTTCAGTCTCAGATGCATTCTAATCTTGGTACCAAAAGAAAATAAAATATAGGGAGGTAGCTAGTATCACCTCACTACTATGCCAACTGAACTAGCCACCATATTAGCAGACTATTTACAGACAATATAAGCAATAGCTCAGAGCAGCAAGCTCCCACTGTAACCAGGGGCAGT
Source organism: Alligator sinensis (assembly GCF_000455745.1). Classification (NCBI taxonomy): domain Eukaryota; kingdom Metazoa; phylum Chordata; order Crocodylia; family Alligatoridae; genus Alligator; species Alligator sinensis. Next base: position 889,248 of record NW_005842129.1, on the reverse strand, counting down.
GAGAAAAAAACTGGTGTGGCCAAGTAGCTCTAGTCACTACCAGCACACAGATGTAAAGTTTCTATTCCCCCTCTATGGTAACTGCTGACTAAAAAGCTCTACAGCTTAGGTATACTGCCCATGTATATATTAACAGCAGAATACATATACAGACTATTCTTTAAAAGGCATTAAGGTTACCTGAATGATGGTCCAAAGGTTACCTGCCAATCACTGCTATGTAGCAATCAGATAGCTATCCTGTTTCCAATTCCCCATCCCTTTTGGATGGCATGATTTCCCTCTCAAAATAAATTGAAAAACAAAAAAAGCATTAGGCCCTGGGTCCAAGAAGCCATAAGCCCTTCAACAGCTGTGCGTCTGAGCCGCTAGTCTTCCACACAAGCACCTATCATACAAATTGATCTGCTGTCCCACCCAAGGAACGGCAGCAAGAGATAACACTACAACAGTTTCAACCAGATATATTGATGCGTTTGATGCAGTGTTCTGCTCTCCCAACTAGGCCATATTTTGAAATTTGGTTTAACCCGGTGCACAGAAAACAGGATTTGCTGAAATGCTATATCTACCTGAATCCAAGACAGACCTGAATTTCAGACAACCCCCCAATAATTACATTTTGTATATAAAAAAATTATAAGTCTGTTACAATTTTCCATGTATAGAATCTTATTATTGGAAGGTCATCTTAAATTCACTTCCCCGCTCCCCACAACTGCTAAGCAAGGAAAGCAGCAGCAGGGAGACGTGGCTGGGAGGCAAGCAACCACATTTCCCAACCATTTGTCCCCCCTACCCCCAGCTCGTGCCTTCACCCCTTGCCACCTGCCACCTTACATGGTGGTGCCCCTCCTGCCTGCTTGCCACAGCCTCTGTTCCTACCCTACTTACTATCAGGCACTGCTCTGGATCCTCTCCCTCCCAGAGCACAGAGTACATGGAAGCTCTGGCTGCAGCACAGCTACATAAGCAGTGGTAGGAGCAGCTCTGGTGTCCCAGGAAAATGTTGTGTGACCAGGCTGGGAGCCAGAGCTTCCTTGTACTCTGATCCCTGTAAGGGAATGGAGCCAGAGCTGTGCAGGACAGTGGGTGGTGGTGTGGTGGCTGGGGGTAGGAAAAAGAGGGGGCAGAGACTACAGGGGGCGGGCAGGCAGCTGACTCTGGCCCTAACTTGGGTTTAGGCATGGAGTTGGCACTGCAGCAGCTGCCAACCCCTCCTCTGCCTTTAATCAAATCAAAAGACAGGGGGCCTCCTGTCCCATCATGTTGAATGCTGGGGAGTGGCGGCTCATCTTGGATTCAGATAAATATGGTAGGTCTCCTCTGAACAAAAAACTTTTAACAAAGTCAAAACAAACATGTTTCCTCTTAACAGTTTCCAGCCTCCTTGTCTATATGGAGAACTGAATTGCTCAACCTAAACCTAGCCACACCAGATTGAGAGAGAACCTGTTTTTCTTCAGTCCACTGTTAACTTCATATTGGTGAAAGGATACAGGCTGTATAAACTTTGTTCTGCCTCCTAAGCCATCGTACCCCATTCTCACCTAGAGGAAAAAGGAAGAAATCTTTACTGCCAACCCAAAGCCCACATGCAGAATGCTTTGAGGCAAAATGGGTTTGTGACTTTGGGTGACATCAATGGAGCCAGATTTAGAGGAACAGCTGATCATTCACTTTAAAAACAAAACAAAAACAGACCTCTGCAAGACAAGTCTCCAATTAAATGCCCAAAGTCACTAGGCCCTATTAAAAGTCTTGATAATCTCCTGAAGGAAGCTGATCTACCTTACACAAGGGAAGCTTGTCTACTAAGACCTCAATATCTGGAGTCAAGCCCAATCACTGAGATATGGAGGAAGATACCCAAAGCTCCATGGAGTAAGGGTGGAAACAATCTTACTGAATGTGTATGACTAGCTTCGTAGCAAAGGATGGACAGTGCCAGAGGGGAAACGGGTTTCCAGAACAGAGAAAGGTGGCAGGGTAAAGCTTATTTCATTCCTTGTCCCTCACTGGGACAAGAATAAATTGTGCTAACTCTTAAAGAAGTCAAATTGCTGGAGGATTTGGGGAGGGCAGTTCATACTCACGGTGCCTATGTTTTTGTGCAACCCCAATGAGCTGCTACCAGATGGCTTCCTGGAAAGAACAGAGTTCCTAATAAATGCTGGCAGAAGTCCTTTCAGAAGGTCATCATCTGGGTCGTCTTTCTTGATCTGTTCCATTAAAAAGAGAAAAGATTGAATGACCAGATTTACTTGCTGAATTTTGTTTAGACAGGTAACACTGAGTAAGACAGTGGCCAGGGAAGCTGAACATATGTCCTCTGGCAGCTGCAGCTGTGGCCCCGCCTGGAAGCTGTGTGCTGGCCAGGGCTGGGGCCCTCCCACACATGAAGGTGGGAGCAAAGTATGAGGGCTGAGCAGGATACAATCAACTGGTGGGCACCCACAGGCTAGATGAAAAATCACCTGATTGGCCAGATTCGGCCCATGGGCCATATTTTGCCAACCCCTGGGTTATACTAATAACATTGGCTTGGTGCTTACACTGCAGTGTCCCAAAACTCTGCAGAACAAATAGTCAACAGGCACCCACGAAGGCCAGAAAGTCCCTGACACATGGACAATGGCAAATGAGCCCCTGTACAAGTCCAACCAACACACCTTGGAGCACACATCACAATACTAAGATCTGATCAAAGTGGGTCAGTTGTCAGATGATCGATTTCCTGGGGGAATGGGATGCCAATTTCTTAAGCCTATTAAAAGTAGGAAGATCAGGAGAATAAGAAGCAACAGAATGGAGTTCAATAATTGGCTATTTTACCTCTGCTGCTTCCTTCAGAATTTTTTTGGCAAGGTTCACCATAGGAGGCCTGTAAGAAACCAGATCAGTGAGTCAGCAGACCTCTATCCTCATTTCATTGCTGCAGGGAAGCACTGCAGCCACAAGTCAGCAAGAACAGAGCTGATGCTACATGAAAGGTCAAATAATCAAGGTCTAAATGTCCCTTAATGCAATGACTTAAAACAGCTGGAGATCAGCCCAGTGCTCAGGCAGATGTGGGAGGGTCATAGGGATGCAAACATTTATCCCATCTATGGCCAGAGGAAGGGAAAAAACTCACTGCTTTTTATCTAGCTTAAGTCTTTTCGCAGGGGTGGTGGTAGATTTGTGAGGCTGGTGGTCAGGTGTCTCTACATCAAATGTGGCATCCAGATCAATCTCATCACTGCAGGCAGGATGGTGGAGTTTGGGTTTCAGCAATTTCACAGGAGCAGGGCTACAACAGCATTTCAAAGATACATTAGTAACAGGCACAATGTTACGTACTGTCTGGTAGACAGTGAAGACAACTCAGTATCTCAAGATATATACTTATTAATAGCAATGATAAAAACAGACTTGTACTGGTGCCAGAAAACCCCAGGCAAGAGGAGAGTTTCATTGTACAGGGTGCTGTACAAGCTCAGAAAGAAAACACCGGCAAGCCAGTATTCACTGCTGCACAGATCCACACATTCATAAGCTCTTGCCCCCTTCCAGTATAAAGCACTCTGGTTAAATAGATGTTGGTATCGACTTCCAGTAACAACCACAACACCCTAGGGACTTCCCAAACACAGAAAACCCCTTCCTGAGCTGACTTGACCACAAGACTGGAAGAGGCCTAGCATGTTGCTCCTCAATCTAAACCACCCATCTTGCTATCCAGGGTTCTGAGGTTAGTGTTTGCACAGTACACTGATTTCTTGAGTGGAAGGTGCTTAAGCCCTTTTTCCCCCCCAGCATCACTGCATCATGCTAAATCCAGCCAGCTGAGAGCTCCCACTAGGCCTAGCTTTTACCCAGCAACTTTCCATGATGCACCAAGAATATCAGCTCTAGATAGCAAGGCAAAGGTGAGCAGAACCCGTTTTCATATCAAACCATCATCAATGAGAAGGGAGGAAAGAGAGCATGATACACAAACCAGAAAGGTTAAGCTACCGTGGTGTCTGCCACGCTTCACCATTTGCTACAGGCTTTCTGCTGCTTCCTACCCTTTATTTTCCCCATTGTCCATTAGACTGTACATTCTTAGGAGCTTGAATCTCATCCTCATCCTTGCCTGCAGAGCAGTAACAGCACTACACACCACACTGATTCTCATACACTTCTCTAACCTTTCCAACACTAGTCGGCTGAGTGTCTCGTTGGCTACAGATGGCACCTTCAGGGTCTCCTGCAGGATTTCAATCTTCTTCTTCAAACTCTTCAGAGAGGAAAAAAACAACACAGAACCAATAAGACAAATGGTAACCTTATAACAGAGATGAAGTTTGCACCCTACTTCCCCTTTCTCAGGAGAAAACACAAGCTGAAACAGAGAGAGATAGAGTCAAGAGATGAGAACATGTGAGAATACCCTACTTGAAAGATAGCTACAGAAAGGAGGCGCTAGACTGTTCCCAGTGATGGCAGAGAACAGAACAAGGAACAATGGTCTCAAATTGCAGCAAGGGAAACTTAGGTTAGATATTAGGAAAAGCTCTCTCATTATGCGGGTAGTAAAACAGTGGAACAGGCTACACACAGAGGCTGTTGAATCTCTATCCTTAGAGGTTTTAAAGACCCAGGTAGACAAAGCCTTGTATGGGATGATCTAGTTGGGGATGATCCTGCTTTAAGCAGGGGGTTGGACTAGATGACCTCCTGAGGTCCCTTTCAACCATAATCGTCTATGATTCTATGAGGGATGAGCAGGATGGCCTGTAAGCTAGTACCTAGCTAGCAGGTGGCCCAAAGTCCTGGCTCTGCTGCTCTAGACCATGGACTGCTACCAAATCTTGAAGGCTTAGAAGTGAAGGTCTCACCCTGATCTCCTTGTCTGCATTCCTCAGATCTTTTTCGGTATTTTTTAACTCCTCCTTCGTCTTCTCCAACTCCAATACAGTTCTCTGTAGCTGCAGAATAATAGCAATTCAGCCATTCCAATTATACATCACGATGCAATGCTAGACAGTGATCCCAGCTATCTTGGCAGTACACATTTCAGCTGTATAGCAGCCACAGACTCTCCTAAGTCAGCTTTCAGAATGCGCCACTTGAGAACTAAGCTCTCTATTACATAGATGCAGAGCTACTGCTTAGATTTATGGAACACTTCTGGGTGAGCAATCCATACCTGTCCATTTTTTCAAGCCATCCTGAAACTGTCCCCTCTGCAGGTTGCTTACTTTAACCCCAGCTGAGAAGCTTCACACACCGTTTCCTGTGCTTTCTTGCCTAGTACTGACAGCTTTTCTGTGATCTAACACATGGTGGCAGCAGTTAGTCTCTGCCTCAGTTATTTATAACCATAAGAAGTGAATACAAAGAGATTGTGGGTTGTCAGCTGCAAAACGAGCATAGTGACTGGGTTTTGCTACTTCCTCTAAAACAGCACCTGTGCTACATTGACACTCATGGTACAGACTTGCCAAAAACTGCAGTTTCAGAACTCAGCTAGGACTTGGGCTATGTTAATGTGACACAAGGAAATTCAAAGAAAATAATTAAGTATTCTGGCCCTTGGGCTCCTAGCACATCACAGGACTTCAACAGCACCGTACCTTATCCTACTTTGGGTATTCCTAAGCTACAGCATCCTGAGTGCAACCCCTAGTACCTGAAACCATACAGGCTCTTTTACGCTGCCCTTGTCAATAACAATGTAATGACAACGCACCTTCAGGATCTCTTCATCCTGGAGTGTGCATTTTGATTCAATACTCAATCCCACCCATTGTCCAAGTCAGTACAGCAGGCTAAGCACCACAGACCTTGCCAAAACTACCAAGTGAGGCTGCTGGGGGTGCACCAATACATTTTTTATTGTCTGATACTGATGGGCAATTATTAGAGGGGTGTTGGAGAGGGAAGGGATGTTGCAGGGGGACAGATCAAGGCCCCCCGCAGTGAGGGAGAAAGTGGGGCAGGTACTGCTCAGCCAGGGCAGTGAATGATATCTCAGGATTGGGATGGACCCGCAAGGGGCTCATCTGGGGGGCATGGAAAGGTGGGCAACTACCCACCGCTGCATACCACCCCAGGGGAGACGTGTGGGGCATGTGTCCCCCCCTGCCCAGATTTGTGCGTGGGGCAAGGGCATCCTAACTGCTGCGGACTCAGGGCCAGGGGCTGCGCTGGCATGGGGCAGACGGCAGCAGTACTGGGAGGGGGGCTACAGTCACCCCAAAATTCCCTGTAGCCACTCCTCCCAGCGCTGCCACCACCCACTTGTCCCTGCTGGCCCAAAGCACAGCCCCAGCCCAGCTCCCCTGCCAGGAAGAGGCCAGCGCAGACCCTGGGCCCAAGGCCACAGCAGGCAGCCCACACTCGCCTTGCGCACATATTCCTCATGTCTCCCCCAGGGGTGTGCACAGGGAGCCACACCCCCTCCCCACCCCATCATGTCCCCCATATGAGCTGCCCATGGGTCCGCGCTCCTGGAGTCACATTCATTGTCCTGGCTGGGTAGTGTCTGCCCCTGCCCCACTCCCTTCTTTACCGTGGGGGCCTCGATCTGCACCTCCCACACCCCTTCACCCCCACAGACTTACCAGCTGGACACTGGTCTCCAACCTGCCAGGCTGCACTCCTGGTCATGTGTATGCTGTGGCTGCATGCATGTGCACAGCATATATTGATGACATTACTGGCTTAAAAAAAAAAAAAAAAAAAAAAAAAAAAGCCGATGGCCAATAATGTGAATTTTCCTGTTATTGGTTCCGATCTGATACGCGACCAATATATAGATGCACCTCTAGAGGCTACTGCCCAGGAAAGACCCAGATAGATTTACACTTCTCCAAGCTGGAAAGGCTGTAGCTGCTTAGATATGCAACAGCAAACTGATGCAAAGAATTCACTGCTGCTCCAAAGCACATCTTGCAAGAGCATGTTTCAAACTAACAGCTTTATATGGCAGGGCTGGTAGCTTGTCATAACTTGAGGCACTCCAACCCTATGCATAGAAAGTCACAAATTTAATCTGGAGCTCAGTTTTGATATTTACCATGTTTACTCAAATATGATGTGCATCCTTTCCCCCAACAATTAGCTACTGGAAACTGGGGTTCATGTCAAATAAGGAAATGAGATAAGCAGAGGGCCAGATCCTGTAGGAACTGAATTGCTCAGCCCCTCTGAGATGAGTAGGCATCCAGCAACACCTGCTGTGTTAACTGGGGGCCCACTTGGCTGAAGTAGAGGGACTAGGCAGTTTGGGTCCACCAAGACTGATCCCTCAGATGACTAAGCGAACACTGCTAGTTGAGGCCTGAACTGTCTAGCTTCTCTTTTAAAGCTGGGCCCCAGATGAATTGG
>NW_005842129.1:859464-881879 GCF_000455745.1 Alligator sinensis | reverse complement strand
TGCTTGAAGAGGGGCTGGGCAGTTCAGCTCCAGAAAAATCGGGCCCTCACTTTTCTTCTTGAGCCAAGATAGGTAGGAAGCCAGCAGTGCCTGACAGGTCAGTTGAGGGCACAGTCCTGCTGGACCCAAACTGCTTGGCCCCTCTGCTCAAGCCAGGTAGATCCTTCAAGCTGGCCCCACAGGTGCTGCTGGCTAGGATGGGGCCCTCAGCAATGCTGGCAGGCCCTGCTCACTGCTCACCCACCTCAGATCCAAAAGAGAAGTAGGGCTTGGCAGTTCAGCTCAGCCAGCAGTATCTGTCTTGTCCTGCAGGGGGCTAACAGAGCAGCCACAGGTTTTTGCTCCCCCGCCATGGCCACCACCTGTGTTTTCCCTATGAAAATACCACGCTACTGGTATTTTCAAGGAATGATCTTTTTTTCTTCATTCCACCTTCCAAAACCAAAGCGTCTCTTATTCAGGGACTGGTGATATATGAGAGAATGTGGTATTTACGAGGGTAGTAAAACAGTGGAACAGGCTACAGAGAGGTTGTGGAATCTTTATCCTTGGAGGTTTCTAAGACCCAGCTAGACAAAGCCTTGGGTGGGATGATATAGTTGGGGATGATCCTGCTTTGAGCAGGGGGTTGGACTAGATGACCTCCTGAGGTCCCTTCCAACTATAATAGTCTACGATTCTGAGACAGACTTGGCTCTTTAATACAGCTCAAATAGATCACCTCACTAGCAGCATTATACATGTGCACCAAACACAAGGAAGCTCAGGCAAACTTTTCAGTCCTAAGTAGTAGCCAGCATTACTGATCCAGGTGGATGAGAGCAATATTTGCTGCAGGAAGCTTTCTTTGCTGCGGGTGCAGGTCTGCAGCAGCAGACACTGGCCTATGGAAGCAAGATCAACCCAATACTTCACAAACAACTGTCTGCTTTCCCTTTACCTTGTTATTGCCAGAAAACAGCTCCTTTTTCAGCTTCTCTGTCATATCGCTAGACACCTTCTGAGCCTCCTTCAGATTTTCATATTCCCTGGAAATGGCCCAAAAAAGTCATGAATGTCTCCATGAATTAGAGACAGGGTTCTCAGCAGGAGCCAGTGACCAGATGCAGCCCCCCAAAAACTCAAATCACAGCTTCTCAGCAGAATGCCTGGTGCAAATCTGTGTATTCCACAAGAACTCTTCTGGGGAGCAACTCAGTTATGACTCAGGCTAATCTACAAACAAGCCTAGAGGGAGACTAAGCCCAGACAACTAGAAGGAGCAAGAATAAAGCCCTTGACTGCAATCTGAAGACGTCATTCACATGAAAAAGGAGACAGCCTCCTTTCTGAGAGATGGACATATAATTTTGCTTTAAAAAGACTTTCCATGGACACTTTGGGTACCTTCTGTGCAAAATCTCTTCTGATAACAATGCAGGTGCGCTAGCTCAGCTCAGTATTAAGATTGCAATTACACAAAAGCTGTAATTTATCACAGCATGAATGGAAGGAGCTCCTGGAAGATCTGGAGCCACTGCAGATTAGTGCGATAGAAATTTGGGAGTACAGAACAACCTGGCCTGCAGCTGCACAATGCTACACTCTGCATGGACATGTGGATATTATGCCACCCATCCTCTGAACACGTCAAGAGACTGCTCTCTCAGCTCTTATCCAATCAACATCCCCTAGATGCAATGACAATTGTTTCCATAGTGATGCTCATGTCACTACAGGGACAGTGGGAGAATGTGTGTGGCAGTCTCCAATCTAAGTCACCTGGATTCTGTCAGTCAAACCCCCATGTAGTAACAGGCAGTTAGTCTAGCTAAATCACTGTACTTCCCTGCAGTGCCCTGTAGGGGGAGTGCTATATCTACAGACCAAAGTGATAGCACAAGTTACAGCCAAACCAGCAGCACCTACTTTTTCAGTGAGATACAGTAGATTGCAAGCTGTTCCACTGCCGCCTGCCCTGCTCCTATATCTCGGATCATCTCCTCCACTTCTGGGCGTTGGCTCTTTAACAGCATCTCAATTCTGCAACAGAAGCAGCTGGTCAGGTAACAGAACAGCAGTGCAGCAGGGCTGAGAAAGCAGATGAGCCCTGGCACCCTAGAGCCAGCTGCCAGGACTCATCAAGAATTACTGTAGATGTAGGCCACCTGCTGCTTCTTCTCCAGCTGGGGGAAGAAGTTACAACTTCTTACCAGCATCCTCCCAAGTCACTGGCTGCTGGTGAAGAAGTAGAGCAGTAATGGCTTAGCAGAGCAGGGACAGCTTTACTCTTGTGGACTAAGCACTGGATTAGGAGGCAGAACTCGGAGTTTTATTCTTTGTCACTAATTCACTGTATCCACAGACAATTCATTGCCATCTCTAGGGCTGAGTTCATAAGACAGGCTTAGTCAAACCAAGGCTAGGCAGGAAGGCATAAGCCAGGTATGCCCAACTTCATTATGCTAATGGAAAAACCTGTCCTCAACAGGTGAGAGGAGGTGTTGAGGGTGAGAAAGACAGATGGAACATGGTGGTGACAGGCTCAGACAGGCCAGAAGGACACATCCTCATATGTAGCACTGCAGCTTACCCCAACAGAGAAAGAAGAAAAGACGCAGATTCATAGCAGCTCTGTATGTTCAGCATTTATAGCCCTTGTAAAAACCCTCTGCATAAGCCACTGCCCTGCCTGCTCATTTCTGCAAGTACAGGCGAATGTAGCACAGTCCCAGCTCTAACCTCTCCATAGTTTGCAGCTTGTTTCTGAGCCTGCATGCCTCTTCTTTCGCATTCTTGGTATCTTCCTTCTGCTTCTCCAAATACTTCATTTGTTTCTGAGACAGAGGCAGGAATGGGGATATTTAAAAAGGGCTTCAGGGACACCAAACCCAAAGCAGCCCCTCAAAGCAATTGTCAACTGAACAGTCCAGAATCAAAGGGGCTTTAGATTCCCACCCAACTGCATCACGCTTCCACAAATGGCAAGTCTTTGGTGCTAGTCACAAGGTGGTTCAGCCCAGGGCTTTGCTCAAAATTGTTTCTCCTACTAGGATTTGTGTGGGATCTTTCCCGGGTGCCACTTCTATGTTCAGAAACAACACAGTCCCAGAAAAGTAAAAGGTTTCCAGTTATAGCAGTCCTCTTCCCCCTCTAACACACTAAGCCTTCCCCTCCCCCCCCCCTTTTTTTAATTGTCATGTTAAGCAGATGAAATAGGAAACACTGCAGGAACCTCAGGTGGGATATCTGACACCTGATCAAGAAGCAGGTACCTTTTCCAGATTACACTGGAGAGTTAGTTGTCTAGATATTTCTGGGGCATATGGCATTAGAAAGTGACCCAGGCTGGATCAATGGAATATATAGGGGGCTTGGGTGGGGATCTGATGGTTTTTTAATGCACTTGTTGCCTATGCTTTGATCTCGGGGTCCATTTTGCACATCAACTTCAGAGGTTCCTGGTCTGCTTTTTCAATGCAATGCTGTTTGATCCAATTCCAAAGACTGGCCAAACATTAAAGTGTTTTAAAGGTATAACGAGAAGCCCTTCTGCTTACAGAAGCTGGATTGTTTCATATGCCTTCAGCCTCCCACCAGCTCATCTAGTCACAAAAACAGGATAGGAGCCCTGAGACACTTATGTCACTGTAAGATGCCAGCTGGCCTAGGTCAGATACTTGCTCTTCCCATGCCAGGAAAAGCCAAAGGCTGTTCCTAACCTGTTCCCTCTACCACAGGTGCCTTCTGTTTCTACTTCCCTTGCACTGTTCTAAACCAGGGCAAGACAGATTTAGATCCCCAAGTCAGAACTACCACCAGGCCATTCTTCCCCTGTACAGCAACTAAATCCAGCTCAGTATGTTCAGTAGTAACACACCGGGTGTTACTGGAGGACAGACATGGCTTGATGCTAGTCAGTTTAGCCCAGGGTGGGCAATTATTTCATCTGGCAGGCCACTCAGAAGTTTTGGTGAGCTGTCAAGGGCTGACACAAAATCTTTCAGAAGATATCATTTTAACAAATTATAAATAAAAAAAATCGTATACAAAATAAAAATAAAAAAAAAATATCAATCTACTACTATATTTTAACTTTGGTTAAAAAAATTAATTTTATCCTGATTTGTTTTTTTTGAGTAGTGTATATTGAGGCATAATAGCTCAAAATAAGTCTCAATTTTGTATAGTGTATGTGGGAGGTGGGTGTATGCCCATGTCTGTGGAAGGGTCCTGGAAGCCAGGGGCGGGGGGGCAGGCCCACACAGCAGAGCTGGCCTAAGTGATGCACTGAGGTTTGGTGTCCATTCTCCCCCACCCCTCCATCTGGCCTATGACTGCACTTACGGTACTCTGCATAGGGCTGGGCCCTACCCACTTCTGCACTATGCTTCCACCTGGGGCACCATGCTCCCCATGTTCCTACCTGTGGCAATGCGGCCCTGGGGCATCGTGGCTTTGTGTGTACAGCCTCCCGGCAGGGCTGCTCCTGCTGCTGTCCAGGTACTGCTCAGCTCCCCCCACCTCCAGCAGCTCCTCTTCCTGCCCTTACTGTGCCACTATGGCTGCCTTCCACCTGCTCTGCCCACAGGTGGCTGCTCATCAAGCTGGGTGGGTGGGTGGAGTGGGTAGAAGATGGCCAAGAGCTAAAGCTGGATCCCCACATGCTAGGTCAGGAACTGGCCTGTTGTAGCTTCCGCCTCACTTGGTGCAGCAAGGACAAGGAAAAGGAACAGGTGCCACTGGAGGAGGGGCACCCAAGTAGTACCCAGCTGGCTGCAGGAGCAGCCAAAGCAACCCTTCTGGGAAGCTGTGCATGGCCAGGGCCAGGGCAGGAGTGAGGTGCAGGCTGCCCTAGGCAGGAGCAGGCAGGGCTCGGCCTCATGCAGAATGCCGTGGGGACAGCCATGGGCGAGATACAATCAATTGGTGGGCCGGATCCAGCCCACAGGCTGCATGTTGCCCACTCCTGGTTTAGCTTCTGCCCTGGCTAGAAAGGTATGCAGTGATACCACAGAGACAGAGACAAACTGTTAAAAGAGTTGTGAGAAGAAATACTATGCAAAACTACCAGGGAACTGCAAATGTCCTACTGAGGAGACTCACTCAATAGCACCTTTTCCATCCAGCATTCCCAGATGGTGGTGACTGGGTTCTACACAGGTCAGAGGATTTTTACAATGACTACACAGGCTGCAAACCATGTTTGATGTTTCCCACTTGAACATGAGACATGGGAAAGGCAAGTAGAGAGGGCACACAGAAACCTAGTAGCAAACACAACCATCTTGAGAGAAATAAGCTGGGGGCTGTTTGCAGCAATTGCAAAGTTGCTAAAAAACTGGAAATCAAGTGTTTGTGTGACCGGAATTATGATCAGGCCTCATAGTAAAACCCTGGTCATTGGAACCACTGAGCACTATGCGGTCCTTGAACAGAACATAAATAGGATAAATATATCTTCTGGTTAAGAGAAATTTTCAGGGCTTTCCCTTTATTCCTCCTTTTTAACCTACACACACTAATAAAGCATAATTTAGAGTTCCATCCTTGGTTCAGGCTGGCAGCAAGGCATCTCCATTAGTAGAAATTATGGTGTGCTCCCCCCCCACAGTCAAACAGCAGCCATGCCCACTTGCTAGGATTCGTTTAAATCAGCTGAGAGACATCCCAGTAAAATAATTGTTCTGCTTAAACCCATTTCCACTGTTATTTACTCTCAATTTATGACAAAATAGTCTTAGGAGACTAGAAAAGAAAATATTTGATCCCTGGACTACTTCATGTTAATGACTTGACTGCAGAATAGGGGCTAGCTGTGGTTAAATTCAACTCAACTGAAGCTTGCAATTCTCCCATGGCACATTTCAATTAACTTGTTTGGGTGGGGAGAGAAATCAAAGATTAATATTAACCGATCCAAACCCGAATACTGCCAGGCCTAACCCAAAATAGGATATTTAATGCAGGGCACCAATCTCCATTTGTCAAAAGTTAGTATCTCCCTCAGAGCTTTCATGCTCATGCCCTTCAAGATTGATAATGATATTTCATTAGGTGTAAGCTGAGCACACTCCTCACCCCTCCTGTTGCCCAATGCTACCCAATGCCGTCAAGTGCACAGCTGCCTCTCATGTGTGCTGCCTTTGGCCTTGAGCAGAAAGCCATTTTCACAGCAAGAGAGTTCAACGCTAACCATACAGACCACCACAGCTACAGCATGGAGGACAGCCAAAGTCCTAAAGTGTGAAGGATATTAATTACTTTGGGTTCATTCAATAAAGCTTGCAGACAAATACAATGGAAGACTGTTTTCCCATCCCATGCTGAGGTAACACAGATCCAAAGAAGGCATCTCAAGAGACTACTGCCTTGGGACAAATTGTTAAGAACAGTACTGCTTCTCCCGATACTTCACCTTCCACCTTCTTTGCCTTTACATCTCTGCAGGGAAACTGGCAAAGCTAAAAGGTATCTTAGATAATAATGCAACCTCACTGTTGCTCTCCTCATACTTCAAAATTGGAAAAATGGAGGCAACAAGTCACAGGAAGCCATTATCAGAGGCAGGCACAGGTCTCTGCCAAGGACTGTGAAAAGCAGTGCACAGAGAAAAAGCCCTTGAGATTGAATCCGAGGAATATTAAGGTCAAATGAGATGCCTCCTTGCCTGTGGAAGAATGTACCTTGAGAGTGGAACACAGCATCTCCGTCTCACCCAGGGTTTTCTGGAGCGACTTAATGGTGGCGTTGCGTACGTCCAGTGTCTCCCTAAGCAAGTCCATAATGGCTTGGCACTCCCGCTTCTCTGTCTCTGAAAGGAAATACGTAAGTAGCACTTAGAATACCCCAGGATCAGGCAGCCATGCGTCCCACCATTCTGAACAGCAATATGGCTGAAGGATGAGGCATGCAACCACAGGGTTTGGAAACTGCCAGGAGCCAGGTTCTTGCTGCTTCCAGCACTGGTGGGCTCCCAGGTTCTCCAGTAAAAAGCTGTAAATTCCTCTCAAGGATTGTTTGGTGCTAATCTAGCTTGCTCAATATGGATTAATTTAACTCTTGATGCCACCACCAGCTACTCAGCTCAGCTCTGTTTCTGCAGACTAACAATTACAAAACTACAAAGTTCAGGTAACTTACCTAGACATGTTCTCTCAGTATAAACCTTGTGTTGGGTCCATGCTTAAATGTCTGTTGGATGATACTGTGAACAGCACCAGTGCCTACACTGCAGAGCAATTAGACTGCTGTGGCATTATACTGCCAACACTCACCTTCACCAGTGCATATGTCTAAGGGTAAGATCAAACATAAGCCAAAAGAGGCATTAAGACAAAGCTTTACAAGACACTGGGGACCTCAAAAGCTACATGGCACTTTATTAAGGCAGCTTTATCTTTCTGGAGTACTCCTACATTTTGCAGGTCAAAAGGTCTTAAAAGTCACATTGTTCCAGTTATCCTTTGCCCGTGCTAGCATTCCCAATAATGACCTTCTAGCTGCCAGGAATAAAAGAATGAAATGGTAGTGTCTGCATTCAGCCATACAAGTCAGAGGATAGTGCTAAAAATGGAATGCTTTAGAAAGAGGGATATAATTGACTGAGGAATAGAAAGATTACCAATACACTGAGCTGATGGAGTTTACAGAGAATGCTCTGTACCAATGAAAAGCTGTGATCTCAGTTCTGTTGTGATATAAAGCAATGACTCCTCAGATGATCAGTGCAGAATACATTAAGTTGTGGGCATAAAACTTTCAATAACTGTTTAACCCTGTTCGTTTCCCTGCTTGGTTCCATTCTCTCTCTGGTTGGACCCAACAGTTCCTGGAGACCTGTTTGTGTAGCTATTTCTTCTTCCAACCCCTCTAGCTTCTTAGTCCTACCACATCTGGAGGCAGTGACTTTGTGACCTCCTCTTTACCCCATGGAAGCAGAGGTGGGTAGTAAAGGTGTTTTCAAAAGGATGAATCAGACAGAAACAGAACCCAAGGCAAGAGGGCAAGAAATCCCAGTCAGAAGAAAGCTTTCTCTACTGGAAAGGGGGAACAGCTTCAGTTTTAACATCTACAAATCAGAAGTTGACTGGCCCTAGGCAGTTCTGAATAGCATTTTAGTAGGAATCCCAGCACTCTTCCCTAGAAAGAGGAAGAGATCAGCTCTCTACCAGGTCACAGTACCTGATCGCTCACAAGTGAATGGGCCTTGATAAAGAATGCTGGTAGGTTTTCAAACTCTGCTTTCAGCTCAGATATCTAGCAAATATTTGGGGGGGGGGGGGGGGGGGGGGAGGATGAGGACTCTTGAAGTGCTGAGACCCCTTTCCTTCCCATGTCTTTGGATTTCTGTCACTCAGACTGACTGACACTTTCCTTTTGCTGCTCATGACTCATGTTCTGATGACAGGCTGCCTACAGACAATGCTTAAAACCCATTGACAAGTCTCCAGGGCTTTCACTTCCCTGCCTTCCTCAGACATACTCTAAAATTAGAGAGATCCAGCTCTTTGAAGCAATGAGAAAATGGAAATGCACACATCGAACTATGCCTGCTCCTCTGGGGATCCATTGCATCTGAGCAGCTAAAAAAGCCCCAAAATTCTCCCTCTTCTGTTTGGGTCGCAATTATACTTCCTCTTCTACCATTTCACACTAGAAATGAGTCCTGAGCACTTCGCAACTCTGAGTGTCAACTCGGAGTGTCTTGATGAGCAGGCCTAATTCAACAAAAGGAGGTCGCTTTCAGCAGATTCTCCTCTGGAGTACAGTGGCACTAGGACTTCTGTAACCTGTCAACTAGGACAAACTTGCAGAGGACATAAAAATTACTGTGCAGCTGGGCACACGCTGCACAGCTTGCAGCCCAAGCTGTCATGTAAGTCCCAGACTTGAATTCAAAGTCTACAGGTTTCTCCTCAGTCAGAGAACAGCTCGGATGAGATACAGTCCAAGCAAACCCAAGACTTACGTTCCCCTGTGCTCCGTTTCATAAAAGCAAACTAGCATACTGTACAAAAGAGTGATGCCCAAGCCTACAAATTCTCTGATTTTCTGTGTCAAACTGACCTTAATACTAACATAGGGAAAAAACCCAATTAAAAGCCACAAACTGTAGGAAGCTCCAAACCTGCTGATCCCCTCTGCCTCTTCCTCTCACAACCTACCGATGGGCAGAAAGCTTTTTGCTTCCTTTCTGAACTCACCTTTCATGGACAGCTGCGCTTTCACCTTGTCCAGTTCATTCTGTAACAAAGCACACAGAGGATCAAATTAGAAGCAGCACTACATGGTAAGCTTCACCTTACTTAAAAGTACTTTGGCTTATGGCTTGTAGTCTTCCCGAGTCCTTTCTCCTGGTGGGATAACCATAGTGATATTTGCTGAGAGCAGAACACAATAGCAACGTGTACCCTTGTTATATGCAACAAAACCAAGTGTTACTATAGGCAATGTGGGGAGCATCTCCAACTGGCAGTGTTTTGGGGGAAGAACAAGATTGCAAAGGAGAACATCCCAATCTTGTCTTATCCTTGTCAACCTCTTGTTTCTCACACTGTCAGTCATTTTGGTTTAGTTGAACAACTTTGGAAGACTCTTGGGAAAACAGAAGAAATTAGAGGGGGGATCCTGCCCCCGAAACACTGATTTAAAAACCTCAAATCTGCATTTTTCCACAATTAAAATTAAATACTACCATGTATGTAGGTATCAGTTGAACACAATATTTTATTGATATATTTACAATATTAAAGCTATTTGGAAGCCTACCAGTGCCTCAATCATTTTAATAAAATACACTCCAAATACCTATATACTTTGGTGTTTGATTTTGTTTGGTTTTTTAATCATAGAAAATCAGAGCACCCCCTGCCCCTTTTATGTATCAGGATGTGGGTCCAGCTACAGCTGTGACCCCCGCTATTTTGTGGTGCTGAGCAGCCCTGCGCCCATGTCGTTGACCCTCACTCCCAACTCACAGCCCTCCACCCCACCAGATGCCCCTCACTCCCGACCCACAGACCCCATCCTGCCAGCCCTGCTGGTGCCCCTTACTCCCAAACCACAGCCCTCCACCCCTCCAGATGCTCCTAACTCCCAAGCTGAATCCCCAACCCCTCATCCACGACTCTCACTCTTGACCTAGTGCCATACTCTACCAGTGCCCCCCACTTCCAACTCAAGGTCCCCCACCTCCCAACCCTGCTGGTCCCCTTCACTCCCAACCCACAGTTCCCCCCTCTCCACCAACCCTGCTAAAGGGGGCTCCCAGCTGCAAGGGCTACAATCTCTCCCCTGCTCTCCACCCCACCCAGACTTACCTGCAGGTAGCTGCTTTCCAGCACCGCCTGGCTGTACTGCTGGCTACGTGGATGTACGTGCATCCCACTCCCCCCAGCCCCAAGCAGCTCCTTGCAGGCTGGAACTCTCCAGCTTGCAAAGAGAAACCTGTGGTTTCCCATGTTATTCTCCTTTAGAGAAGAAAATCCACACTTTTTGACAGCAAACAGAAAACCTGGATCCTTGATAATGATAAACACTTCAGGCAGTGTTGACAAGCTTTAAGAATAATAATAAGGTAAAATTAAGACAGGGAATATTTAGGCTGAGCCTGAGCCTGAAGGAAAGTTTCTCAACAGTGAGATGTTACAAGTGTGGAATAGTCTCCAAAAGAAAGAGTAACCTGTTACAGGGAGAAAATCTGGATTATCAGAGAGCATTTCCATCTCTCTTTACTTAAGACTTCGTCATTCTGTAAATGAGTCTATACTGTGAGCTAAGCTTCATCTAAAACAGGGGTGGGCAAAATATGGCCTGCAGGCCAGATTTGGCCCGTGAGGCCATTCTATCTGGCCTGCAGGACCCCTAAAAATTTTAGAAAATTAATATTTCTCTGCCCTTGGTTCCTGTCAAAAATGACAGGAACGAAGGGCAGTAGGACCCAGGGGAACCCCAGCGGGCACCCACAACAGCAGGGCCCACCCGGCCCGCTCCCCACAGTTGGAAACCCCAGTGGGAGCTTCTGGCCTGGGACTACATGGCTGCCCCGTGCCAGAACTGCAGGTAAGGGGGAAGGGCAGGGGAGGACCCTGGGGAAATGTGGCCCAGAAAAAAGCTGAGCGTGGGGGGTGGGGGGAAAAGTGGCCCCTCGCCCACCCCGTGGCTGGCACCCTGTGCTGCAGTTGCTCACAGCTCATGGGGGGCTGCCTGTGCCTGCTCCAGACAGCCTTGCGTCAGCTGTGAGCAGCTGCAGCAGGGAGCACTGAACACGGGGGTGGGGAAGGGGCTGCTGTGGCAAGCAGGGGGGCCACAGCTGCTGCCACTGTGTGCAGCTCTGACAGGCGACCCCAGAGCCAGCACAGGGCCCAGGCTTGCAGCGGAGCTGGCTTACAAGCTGGTGCTGAGAGCAGGGAAAAAGCGGCCCCTCACCCACCCTGTGCCCTGAGCTGCAGCCACTTGCAGCCCATGTAGGACTGCCTGTGCCTGCTCCACACAGCCCCACGCAGGCTGTGACCACCTGCAGCAGGAAGCGCCAGCCATGGGGCGGGCAAGGGGCTGCTTTTTCCCCGCGCTCAGCACTGGCTTTTTTCCTGCTGGCGGGGAGGGGGGTGGGGGTGGTTGTTGGGGCTGTGTGCTGCCCCCCAGCCTGTACCGCAGGGTTGGGGGGCACTGGGTGTGAGTGGGCAGGGAGCCAGTGGGAGCACAGGGCCCGTACTGGCGTCCCAGGGCCAGCGCCAGCAGGGCCTAGAGCAGGGTGGCAGGAGTACAGGGGTCCCAGCCAGCAGGGGCTCTATGGAGCCAGGCCAGCTCCCCCCTCTCTCTGCTGGTGCAGCCCAGCCCAGCTCCATAGAACCCTGCCAGCCTGTGCCCCACTTTGGGCCCATTGGTGCTGGCTTTGGGACACTGGTCCCAAGACGGTGACCAGGGGGCGGGGAACCTGTCAAGCACCTTGACAGCCTGCCAAAACTGGGTAAGTGGCCCTCTGCCCAAAATAATTGCCCACCCCTGATTTAAAAGATAAGTGCAACACAAACTATTCATGACATGCCAGCACAGTGTAAACCACTCAGCATAATGGCATTTCTCAGTGTGTACTTGTGCCCTGTTAAAACAAGCAGTAAAACTAAATATTAGGGACTATTTGAAACAACTTAGACTATTTGGATACAAGGACTTTCAACTTTCTGCAACTGCTAAGTGGCTCCATCTACTTGCTAATATGTGAAGTTGTACATGTGAGAGCCTACAGTTTGTTTAACAGTAACAGGATTCTCTCTTCAGTGGCATGACAAGTTACCATGAAACATTGGGCTGGCACACAAAAGAATGACTTCTCCCATGCTCATGGGCATCTCCATGAAGATCTTTGTTGGAGAATCAGCAGAGAGGAAGCTAGGTAGAATAAAAATGAGTTCCCAAAAGAAGCTGTGGTAGCACTGAAGAAATGTTGAGGAGAAAAGGAATAAGTCAGCAGAAAGGAAAAAAAGCTTTTTCTAGAGAGCTTTATCTAGGGTGACCATATGTCGCAGTTTGCCTAGGACAGTCCCAGATTTCAAAGGCCAGTCCCAGCCAGTTGGTAAAAATTAAAACAAGAATCCCAGAATCGCAGCGGCCTGAGGTGCAGTCCAGCAGGAGGGCAGAGTGGCACCAGGCAGTTCTGCCTCCCTGCCGGACTGTGTTCGCAGCCCTGCCCCTGCCTGCCAGCCTGTGCCATTGGCTACAGCAGCGATGCCAAATGGAGGGGGGGCAGACAGTATCCCAGATTTCCTTTTTGTAACGCAGCTAGTGCCTCTTGCAAGAACTCGTCTATGTGCTAAAGGCAAAATTTTTCTTCTCTAAGCCCTAGTCTTGAGCACTCAGCTAGAACAGATGCTTTCCACCTCTTCTGCACATGCACTTTAGTCATCGGCTTCTTTGTTACAGAGTCTCTGTAGATGGTCTGGTTACCTACGTTGAAGTCTGGCATGTTTTTATATATGATATACACATAGCCGTTGCCATGACAATGCTAATTATGGTAATCACTGCACACGCTCATCTTAAACACAAGAGGGTATAAGAGTCCCATTATACCAAGGTCAATGCATTTTTTTTTTTTAACAGTTGATTCAGCCACACAGGAAATAGGACTTTGTCAATGTGAAACTACTGACTAGAATATAAAACACTGTCATATCCTGCTTTAACCCTTTACATTCAGGATTTTTCAAAGTTAGTCACCATACCTGCTGTTGGCACCAAGTGGTTCATTCAGGCACATCCCTAAATCAAGGCAATTTTCCTAAAATTATTAGGGTCACTGCTGCCTTGCTGCTACTTTGAGAGGGCAAGAGGTACAGAATTCCCTGCTCCGATTTATTTAAAAAGGACATTAACTTGAAATCTCATCAGGTCCAGTGAGCTGGAAGCATGTCTAAGACCTGACTTCCTTCTAAGTCCCCTTATTAAATATGAGCTGTTATTACCACTCTGCCCTATTTCTTTTTAATGTCTCTCTCCCATTACCATACATAAGGCCAATGTAAGTTTTAAAAGACCTATACACAGAAAAAGCAAATTTTCCATGACACAGATGGTTAATGGAATATAAAAAGTGGCCATGAGAAACTCATGGATTTTGCAGTTTTGCAATGAGATCCCTGCAGGCTGGCAGAGTTCTACCCTGCTAGAAGCTGGAAGGGAGCAGGAGAGGGTTGGTGAGACACGGGGCACCACATGCGTGTAAGTGTGAAGGGTGGGGACGAGGGGGATTGAGGCACCTGCAGGGAGGGAGGAAGCGAGCTGGGCAGGGCTGAGGCTGCTGCCCAGCTGGGTAGTACATGGGGCACAGGGCTGCAACATGCAACTGCAGGGCCCCAGAGGAGAGCGAGACAGGGCCCAGGGCAGCTAGTCTGGAGGGCAGGGTTGGCTCCCTGCCCATTGTGCACTCCCCAGGAGGGCAGGGGGGACCTGTGCCCCCCAGATCCGTGTGCAGGGTGGGCGCAGGCTGTGGGCTTGGACTCCAGCCCTGCTGCCCTCCCCCAGGGTTTTTGCAGCCTGGTGAGTGCAACCTGGCGCTGCAGGGAACAGCGGGGCCAAGCAGAGAAGCTGCTCACTGCTGCTTGCTCCATACTGCCCTGGGAATGTGCCCCCTGCATGCGTGCAGCTGCAGTGAGAGCAGCAGTGCGAGGTTGCCCCCTCAAAGCAGCCCCACGTGCAGGAGGCACGTTGCCAGGGCAGTGTGGAGATCACAGCAGTGAACAGCTTCTCCACGTGGCACCTCTATTCCCTGCTGTTATGCCTGCCGGGCTACAGAGGCCCTGAAGGAGGACAGCAAGGTGGGAGACCAAGCCTGCAGCCTGCCTCTGCCCTGTGCACAGATCAGGAAGGGGGGGGTGGTGTCAGGACTCCTCTGCCCCCCTTGGGAGTGCACACCATGGTGGGGATCCAGCCCCACACCTCGCCCTGCAGCGAGCAGCAGAGCAGAGCAGGGGCAGGGAGTTGCAGACCAGGGTCTGTAGCCCTGGCAGCTGGGGGCCCCCTCCAGCAGGGCTGGAGGAGCAGGGGCTGGGGCAACAGCAAGGCTGTGGGGGGAGTGAAAGGCATGAGCAGGGCTGCGGGGGGAGGGGGGAGCAGGCAGGGCAGTGGGGAGCCTTTAATTTTAATCACGGATTTTGGGGGTTTTATCAGAGAATTTGCAATTTTATATCAGGGAAAATCAGGATCCCTGTTGATGGTATAGAAAATTGTATAGAAAATAAGAGGGTTTCAAAGATGATGACAACTGGAGGGGGAAAGAGGGGAAGGAAGCAAAAGGCTCTTTCCATTAGGAAGCAGAGTAGGTACCTTTCTGGAGCACTGCAGGAAAACATTTTGGAGGTAGAGCTGATACAGTAGATAAGAACAGAGCCCAAAAGGAGGTAAATAAGAAAAGGAAGCACAAGTGCTCTAGGTCTAAGACGCATACAGGCATAACCAGCAAACCAGGTAGTGGGGAAGCATCAGCAGACCAGACTGTGGTCCTAGGCTGCTGTCCTAGTACCCAACAGGAGAACCCAGGAAGAATACCTGTAGGCTTTCTGCATCCAATATTGTCTGCTCTTCCAGGGCAACATCAAAGAACAGCTTACTGATGATATGTCTTTTGCTGACCTAGATAGGAGACATGGGAGAGGATGAGAGGCATGATGCAAGAAATGCAGGAAGAGCCACTGCTGCTAGGGCAGACAGCTACAGTGGGAATAAGCTACCATTCCATCACAAGACAGTACCATGTGAGATGGCAGGAGATAGTCAGCTCACATAGCTGGTGCCACTAATAAGATCCCGCTTTGGATCTTTGCCCCAGCAGCAGACTCTAGCTTCACAAATGTCACTCCAGCTAAGATCCTGGGATTTCAACAAAGATTCAGGCATTTCTGAGTGGAGAGCAGTTTGTTCTCTGGCAGCTCAGGCCCAGCAGCTGACGCTGAGCTCACACAATGCCAAATTCAAGCACAGGCTTACGTACCACTTTCCGCATGCAGAAGGTGCTGTAATTGAATTTGATATCTCTCCACACCTCCCCCATGCCGCTTCAGCTTTGTGTTTTAAGTATTATATACAGTCATGACACCAGCTAATTGCATAGTTACTGCTACATAAGATGTTATTTCGCGATAACTCCATGGTAACCTAGAGATGTAAGAGGCGGTGAAGAACAGAGGGAATCAACAAGTCAGGAAAGGAACAAGGGCCAAGACCTTGAAAGAAAAGAAAAGAAAAGAAGAGACGGGAGCAAAACTATATAAAACCAATATGCTCCCTGTCTGCAAACCAATGCCTCTGTATAGCTCAGCACCTACTGTAGCTGACAGCCAAGAACAAGCCAAGGCCTCCTATCTTGGCTACCTAGATGAGAAAGTAAGAACCAGACTGGATTAAGAAACAGGATCTTGGGGTACGGCACTGAACTGAGACTGCAGAAATGTTTCCACATTCCTTTTATGACACTGAACAAGTCAATAAATCTCAAGAGCCTCAGCTGTCTGTCTTTTTAAAGCTGAATCTTCCTGCAGAGTCTTTCTTAGTAATGAGATGTATAATGCCCATCATGATGCAGAGGCATCTGGGTACTGCTATAACAGAAGTAATTACTAAGCTTCAGGTTTGGATTACTTCCCAGCTCTCCAAGTCCTTTTTCTTTATGACACTTAATTTGTCAGTTTAAAGGCACCTAATTTGATACTTGTGTAGTCTTGCCAGTAAAATGTCTGAAGGCTCAAAGGCCCTTATCCCAAACCCAGAGACAATTTGGAAGGGAGAAGAGCATGCTTCTCACTGTGCCCCAATCCGACCAGAAGGACTGTTAGGAGGAATTCAGGGTCTGTGGCAGGGGTGGGCAATTATTTCGGCTGGAGGGCCACTTAATGATTTTGGTGAGCTGTTGAGGGCCACAAGAGGTGCCCCACCCCCTGCTCACCATCTTGGGACCAAAAGTTCCACTCCCTAACCCTGACCTTTGCCACTAAGCCCTTCCTCTCTGCCCTGCCAGCTGGGAACCAGAAAAAAAAAAACAAGTCATATACTAAAGGTCAAACATCTACTATAACATTTTTAATTTTATATCAAAAAATATTTTTGTCCTGATTTACATGCATTTACATAGTGTACATAGAGGTGATTGCATAATAGCTCAAAATAAAGCCCTACTCTTGTATATTTTGTGTGTGTGTGCGTGCGTACGTGCGGGGGTCAACGTGAATGAGAGAGCGAGATTTCTGGGGGGGGTTTGCAAAGGGGTGTTTGTTGGTTTTTTGGGGGGTTGTGATGGGTTGTAGGAGGTGTGTAGTTTGTAGGGGCATCTGTGGGATTGTGTGTGGGTGAGTGTGGGGGGGAAGGGTGGGTGTGGGGGGAGACACCCCCACCGCATTACCCCTGTAGGGTGCACAGCCCCT
Source organism: Alligator sinensis (assembly GCF_000455745.1). Taxonomy (NCBI): domain Eukaryota; kingdom Metazoa; phylum Chordata; order Crocodylia; family Alligatoridae; genus Alligator; species Alligator sinensis. The sequence goes on along the minus strand of NW_005842129.1, from coordinate 864,984 downwards.
GCTGTTGGCAGCAGCAGGAGGCGGCAGGCCCTCAGGGTGCTCCTGGCCCACTGCAGGCAGAGCTTTCTGACGATGCATGGCTCTGGCTGAGTCCTGGGAGCTGCACGTGACATCATGGAGCCCACCCAGCTTAGCCTGCTGGTGTGCACCTTCAAACCAAACCAGGCTGGCTCCATGCCAGCATGTGGCGCTCCTGGTATCGCAGGCAGGACTTGCGCACCATAGGGCTGGGCTGGCCCAGCTCTGTGCCTCCATGTGGGGTTTCCAGCACTCCAGCAGGAAGCTGCACATGGCAGCATGGAGCCCACTCAGCCTGATGGAGCGTGGACAGGAAGCCATGGGGAGTCGCACGCCATCGGGCCAGGCGGGCTCCATGCCTCCACGTGCAGTTCCATGGTGGAATGCCATAAGCCCAACATGCTGGCATGGAGCCAGCCTGGTCCAGTTTCAAGGTGTCCACCACCAGGTTGGGCGGGCTCTGTGCCATCACGTGCAGCTCCAGGGATTCGGCTATAGTTACACACCATCAAAGGGCTCTGCCTGCCACAGGCCAGGTGTGCCCTGAAGGCCTACTGCCTGCTGCTGTTGCTGCTGGCAGCAGGGGCTGTGTGTCTTGGCAGGGCCCCCCACCACAACCCACCCTCCTGCAGGCACAAGTTCCTCTACCCACTTGCTAGCTGTCCAGTTGTGCACCATTGTGCTCAGTGTCTCCACATGGGGCTCCCAGCTGGAGTGCCAGGAGCTCCAAAGAGGTGGAAGCACAGAGGCTGCCCAGTCTAATGGTGAATGAACTCTGAAAACCCTCCGCTTGCCACCTTTCAGAGGGGCAGCCACAGGCTGGTAATATTTGTTTTTTGGAGGAGCCCTGTGGGCCAGATAGAATGGCTTGGCAGGCCATATTCTGCCCACCCCTTGTCTATGCCAAGTTTAGTCCTTTGCCCTTCTACTGAGATTATTTAAGTAGCAACAGTCTACACAGCTTGATGGTACTAGTCTAGCACGAAACCCTCTTTTCATTCCATTAACACCTCTGTATGCCTCCACTGTCCCCATACCTATGCTCTGACAGCACTAGCAATGCTATGTTTCTCCAACTCAACACAGGCTAGTGGATTTACCTGTATTCTGCACTGTGGACAAGTCCGATTCGGCGCAGTGTTAAACCACTGAAGAAGACTGAGAAAAAGGAAAGAAATGTACAGTGAGTTGTAATAATACAATATATTACAATAGTACAATATTTGTAATATAGTACAATATATTACAATAGTATATTCCAAAACCTCTAAGGGCTTCACTAGTAACTCAGCAGGAGGCAGAAATACATATACATAAAATGGAAGCGACTGCCTCCAAAGTAAAGGTGGCCAGTGCAGGCTGGAATTGTAGTCTCCATGGACTACATTTCTGTATTCAGAAGGAATGGCTGCAATCATTTACTGAGTCCAGCCTGAAAGTTCACCTCCAGTAATGGACAGTACAGGTGCACCAATACATGAGTCCAATATTGGATTGGCACCGATATAAAAAGAATTGGCTGCATCAGAAATTGGCTTTTTTGCCTGATATGGCCAATACTGTTGGCAATAAATGCTCTGTGCATGGGTGCAGCTGCAACAGCACATAGGTGGCAAGGAGCACTGTCCAGCAGCATGGAGAGCTGCATCCAGCTGATAAGTCTGTTGTGATGGAAGGGGAGGGAGGAGGGAAGGGACTGCGAGGGTGGGCAGGGGAGAAATTAAGGGCCCTGCAGTGAGGGAGGGAGCAGGGCAGGGACAGGTGCTGCCTAGCTGGGGCAGGGAATGAGATGGAGCCACAGTTTGCCTGAGAGGCACTGGGGGCATCTCCCACCACTGCACACACTCCAGGAAAGCATGGGGGCATGTGCCCCAGATCTGTGCAGAGCAGGGTGGGCTGGGGCCAGGCTCTTCCTGGCAGGGGCTGGGCTGGGCTGCATGGCAGCACTAGGAGGGGGACTACGGAGGTCTATGGCAAATTTTAGGGTGGCTGCAGCTCCTCTGCCCCCCCCCGTAACCTCCTCCCAACACTGCTGCCACTCATCACAAACACAGACCAGCTCAGCCCCTGCCAGGAACAGCCCAGTGCAGCCCTTGCCCCAGCCCACAGCAGCAACCCACCCTTGCCCTGCACACAGTTCTGGGGCATACCCCGGCCCCCTCGGATGAGCCGTGGCTCCATCCAACGCCACGGCCGGGCTGGGCAGTGCCTGCCCAAGGCCCGATGCCTCCCTCACCACAGGGGCCTTGATCTATGCCCGCCCCCTCCCATGCCCCTTCCCCCACAACAGACTTACCAGCTGGACACTGCTCTTCAAGCTGACAGGCTGTATATCGGAAATCAGATTGGTATTGGCCAATATGCCTCCTTAAAAATTGGCTATCAGTATCTGCCCCAAAAATCTCTATTGGTGCACCCCTAATAGACAGTACTTTTAAGGAGGTCAAATATCACAGAAGAAAATTCACAGAAGTTAGGGGCTGGAAGGGACCTCATGATATCATCAGGTCCAGCTCCCCAGTCTAAGGCAGAAAAGACTGCTGAGGTCAGATGACCCCAGCAAAGAAGTCATTTTCAGGGGCTCTATTTTGAAAATTTTCAGTGACACCACTTTGAACAATGAAGTTTGGGAGAAAATCAATTCACACATCTGTCCTGTAAAGGAAAAGGTACTGTATCATTTCAGTATATGGTGGAATTGGGATATCCTGCTTTGGTCTAAATTCTAACAGATTCAGGGTGACCACAACAATGTCACTTCCCCACTGTGAGGCATTTTGTAGCCATGAAGTGGGTGCCTGATTACCAACTTGAGATTATAGCTACATGAATGGAACAGGGAACCCCTAAGGTTAGGGGGCACCTACTGACAAATGAACAGCTGCCTTGGAAGAAGATACTTCAGACTGATACTGGGAGAAAATTTCCCATGTTAGGGTAGATTTAGCTGAAGATGTCATATGCTTGCAACCACTACCACCTCAACTTTTCACCCCTCAAAACGATTGGGATTTTCCTGGAATATCCTGCTCCAATATCCATGTTTTGGGGAGTTTTAGAAGAGCTAATGTGAGCTCTACAAGAGAACAGTCAACCCTCATTTCAGAAACCGCTCTCAGGGCATATTAAAAATTGTGTAGTTATTGATGGAAAACAATTAACTTCTTCAAATACAATAAGACACTGTTCCCCACACCCTCTTCTAAAAATAGGAGAAAAACAAACAGCCATTTCTTTGATTAGAGAAAGAGACCATCATCCTTGCATCTTCATCTTCCTGACACCTAACCGGGGCATGAAAAAGTGAGCCCCATGGCATGCATACCTGCATATAGGAAAACTCTCTCTCGCTAACACAAATGCATTGATAAATCAATTCCAGCAGAAGCACAATACAAACAAGCATGTTTCTTCTTTCATCTATGGGTGCAGGCACATCACACTATTACTAAAGAGTGCCAGCAATTCACTTCAGATCTTACTCCATGTTAAGTTTACTCTGCAGTAAGGAGCAGACACTCAAACAGCTTTCCCTAGCTGACTGCCTGCAGAATGTACCATTACAATGTCTAACCACTGGTGGAGGGAAGCCAGTTTGCCCTGAGCAAACAACTCCGAGTTGAAATGGACCAGGGGAGTGAACCAACACAAACATGCACATATTCAGTTGGTAACTTTCTTCACTAATGAAGTTAGTGCTTGTAAACAGGGTAAAGTTATCAAATGTGTTCCAAGTGACACAACAGAGCTTTGCATTGTGTACTCCACTCTTATTATATAGTAAGTCAATTTACTGTGCAGGATTCCCTATGCTTCCCAGTGTGAAAGTGCAGCAACATAACTGGACCTTCCTCCTAATAGTCTTGCCTCCCACTACTTCAATTACAAACCAGTCTTGTTCCACTTGCCCCCTGCCATCCAATCCTTGGCTCCCTCATAGGCTTGTAGATGTGCCTTAGCCCCAACTTGCAGCTAATACAAGATTCAAGATCTCCCAACATACAGCTATGCCAATGCATCTCAATACCAACCCACAGAACTTCCTGCTGTTTTAGTATTGGATCTCTCCTAAGCAGGAAAAGCCTGAGTTTCAGAAGCCTGGAACAGGCTGATTTCCAACTAACTCTGTCAACCCATCAACCAACCCCCTCAAAAAAGGAAGAAGGATCAGCCAGTCAAAAGGTATATGTTTTATGTCTTTTTCACCTTCATTCCCCTAAACCATAACTCTGCTAAATAACAGGAGTGGAGAGGGAGAGACTGACATGCAGAAAGACAGCTGATTATCTCACTAATAAGCAGTACACAGCTCTCAAAAGAATAACCCTGGAAATGCAGTTTCCCAGAGATACTGACATCATCAAAACAATGATGGCTGGCTTTTGCATAGCTTTTTTTCATCCAAAGATCTCAGTGTTTCATAATTTCCAATGCATTTATTTTCAAGACAGACCTGGGGTGATATTCTCCTGTTTACAGAAGTTAAACTGAGCCACAGAAACTGTGGAACTTGCTCCAGGGCTGGGGCAGAGATGAAAACTGAACCCAAGTCTCACCAGGCTTTTTTGCAATCCTAGTCACTGGATAATCCCTCCTCTCAGGGAAGAAAGAAGTCAACTCAGCAGTTGCATGAAATGCATGTTCCACCCCCACTAACTGTCCCACTTTCCCATTTCTACTTACCATACATAGTGGAATGTGTGTCCACAGTGGATAGCTGCCACATCCTTCTCGTTATCAAAGAAATCCGAGCATATAGTACAATGGGCACGGATAGGCATCCTCTATGGTGACAGTATCCAGGCGGCCCTTGTAACACAATCAAGGAAGTAACTCTTCTTGGCTTCTGCTGAGAGACAAACAAGCCTCAGGGAGTCTGACCCCAAAATGGACACTCATCATAGCATGCTAAGTGCATCTGATCAGTCACTGGGATAACTCATAACCATGGTCTTATGGAGCCTATGCCTGGAAGCCAAGATCCCCCTGTGCATGTATCAAGCACTTCGGTTAATTCAGCGGGCGGCTTCACGGGGTCACGGAGCTCTTCCTTCGCAGGCCCTGCCTCCCCTTGCCGTAAGGAGCTGAACACCGAGCTGCTATCCCCATCTTACACCGCGCACGGAAGAGGCCAGGGCGAGGCCGGGGCCCCCAATGCCCGAGCCACGCGGCCTTCCTCGTCCTGGTGGCACGACCGTCGGCGCGGGTCGGGGCCCGGCCGAGCACGTGACCTACCCAGGCCTAGCCGCGCCGCCTTGCTCGTTTCAAATTTGGTTCCTTCCGACGCACTTCCGGTCTGGACCGGAAATGAAAGGGCGGGGCCGCTCACCGCCTCGCTCGAGGAGGGGCGGGGCTTGCGCCGTGGGACTGTGGCGGCTTGGGGGCGTAGCGCGGCTCTGCCGGGGCGGGGCGTGCTAGGGCCGGCGGGAGCCCGGCCCGGAGGAGCGCCGCTTTGGCTGAGCGCTTGCCGAGGGGCGCGGCCCGGCAGGAGAGCACCAGGGC
>NW_005842129.1:855063-859433 GCF_000455745.1 Alligator sinensis | reverse complement strand
CCCCGCGGCGGGCCGCGAGCGCGAGCCGGGCATGGGCACGGGCACAGGCTGCGGCGGCGGGGTCAGGCCCGGGACCCGGGGGGAAGGACGGGCCGGGACGTGTAGGGCTGGCGCGCGTGCGCAGTGCAGGAGGCTGCGGGCAAATTTGGGCCCCGAACTCCGCATGTGCAGCAAAGCAGGGAAGGTCGGCAGAGCGGAGAGAGGGGAGGTCAGGACCCAGCCGGGACAGTGCATGCAAGGGGCAGGGCAGCGCTGCAAATGCAAGCTGTCCTGTGACTTGGGCCTTCCCAGGCCTGAGCCCCTGTGGCGCGGTGCAGTCCTGCCACTTCTCAGGAAGGCCCCGCAATTAATGACTTCATTGGTCCCATTCCCAGTTTTTCTGTTTGGGAAGAAACCTTTTCACATGGCGGGGGTGTCCTTGTGAGCCTGCTCACTGGGCCCTAGCAGTGCTATGATCTGTGCTGCTGCCTTTTAAGTCACAGTAAACAATGTCCGTACTTCACATTTTAGCAGGAGCTCCAGGACTGTGGATGGGACTTGAGTTCCTCTGCAGGAACTACTCCCAGTATGCAAACAGCCATCTCTGGGGTGGAACACAGCTGCTGTTGAATAACACAGAGCAAAGGGTATACCAGTTTGACACTGGGAAGGTCGCTGTACCCAGTCAAAAGTCTAGGGGGAAATGAGAAGACAGCTCCTTAACAGGAAACTGGCCAGAAAAGTGCTTCAACCTGTGAAGAATACCATAGGGCAGTGGTTCTCAACCTTTTCAGGGTCAAGGCACCCCACCAACACTTTTTGAATGAGACAGCACCTCTGGCTGAGATGCCCTGCTGGTGTTGCCTCAGCTTAACCAAGTGCTGCCAGGAAGGGGCATGCAACTGATGAAATTGCCCTGTGCTGCAAAGCCAGCCTGGGAAGAGCTGTGTCACGTGCAGGTGCTCCCCCTGCATTAGGACTTCCTAATCAGCCTGAATCTTAATGGGGTGCTGCTTTTTCCGGTCTGGTGCCCCCCGTGCTCTCCCCGGAAACTGAAGGGGATGGTTCTACCCACACCTGTTTCTGGGTGGAGCATTGGAGGGATGGACCAGAAAGAGCTGCACTGCATAAGGTGGCTTTGCTGCCTGCTTTAGGCTGATTAGTGAGCCCTAATGCAGGGGGAGCGCACAGGGCAGATTTACCTGGCTGCTGCCTCTGCAGCATCCCAATTAGGAACCACTGCCATAGGGTTTTTAATATCTACATACTATCTGGAATTTAGATTCATATTTCTAAATGATCAGACTGCCCACATTTGGGCATTGTAGTTTGGTATAGATTTAGGGAGAACAGGGCCCACAGCTGGTCCACCACCATTATTTCCTGCAGCAGAGGGACTTTCTTGGAGGTTGTTGATCCACCTTCCAGCCTGGCTCAAGTCTGCTTAGTGAGATGATGTGGATGATAACCAGGCTTTGACGGCTGCTAGTCATGAATGCACCCATACCTTATCCCAGGATCAGTGTTTGTGTTGCATGCTGTGTGCACTTCATGGCCTTTGAAGAGCACATGTGCTAATGGACATGTTCACAGGCACATACATACATTGGTTTTAGCAACTTCAGTGGGTCTCCAAGGGGAGCATTTTTTGAGGTTTGCACAGAGGAGGCTAGGGCAGTGGTGTTGGAAGAGCTTTGGAGAAGTGCTGTTTCTGGTCCATGTTTCCTCTGCCACTGGAGATTCAAGTCTGGACATGCTCTATGACTGGTTGTGGCTGCTGTGGCAGAATATCACTTTTCTGAGTCTTCCAAATATGACCCATGTGCATCTCATGCAGTGCTGTCCCCATGAACCTCTCAACAGATGGTTCCTCACCTGTGGCTGGAGCATGTAGCTATAGTTGTCAGGAACCACTATCTCCTCTGAAGTTAGATCTCAATAAACCGTCCTGCCTATTTGCAGAAATGTCTCCATGAAGTATTATAGAGACCAGAGCAAGAGATTCTAGGAAACATCAGAGAAGTGGCTCATTGCAGGCTGACTGACAATTCTTTTTCAACCCATTTCCTTGCTGCTCTTACTTCCTGAAAGTCTCTGTGCCCCACTAAATGAGATCAGGGTGCTAAGTAATGCTGCTTCTTGTCTGCAAAGCAAGCAGAGTAGATGACATCCCAACCTTCATAGCCCTCCTTTTTCTCCTTAGTACCACACCTGGGGTTGCAGGAAAACAGTTGGGCAAATTTCTACCATGCCAGAGATGCTAGTACTCTGCAGCTTACCCTAGCAAGGTTATCAAGTTTCCCATGGAGCTGGCTGCATGCAGATTTACAAGATTAGGGTACAGGCCCTGAGAAGGATCTCTGTCTAACTCTTCTAGTGGGGGAGAGAGACAAACCACCCTGGGTTTGCTCCACAGACAGCAGGGTTAGATAGAGTCTATCACTGAGGCCTGAAGATATACTGGGGCCTAGAGCCAGATAAATCTATCTGATAGGCCCCAGTATATCTTCTGTATCTCCAGGCCTCAGTGATTAAACCACTCTCAGCTGCAGCTTCTACTTACTCTTGTGGCTAGAAGGATTGAGGGGTAGGGTATTGTTTTTCTATTTTTTTTTCCCCAGATCAGCTCTGAGGAACAAAGGCACATACTGTGGAGAGGGGGTGGAATCTGTCTCTGGCACCAGCCTGATGGCTGAATTAGCCCCTAGAAGGGTAAAGCTCAGGAGTGAGTTGGACAGAGACAGCATAGGTCTGGCTGGTGCTTTCTCAGTTTGTCCTCAGAAGGGTCTTTATTTGCCAGAGGTACAGTGCAGCGATCACACAGGAGCTCCCGGGTGGTCGTGGTTGAAATTAAACAGTTTCATAGACGGAACTCAACCCTACAAACATGCATCTGCAAATCAAGGAGGGGGAAAGGAAAGCTGGATAGTGGGACCATGAGCCAGAAGCCTAGAGGCTGGGAGGGCCCTGAGGCAGGTAGTTGCAGAGAATGCCCCATAAATGGCAGGTCAACCCCATGGCCCATCACAGCAGGACCAGGGCTTCCTTCCTGTGTTTAGTCTAGGGCCATGGTAAGGGAGCACAGAGTGGATGGGCCATACCTGGCCACGGGCATGTAGTGGAGGGCTGTCATTGAGTGGACCAGGCTGAGTGGAGATCACAGGACTCTGAGCAAGGCTGCTGTTTCTTTTCTTTCCTACCTGCAAAGAACTGATGACCAACTCTGCAGCAGTCTGCACCTAGGAACAGGAAGGGAAGCTCCTATAAGTCCTAAACTTATTAGAACTCCTTAAACTTAAGTGGGGAAGTAGGCTTAGCCTACACATAGAGCCTCCCATAGCTGTGACCATGTGAAATGCAGTGCTGCTAATCAGCAAGTCCAGTGGCTTATTTGCTAAACCCCTGGTACAGGCTACACCTTTGCTCAGAGGAAGGGTAGATTCTGAGCAAGCTCCTTACTATACATTCTTCCAGAATATATGTTGTCTGGAATACTTGAGTCCTTAAGAGATTTCAGACTGGATAATCTGGAATTTCTACATAGTGATGGCAAGCCAGAACACATTGTCAAATGTATGGCGTGAGCTAGGACCTTTGTATGCTGGATGATTGGGATGTCTTGCAAACAGCTTTCCTTCAGGGTGATCTATAGCTTTCACAAGCACAAACTGCTTAGGACATCAGATTGATAAACCCTGTCAATGAGAAATTACTCAGTAGTCAAGCACAAGGGAGACCCAGCAGCTCAAACTGATAGACAAATCCGAAACAAACTCAGAATGTGCCTGATCAGGCAGTTCCAGTTATGTATTCCAGGCACTAGAGTCCAGGCCAGACCATATGGCCCCTGAGAGGACTGAAAACCTCCTCATACTGAACTCTGTTCAGCAAATTGCTGGCTCAGATTGGGGGCAGAGGGAATACAATTGCACAGGAGGTCACACTTTGATAGGTGAGCATGATACATGTGTGTGTGCACGGGCACACATGCAATGGTATTATATAAACATATGCACATACACACATAGACATACACTATAAATACATATGCATCCCAGGCGGTATATAAACACATGTGCACCACAGGCACACATAGTGTGTACCATATAAATCTCACGCAGGCAAAGACACGAGCAGACACATGCTCTGTCTCACAGACACACACTGCTCAGTTTACAAAGACAAGCAGCATTAATCATGCATGCCTGTACTGTAAACTGCATGATCAGCCTGAAAAAGCAAAGTTGGCATTTTCAGAAGAAGGGCATAACAGCGCTCTGCCAGTGAACGCTGGAGGGAACCTGCTCCCTCCTGACCAACAGATGGCTCCAGGGCTCCCAGGTTGCTCTACAACTACACTTATGGGGACCAGGCTCAGTAGCCAACTCTCA
>NW_005842129.1:826998-855027 GCF_000455745.1 Alligator sinensis | reverse complement strand
CAAATGTTTTGGCTGCCTGCTTTTGGGGTTGGTAACAGCCCACAGCTAGACAGCAAATTTCTTGAGGGGGCAGCTCCCAGTGTATTGGCAATCACACAAACATTCTTAGCAAGCCCCTTCCTCCTTCGGTAGCTGCCCCACTGCGGGCTGCAGTGCACAGACACAGCCCTTCTAGGTGCTGAACCAGGAGTAGTCCATGCTACCTCCATGTTCCTGGCAGGATGGGCCATTGTCCTCTGTTACAAGTCTGGGGCAAGAGTGAGATCAGAGGGGTCACTGAACTGAGGTTACTGTAAACAAGGGCAGGGTATGGCTTCGTATCTGCATGGGCTTTAAGTTCCAGCAAAGCCCAGAATCAGTGTGGCAGAATGTAAGACTGGTACATTTCTCCCCTAAGTAGACTCAGCATTTTTCTGGAACCTGCTCTGAGAAGTCTGCACAGGGCACACCCCAAAGACCACCAGGCATGGTGGTGTGGTGCAGTCTACTCTTCTCCGAGCCTAAGTCTCTGGCCACATGATGTGAAGCAGAAACTTAGCACTCAGGCAAGGTGCCACCCATACAACAGGGGCAAGTTCCCACTTCTAGGGCCATAAATGCTGCTCATTCCATGCCAGCACTGTGGTTGGATCCCCAAAGCGCTAAGCAAACTCAAGGGGATCTTGCTGGTCTGAGGGGCATAGGGGGCACCCTGCTGATAGCAGCTGTGAGGGGAGCAGTGTAAACAAAGTGTCCCTCTCCTAAATTACCTGAATCTGAAACCTTGCACCCCTCTCCTTCCTTTAACCCAAGCCCATCAGCCAGCTCAGTTCAGCTGACATTCTTCTCCAGCCTGATACTTAAAGTTATTTAAGGAGGCTTCAGATCCCTTTTTTTCTCAAGTCCCAAGTGCATGCACCAATGCATGCACACTGGTTTACAAATGGATAGAGGTATATATGTGAAAATGTGCACACAAACTTACATGCACACGCACACACAAACCAGTCTCCTACACACACACACACACACACACACACACACACACACACAAATAGTCACTAATATAGACCTAACCATTCAGCTATGCACTGATTCACATGGTCAGGCACACATAGGAATATACACACATATCCCACATACTAGGACGTATACATGACCATGGATGTGCAGCATGGAAATGAAGCTGTACACAGGCATACAGATGCACACATGCACTGAATGTGACACACAACTGGAGTTGTTGAACTCAAGTGGTAGGCAAAGATGTGTGTCCATCTGTGTATGGACACATTAACACATCTCTGTGTTGTGCACAGCTGCAACATGCACATATGCTAATATGCATATCCTTGGGAGCCCCAGCCCTTCCATTGTCTCTCAAATACACTGGACAGAGGTGGGCTATTCTTTTTTATACCAATGCCCCAGTTTCTCCCAACCTGACCAATTACTGGGGGATGTGATGCTTGATGGGTGAGTGACAGACTGAGAGAGCGCCCTGGGAGCAGCCTCCAGCAAGGAAGGGAAACTAACAAAGCCACCAAAAGAGAGAGAGTAAAGAAACTCAAGAGGGAGAGAGAGAAAGAGAGAGATCTCCATGCAACAGGCTCTGCCTCTGTGTCTGTCTGTCTGTCTGTCCTTCTGGGCCTAATAGGTTGCTTCAGATTCAGAAATATAGAAAATAGAAGCTCTTTCCTGAGGCCCAGCTGGGGCAGATGGAGCCAGACAGATGGGCACACAGAAGGGAAGGTGGGGTGGGTGAGCCACCACTCCGAAGAGATGGGATGGGCAGCCAGGAGGGGTTCAGGTACCATGCCAGTGACTATATACACAGAGATAAAGTGCAGCCCTGCTCCCACCCACCCCTCCCACTCAGCCAGTCTCCTCATTCCAGGCCTCAGGGGTGGCATTAGGGGCAGTGGCTTCTTCTCCATTACATGTGGCTGGGGCCTCCGCCACCTGGGCCACATCGTTGGGTGTAGTGGTGGCAGCAGCGTCGGCTTTTGGCTGTGGGGCAGCAGTGGGGGCCGTCGAGGTGACGCTGTCTGTTGGGATGGCAGCTGGCTGGGTCGGTTGTGCAGATTCTGTCTGCTCAGGTGCCCGGAGTCGTTTCATGAGTGTGGTCACTCGCACGGCTTTCTGTGGGGAGGCATAGAGGGAGGAATCCCATGGGTCTCAAAGTGCTATAGTATGGGATGAATACCCTTTCACTACAACTGCCAAGGAATGGTTCATTCTCTTGTGCTAAGCTATCACTTCCCCACGTCCATGTTCCTCTGCCCTATGCTCCTGACTGTCTTGGTAGGGACTCCTCTGGCTTTCCCAACCCTTTAGGTATCAGGGCAAAACCTGTGCTAAGTGAGGAGACTTTAGCTCTTGACTAGTATCTTAAAAGAAATGGACGTTGCAGTTAAGGGTGTTACATTGCCTCTCTCACTATGGTACCACCCATCACTCATAGCTGGGCTTTTTCTGCATAAAATCATTAGCAGTAGCAATGGCCCTAGTGGAGTCTTTGGCACTAGGATTCAAACTTGGAGGAGTGATTGTGGGGTAAGCTATCCCTCCAGGAGGGGTTGGTTTCAATTTCCGCTGTCCCAAATATGGCACAGCCCTGGGAGTCCATGTCTTGCTGAGAAGAGAGGGCTGAGGTACAGCAAAAGGTTGTGGGAAGAAGTTTTGAAAAAGCAGGGTGGTCAGCCCTGGTACCAAGGATTTTCAGGACTAGGCATCCATAGAGGAACCTGGGGGTGGGTCCCCTCATGCTGCCCACCTCTGATTACAGGAAGATGGGGCCTGTGGATTTTCCTTAAAAGGGCATACATTTGTACATAGGCACTGCAGCAACCTGAAAATGCTGAAAACTGCTGAATGCAGGTCAGAGACAACTGTAAAGATGGCCGCTATGCCAATCTGGGACTGTCTTTTATGTTCTTATCTGAAGCATCATTGCCAGAAATCTTGGGAGCAGAAAAATGTGCTCATCACTGATGGGGTCTGTCATCATATGCTGTCAAAATTAAAAAGAGGTGTACACACAGTGGAAGCTATGGACAGTCCTCAAAGAGGACTATACATTAGTGACCAGCATTCGTAGGGACATTACCAGGAAAGCCAAGGTGGTGACTGAGTTTAGGTTAGCCACGGGAGTCAAAGACAATAAGAAGTCCTTCTTTAGGTATGTAGGCAGTAGAAGGAAAACAAATGGAAGTGTGGGACCCCTGCTTAACACCTCGGGGCAGCTGGTAACCGACATTCAGGAAAACACTGAACTCCTGGAATGTCTACTTTGCTTCAGCATTTCACCAAACCAAGAGGAAAGACAAGCGAGATAAGGCTCATAGGGGGCATACTGGGAATGGCATCCTCCTCACTGTGGATGCTGAGTGGGTGCAATACCAGCTAGAAAAGCTAGACATTTATAAGTCAGCAGGACCTGATGGACTTCATCCAAGAGTGCTGAAGGAGCTGGCTGAGGTCATTGTGGAACCCCTGGAAAAGCTCTTTCAGAATTTGTGGTGCACAGGGGAAATGCCTGAGGATTGGAAGAGGGCCAAAATTGTGCCCATCTTCAAGAAGGGGAAGAGGGAGGATCCGGGCAACTATAGACCAATCAGCCTAAACTCTATCCCAGGGAGAATCCTGGAAAAGCTCATTAAAAAATCTATGTGCGATACGCTCGTGGAAGGTAAGATTCTGAACGACAGCCAGCATGGCTTTGTCATGGGTAGGTCTTGTCTTACCAATCTCATCTCCTTCTACGACCAGGTCTCTCATCACCTGGACATGGGTGACGAGGTAGATGTTACATACCTAGATTTTCAAAAGGCTTTTGATCTACTATCCCTTGACACTAAGAAAATTGGAGGATTGTGCTTAACTCCGAGACAGGTGGGTGGGAAACTGGCTGCAGGGTAGGACTCAGAGAGTTCTCATGAACGGATCTATGTTGTTCTGGTGTAAAGTGGCTAGTGGTGTCCCTCAGGGGTCCGTGCTTGGACCGGTGCTTTTCAACATTTGCACAGGGGAGTGAAAATCTTGCTGGCCAAGTTCGTGGATGACACAAAGTTATCGGGTGGTGTGGTCATGTCAGAAGATAGGTTGCAGATACAGGCGGACCTGGACAGTCTTGAGAGTTGGGCAGACCAGAACCACATGAAGTTTAACACTTCCAAGTGTAAGGTGCTCCATCTAGGGGCAAACAACCCTCGAGGAAAGGCTGAGGGCCCTGGGCCTCTTTAGCCAAAAGAAGAGAAGGTTGAGAGGGGACTTGATAGCAACTTACCACTATATCAGAGAAATGCATCAGGAGCTCAGTGAACAACTGTTCACTAGGGCACCCCTGGGGAAGACCAGGACCAATGGAAACAAACTCCTGGAAGGCCACTTCAGGCTTAATACTAGGGAAAACTCCTTCACAGTCAGGATGTCCAGACTGTGGAATAAACTCCCTCCAGAGGTGATGCAGTCACCTACCCTGGAGGTTTTCAAGAGGAGACTGCACAGTCACCTCGCTGGGGTCACTTGACCTCAGTTGTCTTCCTGCCTAGAGCAGGGGTCTGGGCCTGATGATCTGCGAGGTCCCTTCCAGCCCCTAACAATCTATGAATCTATGAATCATACTGCCATGTGGTAGGGGGGTCAGTGGGGAGCTCAGGCATCGAGCAGATTTAGTGACAGGTCCAAGCTTTCATGAAGAGTGCATGGGTCAGCAAGAGAATGGACCTAGATCCCTAGAGTCTCAGGTCAGCTCCCTATAAGCAGATCACCATTTTCACTGATGGAGACTGATGTGCAGAGTGGCTCAAAGGAGAAAACCTCTTCTCTGCATTGTTGTCAGGGCTCGTTCTGTGAGGCTTAGCCTATACCATCTCCCCAGAGATGGAAGGGGCTCTACATCCCACAGGTCCCCTGATGTAGAGGCCCATGTTGGCTAAGGGCTACATACCTTCCATTTGGCTCTGGCAAAGTTCTTCTCGATCTGAGCACACACACCATCCTTTATGTTCTTATCTGAAGCAGCATTACCAGAAATCCTGAGAGCAGAAACACATGCCAATGACTGGCTTCTCAGGGTCACTCTCCCAGCCACTTGTGCCCATGCTCTGCCTATTTTGCTAAGCTGGTGCCCCTTAAAGGATGAATTCAGCAAAGACCTCTGACCATACCCCATTCATGCACTCCAGCCTCATTGCAGGACTCTGCCAACCCACCCATTTTGTGTCTTCTCTCCCATGCCAGGAGGTGGAATTGCTACTGGCCATCAGAGGTGGACTCTCACATTCATTACAAGTTCCAAGATATTATCACATCCCTTCCATCCCTACAACTTCCTTCCTGTCAAAAGAGTCCCCTTTTTTCAGGTCTGGGACTTCCATCAACTATCCTTACCACTCATGGGAGATGGCTTCTTCAGCTGTAATCCTCTGGTCTTGGTCCACTTCCATTAGACGGGTCACCAGCTCTTTGGCTGCAGAAACAAGAAGCAGAAGGAAGGAGCTTAGTGCTCTGTCAGCCACAGGGCTAGGCACAGCCAGGAAGTATGGAATGGTGGCTGGTGGGGGTACTCAGACTCCTCAGCACCCATCTCCAAAGGAGCTAGAGATGGAGAAACGAAGGATCCAAAGGCAAGAGAGAAATCATTTCCTTCCTGCTCAGGGATAAGCTTCCTGGAGATCCAGGGTCCCTCATATGCCTTACAGCAGAGCTGGCTGGGTAGGGGGAGAGTGGGGAGCAGAGGGTGCAGGGAATAGATATATGGTGGCAATATTATTATCTTTCCCAGCCATGCAAGTCTGGCACACACATATGTCCCTTCCATCCCTTTTTTCTCAAGGCTGATTTTGCTGAGTGGGATTCTGGGTGATTGTCCCCTTCTGGCTATGGAGGAAGGAGTCCTGACTATACAGAGGTACTACTCTGCTGGGTGGTGGACAAGCCTTACCTGCCTGTGAGATGTCATCCCAGTAGGGTGGGTCAAACTCGTAGTCACCGGCCAGGATTTTGCGAAAGAGGTTCTTGTCATGGTTTTCATAGTCATCCTCATCCACCTCCTCATAGAAGGGTGGATTCCCTGATAGGCTGCAGGTGGGAGAGAGAGTCAGAATGGTGAGTCCAGAGCAGCTTGCCTCAGCTTGGATTTCTCCACGGCTTGGATTAACAAGGTAGTGACCTCTGGGCTCCAGCCTGTCTCCCTTCACCAGGGCCCAGGATTCTCCTGGATCACTCCCTGAGCTAGTTGCCAGGAAGCAGACTCTGGCTGTTCCCATTTTATTCCAGGCCCTAGCTCTTGTCTTTTTCCTGCCTTGTATCAGCTCCCCAGCCATTCTCTGGTCACCCACCCCTTTCAACTGCACCCGCAGCTCCCTGGCCTGGGTGGCACCCAAGGATGACCATCCTTATCTCCCACTGCTCACAGTCACTTTCAGAACTCAGAGATCCCAAAATCACAGTTCATGTCTCTGTCCTTACAGAATGTACATGATGACGCCAATAGCCCAACAGTCCACAGGCCGTCCATACCGTTGGCGTCCCACCACCTCTGGAGCTGAAACAACACAACAGGAGAGTGACAGCCATGCCATAGAAGGATCAGGATCCCTACCTCTGCCTCCTGAGGATCTCCACAAGCCTTTGTATTCCTAAAGTGCTGGTGGATGGTACTCTCCCATTACACACCTCTGCTTCTAGCTTAGACACCTCACATTTCTGTTACCAGTGGCACAAGGACTAACCCAGATGGCTTTCCAGAGCTGTTTCTCACTGTGCTGTCCCTCTTCCTGATACTTTGGGCCTCACACAGTATCCCCCAAGAGAGGAAACTCCCAGTCCCTCACACAGGACAGCCACCCCTTTCCTTAGCTGCCCATCATTAGCCTAGGCCAGGGCTTTTCAAACTTTTTTGGATCAGTGTACCCCCAACAGCTGGACGCAGAGCAGTGTACCCCTGGTGGCTGGATGTGGGGAGTGGGAGGGTGGTGCGCGACCGAATGCGAAATGGCGGCAGCTGCCGTATGCGAGCTTCCCCCACTCCCCATGCCTGGCTGGGTGGGTGGCGCCTGCGTAGTGGCACTCCGTCTCGACACGCCTGCACGTACCCTCTAGGGCCTTCTCAAATACACCCAGGGGTATGCGTACCCCCGGTTGACAACCCCTGGCCTAAGCTATGGTACCCAGTGGCTACGTTTCCTGTGAAGACCCCTCTCCCCTAGCTGAGACGTAACATAGGCTGCTTGGAAGGAAATGTAAGATTCATGGCAAAGAGGGTCTTGTTCACATGGAGAGATAGTGATCACCCTCCTGGAGGAAAAGCAAAAGGGATAGAACAGCTGGGGATGGGAAAGCCAAATATAATGAAGTGTAAAGAGATGCTCTATCACAGAAATCACAGGTGGATTTAGCTTCCATACCCAGGGCAGAAGTTCCAGTCTTAGGGGGAAGAAACAAAGGGCTAAAAGGAAATCTTAGTCTTCATGCTTCAGAGCCCAAACCAGCCTTTAACCATGGGAGCTAGGAAGGAACATGTTGGACCTGACAGTAAGACAGTAATTCCCCACTGACTCTAGAGCACTGAGGGAAGGACCAGGCCTGGACTTCAGTGTCTCTGGAGCTCTGGGTACAGCTCCTAGGAGAGGAAAGATTAGATCTGGGTTCCTGTCTCCATGGAAGGGGCTGTGGGTAACTGCTTCTTACTCTGCGGCTCATTCTTGGTTTGCAACAAAAAGTATTTACATGTTTGCACCTTGTCTTGCCCATCCCTGTTCTGGTTGCCCTCTGCCAAATGCCACTGTCACATTTCTTACCCAGATATTCTGGGGTGCCGCAAGGCTCCTTGATGAGGCCATTCTCTAGCTTTGCCAGGTGGAAATCACTGATAACAATCTTGGAGTTCTTCAGGCGGTTGTAATACACTAAATTCTCCAGCTGAAGGTCCCATGCAAAGAGAAGGGAAGAAATGAATGGAGGGGAGAGAGCATCCTAACCCTTTGATGGGTATAAAGCCATGGCAATTATCAGTGCCCCATGACCACCAGGGCCTGCCATACTACTTGGACATGAGGATGCTTCTCATAGCCATTTATTTGGCTCAGTCAGCACCCAGTCCAACCCCAGAAAAGAAGGGATACTTTCCACATAAAGAGGTCAGGGTGCCAACAACCAACCTGCAAACAGGAAGCCACCATCTAGAGGAGAGCACAGTGGGATCCCCTCCTTAAGCCATGCTCTAGTCTAGAGCATTGATGGCCAAACTTTTTGTCTTGTGTACTACAAATTAAGCCCTGTGCCCTTCCTGAGTCCTACTCTGATCCCTTCCCCACCCTGCAAAATCTGCCATTCTTTCTGTTCCCTGCCCTTTGCTCCCTTCCTGACCTGCCATTCTGCTTTCTGCTCTGGGGTCCCCGCATGATCTGCTGCTCTGCTTTCTGCTCCTTGTCCTTTCTGTTGCCATGCTGTTTGCCCCCTCCTTAATCTGCTGTGTGCCACACACAAAGGCTGCTCATGCCACAGGTTGGCCACCCCTGCTCTAGAGAAAGGGATGTCCTGGTATATCTGGATTGCTGGTGGCAGCTCCCCAATGACTGTGAGAGCAGATGAAGCTTGCAGGGATCTAAGTGCCTAGGGGCTGTCCTAGCAGCATGGAGATACAGGCTAGTAGGGAAGCTGGCAGACTTACCTTGAGGTTCCTGTGCACAATCTTGAGGGAATGGAGATAAGCAACAGCCTCCAACACCTGTCGGATGACATTGCTGGTGTCTCGCTCAGAATAATAACCCTGATCCAAGATCCAGTCAAACACCTCCCGGCCCGTGGCCCTGTAGTTAGGGAGAGACACAGCAAAAGCCTGAGAGAATAGCAGTACCAGGCAGGAGTGACTCCAACTCTGTTGTGACTCAGAGTTCTGTACAATGCTCTGGGTAGGAGGGACAGCAATGGAAGAGGAGTGTTATGAGGACTGGCTCAGCCAGATGGATGAGGCAGTGACCTTCTCACCTGGGACCCAGATCTTAGCAGTCAGAGCCTTGGAAAAGACCAGATAAATCTGTGAATTTCTAGGCACTTAGCTAAACCCCCAGAGCTTCTGCCATCAAAAAATTCAGTGCAGCTGGCCATGCCACCCCCATCCAGCAGACATGCTCACAGCAGAGACCTGAGTGTTCCTGACAGCTCCCTGTGGCTGGCTGTAGCTAAATTTAATATGATTTAGCCTGAAATCAGACCTCTGAAACAAGTCCTCCCACAGGCACAGGTCCGTCTCAGGTGAATATATTTCCTGTATCACTGTTACAGGAAATATATATATATACACTGGTATATCAATGGTCCCAGAGCTGGATTATTCCAGAAATCCTGCCTTTTCGATCCTAAAATCAACACACCCTGTATTTGAGGCTCTAAGCTCCCTATGATCCACAGCATGGCTCTTTTTC
This sequence comes from Alligator sinensis, assembly GCF_000455745.1. Lineage (NCBI taxonomy): Eukaryota > Metazoa > Chordata > Crocodylia > Alligatoridae > Alligator > Alligator sinensis. Next base: position 845,617 of record NW_005842129.1, on the reverse strand, counting down.
TGGCTGTGGTGGCATGGATGGGCTGCAGCTCAGAGGGCACCAGTGACTGATTTCTGTCAACAGGTGGAGTAGATGGCCATGCCCGTTGTGCAGAGAGGAAAACCATAGGAGCATATGGGGCAAGAACAAGCATCAGAAAGGAGCCCAGGAAGGCTTTCTGGAGAGGGCATTAACTTACAGTTCCAGGAAGATGAAGTACTCTTTCCGGGTGACATATACATCAACCAGCTGCAGGATGTTGGGATGCTTCACCCTATGTGGACAGGGCAAGAGAGCACAGACTCAGCAGGCTCTGCCTGATGTGCACCATGGCTTAGAAAGGTACCCCCTAGGCCAGGGCACAGAGACCCTGCCTGGTTCTGATCCAACATGTATATCCCCCTCCCCATGAGCTGGTGGATCTCAGGGGAACTCTACAGACCAGAAATGAAAGGTGACTTGGAGGATGAGCTACTGGGACAACAGAGCCCCTAATATAGGGCTATGAAGAGCTCTCCTATCCAGCTCTTTGTGGTGGCTGGGGTAGGCTGGCCTGGGTTTAGGCAGGGATGAGTTGCTTGTTCAAAACCCACAGTTGCTCTCAGCTCCCTGCTCCATACTTGCCAGCTGGTTGGTGCTATTTGTTTGCCTTTGCTCCTAAGCCCTTTTGAGAACCCTATTAGAGGCGGTAAAGATGCTGGGGGCACAGAAGCTGCCTGGTACTGAAACAGACAATTTCAGAAGGCAAAATCAGGCAGAGTACAATTAAACAAAATCACTTGTTGGCAGAGAAAAGCCTGACTGGGGGGACTTTTTGTCAGGATGAGCCTTGTGGTATTGTGTCATCAGTTTAGCAGATGCAGTTCCTATTGGTATACTGGACTTCTGTCCCCTTCTACTAGCTGTTGTGTATGAAAAGGTAAAAGCCTATTATAGCTGCTAGATAATACATCTACTTTACTATGTTACAAAGACAGCAGACTCAAGGTTTCCAGGTCAAATCCCAAAGGGATTCTATAGACTTACATTTTCAAGATGATGATCTCATTTTTGGCTGCCTTTCGCACCTTCCGCCCATCTCTCTTCAGAAATTTCTTGCATGTGTAGAGTTTTCCTGTTGTTTTTTCTTTGGCTCGGAAAATTTCACAGAACTCCTCCCTGGGGAATGTGTCACCAGAAGACCAGTTAGAACTGCCATGACATGATGCCTCGCCTACCCATATCATGACTGCAGAGCATAGGAGGGTGGGGTGGAAATCATACTAGTTAGATCCAAGGAGGGTGGCCAATGCCATTGGACAATTTGAAATGAACTGACCATGTAGTTATAATACCCGTGCTTCCCTTAACTTTTTCAGAGGGAACTGGAGGGTAAATAGTAGTTACCATGTAGCAGCATGTGCGAGTTACAGCTTTAAAATGACTTCCTGGTCAGATGATAGTGGCAAGGACAGAAGAAGCAAGACTGAGCAGGGCTCCTTTCCCATAAGGGAAGTGGGTTCTATAGAACCTTGTTCCTGGTGGGAATTCTGTGCTGAAGGGAGCAATTTTACATTGTAGAAAATCTCTGTCTTGCTCAAATTTTCACCAGTTCAGGGAGACTCCATCCATTTTGCTGGAAGAGCCTCTGCTCAGCCCACACAGGCTGCAAAAACTGCAGGTACAAGACTGCAATGGTACAAGATCAGCAATGGTCAAGTCTGCCCTCAGTACAGAGCCAGTCTCTCCCATTGCAATCTGAAAACCCATGCCATCAAACATCAGATATGCTTCAGACATATGGATCTCTGACGCCAAGTGTGATGCTTTGTCGCTATATTAACCTACATTTTAATAGCACGATATACATATAAGTGGTAAGCACATTGAAACAAAATAAATTCAGACTAGAACTAAGGTGCCAATTTTTCACAGTGATGGTATTTTATCAATGGAATCATGTACTAAGGGCTGAGATGGATTACCCTTCAGTTAAGACAGTTACATTTCTAAAAACTCCTGTAGTTTAAACAAGAAGTTCTGTGGTTTTCTTAGAGAGGAGGTCAGACTATATGATCACAGAGGCCCCTTTTGGTTACAGTATGATCCTGAGTCCAGGAGAATCTGCTAAAATTGTTCAAATCCAGTCTGGAGTGACGTTTTGCCCAATAAACTGGGGAGCTTTAGTGAGTGTACTGGCAGCTCATACAGATGAAGATGAAGTGACCTGGTGATCTATGCATCTTTTCTGGTCTTTCTGAAGGCCACATGACAAGCCAGATGAAAGAAGTCTGTGTTTGAATCTCTGTGCAGAGAAGATGGTTCAAAGCTTTGGGGTCTTTGATTAGACTCAGCATTTGAGCTCCCCTGTGATTAATCCCCTCCCTGTCAGCAAGTGAGTGGAGCTAAGCATATGTCAGTGGAACTCCTGATTAGGTAAACTTGAGCAGCAAAAATGAAGGATTTGGAGGGAATTTGGAGAGGTGTCTGTGTGACTGTACCAGATATGGATGACAAGGGAACAGCTGCTGTGACCTGCTTTGGGTGAGCTGTTTTCATTTTTGTTGAAGAACGGAAGAAATGTCTGGTGCATGGACATACTAGGTAACAAGACAGATGACAGAAAACCTACAATCCTTCATAGTATCCAAGAAAAGAAGGACATTTTGGATAACCCAGTTCAGAAATAATTGCCACAGATTACACAAGCAGAAGGGTGAGGGGGGAATCAGAGAGAATAGAATGGAAGCAGTTGACTGGTGATTTGTCACCAAGAAGGGGAATAAAGATAGCAGGTATTCAACCTAGCCAGAAGTATAACATTGTTATCAGGAACTCAGTGACTCTGTTCCTGAGAAGCCTGTTTGTAGAGGAATGGAAGAGAAAAATAGAGAGGGCATGACCAATAGACATCCTTCCTGTATGAAGCAAGCAAATACCACAAGAGCATCTTCAGGCCTTCTAGGAAGGCAAATAATCCTCATTAAGGATAGAAAATTCAGGGAGAGAAACAAGGACAACAGGATGGGGTGATGCCTGTACATGGTGAAAATATGGATGTAACTGCAAGACTGATTCTGAAGTCAACCTGCAGATTTAGTGATGATGCAAAATGACATGGCATCATGTGAAACTTCATGGATGAAAGAAGATTTCAAGGGCCTTGGAAGAGAGCTGAAGATGGGGAAAGTCCAAATGATCCTCCTGGATAGTCTTTTCATCTCAGAGTGAAGAGAGATGCACAAAATAATGAAGGGGAACCACTGACCGTGTAGCTGGTATAAGGCTGGAGGTTTCCATTTGGGGGAACATTTTACAGGCCCTCTTTCATTGAAATGTGGCCCAATAGGGCAGCCTGCATCTCACATGTAGGAAAACTGATCTATGTGGTTGGAGACTAGCTGAAGCAGCCAAAAAAGCATTAAATTAGCCAGACAAAGGGAGGTGTTCAGAAGGCAAATGAAGTATAAGAATGTTTTGGTTGCTTACATACTTTTGGTTGCTTACATATTTCCCCTCTATCGGGCGCTGGTCAGACCGCAGTTGGAGTACTGCGTGCAACTCTGGGCACCGCACTTCAAGAGAGATGTGGATAACCTGGAGAGGGTCCAGAGAAGGGCCACTCATATGATTAAGGGCTTGCAGGCCAAGCCCTACGAGGAGAGACTAGAGAAACTGGACCTTTTTAGCCTCCGCAAGAGAAGGTTGAGAGGCGACCGTGTGGCTGCCTATAAGTTCATCACGGGGGCACAGAAGGGAATTGGTGAGGTTTTATTCACCAAGGCGCCCCCGGGGGTTACAAGAAATAATGGCCACAAGCTAGCAGAGAGCAGATTTAGACTGGACATTAGGAAGAACTTCTTCACAGTTCAAGTGGCCAAGGTCTGGTATGGGCTCCCAAGGGAGGTGGTGCTCTCCCCTACCACTCTTTCCTGCCTATGCAGGGGGTCGGACTCGATGATCTATTGAGGTCCCTTCCGGCCCTAACATCTATGAATCTATGAATCTATGAATACTGATGCTAAGAGTCATGTAACAAGTGAGAGGAACTGGAAATTGTTTGTGACAAAAACAAATTTGCTATAACTGGTATTACTGAAATCTGGTGGAATGATTCGCATGATTGGAACATTAAAATAATTGGTTATAGCCTCTTATGGAAGGAAACAGCAGGAAAGAGAGATGGAGAGAAGCATTCCATATTAAAAACACCATTATCTGTGTTACAGTATTGATAATTTACAGCATAGGATCTTGGCTGCATATGAATTAATGTGCTAACAAAGTCAACGAGATAACCATCATGAGGCAACTCTCCTTTGGACCTCATTAACTCACGGATAAAGAAGAATTAATCAGTGGACTCAAAATTGGTGGTTACCTAGGGACTGGTGATTCATCAGGCACCTGAATAGACCTCTAACATGTACACCATGATCCAGAGGATTGATGGTTGCCTATATAATGATTCTGGTCTGAGAACTTTCAATATAAGTAAATAGAGACAAACCCTAGCAAGTAACACATGTACTTCATGTTTCAAAAGGATGTATCACAATATCTGAGGAAAATTATGAGAAAACTGAATTGAAAGGAAAAATGTAGACAAGAAAAACTAGGAGTTCTTTAAGCAGAGTTTATTACTATTCCATAGTCAAGAAATAGTACACTTTGAACTAAATCCTATTTCACTATTAGCACCTAAGTAGCACTTTCATAGCCAGGAAACTGCAATTGTTTGATGCTTCTTCACAGTTTAGATTGTATTTTCACCTGTGCCAGATTAGCATCATCCAGGTAAGTACATACCTACAAAAGACAAAACTAAGGAAGTGATAACCTTCCCCACTTTTAGGTCAACAGCATAGTGGTTAGGATACTTGCCCAGGAACCAGAGGATACTTGCCCTTAGTGGCAGGGGGTTGAACCTGCACACTTGCAGCAGATCGCTCTAGCTTCCAGGCAGGGGGGTAGGCATTGCCCAATGCACTCTCATCCTCCATTGAAGCTATCCAGGAGGTGGGAAAAAACTAGAGGAATGATGATTCACTGGGGTGGATGCTTCCCTGGACAGGAGGGGGCTCTGGCTCCTAACCTTAGTAGCTTTTCTATACTTTGAATTTAATACTGATTGGCTAAAATGGATAAAGGGTAGTGGGATAGTTGCTGCCCCAGTGGAGGCACAGCAAGAACCCAGGACTCCTTTCTCCAGGACAGATCCACTTCACTAAGCTACCCTTCTGCTGTATTGCTGTTCTCTTCCCGCTGAGTAGGAAAGTACAAGCTGAGTGTATCTAAAGAGGTCCGAGTAGAATCCAATGTATGTACAAGTACCAAAAACTGTAATTATGAAACTACATAAGTGCCATGTGAAGGAGTAAAGCTGGAATACATGCTAGCCCATTGGCTACAAGCTTACATGTGTTCAGTGGATAAAAGAAAGTAGCAAACAGAAATAAAAATGAAATATATAAGAAGAAGAAGATATATTAGAAATTACAGAGTATACAAAGATGATTAGGGAAGCTAAACTCATGAAGGACAATTTAATAGGTGGCAGTGCTAAGGACTGTAAGAAATTTGTAAGTATACCAAGAACAAAAAAATCCTAACAATGGTATAGACCTATTACTAGGCTAAAATTGTAAAGTTTTTGTTAATAAAGACACAGCAAATGCTGACATTTTCAATAAATATTTTGATCTGCACTTAAAACAAAGTGAAATGATGTGTTCATATGTGGCAGAACACAATTGGGGTGCTTGCCACTTAGTGCGGGCTGCAGCAGGCTGGAGAAGTGCCTGCAAGGAGGGCAGCCAGGAGACACCTGAGTAGCCATTTCAAGGGGGAAGGTGTTTGGCGGAGCACCAACTGGGTATTTGCCACTTAATAATTTCATAGTTTCTAGGGTCAGAAGGGACCTGAACAGATCATCAAGTCCAACCTCCTGCCCTGGGCAGGAACGAGTGCTGGGACCATAATACCCCAGCCAGATATCTATCCAACCTCCTGTTGGAGACCCCCAATGTAAGGGAGATCACCACCTCCCTTGGGAGCCCACTCTAGAGCCTGGCAGCCCTAACTGCAAAGTAATGCCTCCTGATATCAAGCCTGAACCTGCTCTCAATCAATTTGTGCCCATTATTCCTTGTTATCCCAGGTGATGCCCAGCGGAACAGAGCCTCACCTATTTTCTGCTGGTCCCCCTGGTGAGTTTATAGACGGCCACCTGATCCCCTCTCAGACTTCTCTCATGGAGGCTGAATAGATTCAGGCCCCTTAGTCTATCTTCATAGGGCCTGGCCTGCTGCCCCCTGATCATGTGAGTGGCCCTCCTCTGGACCCTCTCCAGGTTAGCCACATCCCTCTTGAAGTGCAGCGCCTAGAACTGGATGCAGTACTCCAGTTGTGGCCTGACCAATGCCACATAGAGGGGAAGGATCACCTCCCTGGACCTGCTTGTGATGCATCTGTAAATGCATGACAAGGCGTGGTTAGCTTAACTGATCGCTTCCTCACATTGGCAGCTCATGGCTATCCTGGAGTCAACAATGACTCCAAGATCCCTTTCAGCCACTGTGTTGTTGAGAAGCGTGTTCCCCAGCTTATAAGCGTGTTGCAAGTTCCTTCTCCCTCGATGCAGCACCTTGCACTTGTCTGCGTTGAATTTCATCCTGTTCTCATCTGCCCCCCCTCTGTAACCTGTCTAGATCTATTCTGTCCCTCCCCTCCAGTATGCCCACTTCTCCCTACATCTTAAGGGCTTTTGCAAGCTCTGAGTGAGCTTGTTGTGTGGGCAGCAGGGAAAGCCTCCCCCAGGGACCATTTTAAGGGGGAAGGTGGGTGGCAGAGCACCTTGGGTGTCTGCCACTTTAAGGAGGAGAGTGGGCAGCAGACAGGTGCCTGCCAGCCCTGATGAGGAGCCATTTTCAGATCCTGGCTTTCAGGGGTAGGGCAGGAGTTTGCTGCCAGCAGCCAAGGAAGCAACACCACCCGGCTGCCCTGCTGCTCTGGGAACATCTTGGAGGTAAGGGCAGGAGCTATGGGGAGGGCAGGAGGCTCTTGGTCCTGGGTGTGACTGGAAGCTGCTCCCTGCCGAGGAAGGGTGGCCTGGTGGGAGTCCTTGTGGCGTGGGAGTCCCCAAGAAATGCCAGGTCAGTTACCTCCCTGGTGAAAGGCAGGTCAGGGCGCCTTAACCCCAGCCCCTATCAGTCTGGTGGGTTATAAAACTGGAGGGGAGTAGGGCCAGGCACGCCTATGGGTGGCACCTGAGCCCATGGGGGTGCAAGACCCCGGGGAGTAGTGGGGCCAGACACAGCCATGGGAGGCACCTGAGTCCGAGCCCCAGCAGAGGGGGGTGAATGTGTTGAGGCCCAGGTAAGCCTTCGAGTGTCTGAGGCTGCAAGCGGGCCTGAGGCTGAGAGAGGCAGCATAGGGAGAGCCGCAAGTGAAAGGGGTGAGTCACTGACCCCAACAGGAGACCGGGGGGCGCGTTACCTGGTAAGGGTCTAGGGGCAGGGTTAGCCCAATGTTTGGTTAATTATCTGGCCACCGTGCAGATGAGGGTGGTGGGAGAAACCCAAAAGGCTGTGCCAGTGCTGGCCAAGGAGAGCAGAGACAAGCCTGATGGCCTACATGGTTGCTCGAGGGAGCAGGGCAGGGTGAATGTGGCTTGGTAAGGGGCATGAGTGAGAGAGGCCTGGTGAGAGCAGGCAGAGTGGTGAAGGCCCCAGTGAGAGTGGGTCATGTGTGAGGCCCTGAACAGGGAAGCATGAGAGAGACCAACACTGTGCTGAGTTGGGCCCGGCCTCAGGCCAGAGCGTAGCACAACTCACGGAAACATCTGCAAGGCATGGGACACGATAAAGGGGAGGTCTCAGTCATGTAAAAACCGCCCTTTGACACCAGGGCGCTCAAAGGGCAGCCTCCAGCTTAATTAACATCCTAATTTATTTAACAACAAGGTGGGGCAGGAAAGTAAGGCAGGCGGCTTGTCCAAAAACAGGCTGGTGGGCCGGCACTGTTACCAGGCCTGGAAGCTTGCACCCGTCACATCATGTCATATGAAGACGATTTTATACTTTCCAATCTATTACTAACCACGGACGATGTAAAACAATATAACTTTGGAATAAACATTTTAAAATTACCAGGTCCACATAGTTTCCATTATTCAAGAGTCTTAAAAGAGTTAGCCGAGATCTTTGCCTAATGATATTAAATTTTAATGAATCTAGAATATCAGGGACATGGCAGGAGCCTGGAAAAATGCTAATGTTATGCCAATATTAAAAAATGGAAAATAAAATGTACTGAGTAACTGTACCAAGTAACTGTCTTAAATGTTGTATAAGACACTACAGGATTCAACTGATAAAAAATTAAACATAAGGAATATAATTAATTCCAGCCAGCATAGTTTTATGGAAAATAGGTCATGTCAACCAAACCTGATTTATTCTTATAAGAGATGATAAATTTGGTTGACAAAAGTAAATGTCAAGGTCCACTTGAGCCTAATAGTCCATTGCGATAGTTAAAAAAAGAAGCCCAAGAATATTACATTTGCTGACAACGTGGGATTCTTTTGCCATTTCCATTTGCCATTGTCACAGTTGTGTATCGATCTCTGTCCAACACACAAAACCCTGATCATAATTTTCATTTTTACAATTAACAAATGGCCTTCATGTAACTCTTGGTGTATGTGTGACTTGCTTCATAGATACAACTACCCCAATGCTACACATAAGGCAACCTTTTTATACCACTTAATTGTTCTTTATAAATAAAGCAAGCTGTAACAGTTATTTGTGTGCCTCAGTGAAATCCACTCCAACACGTGAGACTTTTAGACACCACTGGATCATTGTTAGCTGCTCCTTGTAATATTTGTCAATGGCAAGGCAACAGTCTGTGCCATGCAGAATAGGTCAGCTGTCCCTGGTGCCAAGATGGTACCCATACCTGCTGCTCCTGGTGGGAAGCCTGACAGTGCTGTCCACAGAAATTTCCTGTGGGTCCAAGACAGTCTTAAGACATGACTGTCTCCCAGCTTGACACCCAATACCAATTTGTGACCATCGAACGTAGGGCGGTGTCCTAGTTATGTATCTGTATTTTAATTGAGAGTGATACAGCCCTACTATGGTTTCATACAATTATAGATTTGTAGAGCAGTAGGGCTGGAAGGAACCTCCAGAGGTCTTCTAGTCCAACCCTCCACCCGAGGCAGGATTATCCCTATCCAAACCATTTTATACAATCCATAATCTAAACTCTTCATAAGGCTACCATCAACCCTGACACAACATAGAATTAACACCCTAACTTGCCACAGGTAAAGGCAGGGAACCAGGGCAGTCAATGTCCTGTTTGTATTAAATGTTTTCAATATACGCTCAAGAGATCCCATGTAGAGGACCATGCCCCACAACTACGAAGGCCCAGAAGCATGGGAAATACCTGTAGTAGAACATAGGCGTAGCTACACCTAGATCATCCCTAACCAGCGACTGTCCAACTTCTTGAATACTCCAGTGATGGAGAGTCCACAACTTCCCTGGGCAGTCTATTCCACTGCCTCAGTATTCTAACAGTGAAGAAGTTTTTCTGTATATTCAGTCTAAACTTACTTTGCTGCAACTTCAAGCCATTGGTCTACATCCCCCATTCTGCTACAAGAGAAAAAGGTGCTTTCCCCCTTCCTTATGGCAGGCCTTCAAGTATTTGAAGGCTGCTATCATGTCCCCTCTTAAGTGCTTTTTGCACAAGCCAAATACACCTAGCTCTTTCAGTGCCTCCTCATATGACTTCTTTCCAAGCCCTCTGGACCCTCTCTAACTTCTCCCCATCCTTTTTTAAAATATGGAGCTCAGAACTGCATACGGTACTCCTGATGAGGCCAGACAAGTGGTGAATAAAGAGGTACTATCACCTCCCATGTCTTGCACCTAATGCTTTTATTGATGCATCCCAAAACTGCATTTGCCTTTTGCATGGCTGCATCACACTGCAGACTCATTTTGAATCTGTAATCTACCAAGACTCTTTTTCCATAGTACTGCCATTCAGCCGAGAGTCACCCATTTTATCTTTGTGTTTTTGATTATTGTTCCTGAGGTGTAGCACCTTGCATTTGTCCATATTGAACTTCATCCTGTTAGCTTTATCTCAGTTTTCCAATCAAGATCCTTCTAAATTGCACTTGCATCTTGCAGCGTGTTCACAATCCTTCCCAGTTTTCTGTCATCTGCAATCTTGCTCAAGAAACTACCCATGAAAGCATCTGAATCCTTAATAAACGCATGGAACGGCAATGAGCCCAGGACAGACTCCATTCAAAACCTCCTGGCATTCTGCCATGGACTCATTAATAATTACCCTATGCTTGTGGCTATGGAGCCAGTTACCTATCCACCTTACAGTAGCTTTGTGCAACCTATATTTCTCCAATTTGTTTATGAGAAGGTCATGCGAGATGTTATCAAAAGCTTTGCTGAAATGCAAATAAACTATATCCACATCATTCCCTTCATCCAAACAACTAGTTACTATGTCAAAGAAGGGGATCAAGTTTGTTTGTCACAATTCATTTTTTTATAAATCCATGCTGGCTGCTCTTCCTCCAGATGCTTGCACATGGCCTTCCTTGGGATATGTTCCACTAGCTTCCTAGGTATTGAGGTAAGGCTAACCAGTCTGTAGTTCCCCAGATCCTTCATTTTGCCTTTTTAAAAGAGAGGAACTATGCTGGCCCTCTTTCAGTCCTCTGGTACCTGGCTCATCTCCCACAACTTCATTAAGATCATTGCCAAAAGCCCTGAGAGCACAGAAATCTAGAAACTTAGGGTTGAAAGGGACCTCAGGAGGTCATCTAATTCAACCCCCCGCTCAAAGCAGGGCCAGCCCCAACTAGATCATCCCAGCCAAGACTTTGTCTACCCAGGTCTTAAAAACCTCTGAGGATGGAGATTCCATAACATCTCTGGGTAACCCGTTCCAACGCTTTACTACTCTCCTTGTGAAAAAGTTCTTTCTAATATCTAACCAAAACTTCCCTTGCTGCAACTTGAGATCACTGCTCCTTGTTTTGTCATCAGCAGCCACTGAGAACAGTCTAGCTCCATCCTCTTTGGAACCACCCTTCAGGTAGTTGAAGGCTGCTATTAAATCCCCTCTCAGTCTTTTCTTCTCCAGACTAAATAAGCCCAGGTCCCTCAACTGCTCGTCCGATGTCATGTGCCCCAGTCCCCTAACCATTTTTGTTGCCCTCTGCTGGACTCTCCAACTTGTCTACAACCTTTTTGTAGAGGAGGGCCCAAAACTGGACACAGTACTCCAGATGTGGCCTGATCGGTGCAGAATAGAGGGGAGTAATCACTTCCTTTGATCTGCTGACAGTGCCCCTACTAATGAAGCCCAGTATGCCGTTAGTCTTTTTTGCAACATGAGCATACTGTTGGCTCCTATTCTTCTTATTGTCCATTGTAACAAACAGGTCCTTTTCTGCAGAGCTGCTGCTTAGCCAGTTGGTCCCAAGCCTGTATGGTACATGGGGTTGTTTCATCCAAAGTGAAGGACTTTACACTTCTCCTTATTGAACCTCATGAGATTTCTTTTGGTTCAATCCTCCAATTTGTTGATGTCTCCCTGATTCCCAGCCCTACCCTCCAGTGCATCTACTACTTCCCCCAGATTGGCTATACCTGGAAACTTGCTGAGGGTGTGCTCTGTCCCATCATCCAGATTGTTGATGAAGATAATGAACAAAACCAGCCCCAGGAACGACCTTTGGAGCACTCCACTTGATACTGGCTGCCAGCTAGACATCAAGCCATTGATTACTACCATCTGAGCCTGACGATCCAGGCAGCTTTCTATCTGTCTTACAGTCCATTCATCCAACCCAGACTTCCTTAGCTTGCTTGCAAGAAGGTTGTGGGAGACCATATCAAAAGCCTTGCTAAAGTCAAGGTAAGTTACGTCCATTGCTCTTCCCATATCCATAGAGCCAACCATCTCATCATAGAAGACAAGTCAGGTTGGTCAGACATGACTTGCCCTCTGTGAATCCAAGCTGATTGTTTCTAATAACCACCTTCTCCTCTAAGACTGCTTGCAGACATTAAAAAACAAGCCAAACAAACCACACTTTACCAAAAGCAGCAATACATTACTTCGACCCGGCTCTGCATCATCTGCATAGATGAGGTCTTCAGTGGGGCTTTTGATGTTTTTATCTAAAGCTGAATCTATCAACTATTAGATAGAAGTGCCAAAAAAGCCCCACTAAAGCAACTGATCTATACAGATGTCGGGCAAGCTGAAGTCCAAATAACACACTGCCTGTTCTGGGTATGTGCTGGGCTTGGTGGGGGAGCACACCAAATTTAAAGTAAAGCACCATTTTCTTTTGTTTTTTCTTAACATCTGCAAGTAGCCCATGTCTTTACAAATTAATTTCTTGAGGACTTGCTCCATGATTTTTCCAGGGACTGAAATGAGGCTGACTGGTCTGTAATTCCCCAGATCCTTCTTCTTCCCTTTCTTAAAGATGAGAATTATATTTGCCCTTTTCCAATCATCCAGCTCTGCAGTCACATCAGCCAACTCCCTCAGCAACTGTGCGCCTCACCTCTGGCCCCATGGGCTTGTACATATACAGATTTTCTAAATAATCCCTAACCTATTCTTTCACCCCTGCTAGCTCCTCACCTCCTCCACAAACTGTGCTACCAGGTGTAGTAGTCTGGGAGCTGACCTTGCCCATGAAGAATGAGGTGAAAAAGGCATAGAGTACATCGGCCTTTCCACATCACCTGTCACTAAGCTGCTTCCCCCATTCAGTAAGGGATGCACACTTTCCCTGATCTTCCTCTTGTTGTTGACATGAGACAGATCTTCTTTGCCAGTTCCTTCAGTACCCTGGGATGAAATTCATCTGGCCCTGCTGACTTGTATTAATTCAAAACCAACAAAAGCTCTCTGATCATCTCTTTTATTATCTCATCCCTCAGCTTACCCCCTTCCTTATCCAGATGATCCGTATTAGGTTTCTAGCTGCAGCTTAATCTTTTTGTGAAGACTGAAGCAAGATAGCTGTTGAGCAGATCTGCCTTCTTTTTATCTTCTGTTAGGAGTTCCCCCTGGCTGGTTACAGAGGACCTACAGCTTTCTTGGTCCTTCTTTTCTGACCATAATACTTGTAGAACAGGGGTTATTTCAGCTGGAGGGCTGCTTAATGACTTTTTGTGAGCTGTCAAGGGCTGCAAGGGTAGCTCCACCCCTTGACAGGTGCCCCTGGAAGTTCCACCCCTAGCCCCTGAGCTTTGCCACCAGAAGTCCCTCCCCTTGCCCCTGGAAGTACTCCCCTAGGAGCAGGGAACTGGAAAAAAACTAAATTATATACTAAAAATCAAACATCTACTATATTGTATTTTAATTTTATTTTTAAAATTTTTTTATCCTGGTTTACATGCATTTGCATAATGTATATAGAGGTTATTGCATAATAGCTCAAAATAAAGTCTTACTCTTGTATATTGTGAGTCTGGGGGTGCCGGGTTTGTGAGGGGGGTGTGGGTGTGTGTGCGGGATGTGGGGGGGTGTAAATGTGGGATTTGTGGGGGGATGTGGGGTCTATGGGGGGTATACATGTGGCAGTGTGTGGGTGGATGTGGGGGTGGGCATGTGGGGTTTGTGGTGGTGTGTGGGTGGGTATAGGGTTTTTAGGGGGGCCTGATGGATTACGGGAATGTGTGTGGGGTTTGTGAGTGGTGTGGGGTGTGTGTGGGATTTGTGAGGGAGTGTGGGTGAGTGTGGGGTTTCTGGGGGGGTTGTGAAGGGGTGTGAGGAATGTGTAGGGTTTCTGGGGTGGTCTGTGGGGGTGTGTGGGAGTGTGCATGGAGTTTTTTGGGGGGTCTGTGAGTGTGGGGCTTGTGGGGGGATGTAGGGTAGTGTGTGTGGGTGGGTGTGGGGTTTGTGGAGGCGTCTGTGGCATGGTGAGTATGGGAGTGTACCTGGGGGGTGTGGGGTTTGTGGGAGGGCGCAGGGGTATGTGTATGTGTGTGTGGGGGTATTTGTGGGGGGAAGTGGGGGGTTTGTGGGGGGAGCCTCTGCTACCTGCACCCTCCCACCCATGGTGGACAACTCCCTCCCAGTGCCCCACCCCATGGTGCATGGCCTCTACTGCCAGGACAGCAGCAGCAGCAACTGGCAGGCCCTTGAGGCTCTCATGGCCCGTGGCAGGCATAGCCTTTTGGTGGCACATGGCTCCGGCCGAGTCCCAGGGCTACACGTGGTGGCATGGAGCCAGCCTGGCCAGCTGGTGTGCACCTTTGAACAAAAGCACGGTGGCTTCGTGCCAGCATGTGGGGCTTTTGGCACTGCAGGCAGGAGCCATGCACCAGCAGGCTGAGTCAGGCCAGATCTGTGCCTCTATGTGGGGCTTCCAGCACTCCAGCAGGAAGCCACACGTGACAGCACAGAGCCCACCTGGCCTGATGGCATGCAATTCCCCACAGCTCCTGGTCAATGCACCATCGGGCCAGGTGGGCTCTGTGTTGCCATGTGCAGCTCCCAGCACTGCAGCCAGGAGTGTGCGCTGTCAGGCTGGGCCAGATACATGCCTCTGCGTGCGGGTCCCCACTGGAGTGCTGGGAGCCCCAAGTGTAGGCACAGAGCTGGCCTGGTCTGGATGGAAGGCATGTGGCAGTGGGCCGGCCCGGGCCAAGTCTGTGCTGCCATGTGCAGCCCCCTGGAACTCAGCTGGAGCTGTGCACCACCAGGGGGCTTTGCCTGCCATGGGAGATGAGTGCCCTGAGGGCCCATTGCCTGCTGCTGCTGCTGCTGGTAGCAGCTGCACACCATGGGGGCGGGCGGAGCCCAACCCTCCTTCCCCCACAAACCCCACACGCGCCAGTGGCTCCCAGCACTGCAGGCAGGAGCTCCCCTCCTCATTCACCAGCTGTCCATTCATGCACTATCGCATTCGATGCCTCCACATAGGGCTCCCATCTGGAGTGCCAGGAGCCCCATGGAGATGGAGGCACAGAGCCCACCTGGTCCGATGGTGCACAACCTCTGAAAGCCTACATCACCCACTGGCTTTCAGAGGGGCAGCTGCAAGCCAGTAATAATTGTTTTTTTGGAGAGTCCCTTTGGGCCAGATACAATGACTTGGCAGGCCAAATCCAGCCCGCAGGCCATATTTTGCCCATCCCTGTTATAGAACCTCTTCTTGTTGTCCTTAACACCTCCTTTGCTAGGTACAACTCATTCTTTATCTTGCCTTCCTGAATTTGTCCCTGCATAGAAGCTCCTTGTGCAGCCATATTGATCTCTTGCCATTTTTCTTGTGCTTCCATTATGTCAGGACAATTTCTTATTGGGCTTCCAACACTAGCATTTAGAAGCTCCCAGGCCTCCTGAGCACCTTCATCCTTCAGTCTATCCTCCCATGACACTATGCCTATAACTCCTTGAGTCAGATGAAATCTGCTTTTTTTTTTAAATCTAGCATCTAATTTTGCTGACATGATGCTTTCCCCCTTTCATGATCTGGAATTAGTTCCCCATCACTTTTAAATCCTCCACCAGTTCTTCCCTGTTGGTCAGGAGAAGATCCAAGATAAATGATCCCCTAGTTGTATCCTTCACTTTCTGGAGCAGAAAGTTGCCCTCCATGCAAGTTAGGAACCAGCTTGACATTTTATGTTTGGCTGCATTGTTCTTCCAGCAGATGCTCAGAAAACTGAAGTCTCTCATCAGTGCCATCCCATAGCTTGTGGATAGATTAATCAACCACTTGAAGAGCACCTTATCCACCTCCTTGTCCTGAATTGGTTGCCTACAATAAATCCCCACCATCATACTGGTGCTACATCTTTCAATTTTCACCTTCTCCCAAATGCATTCTGCTTTACTGTCTTCTTCCTCCTGAACCAGGGAACAGGTGTATGTTTTTTGATTGACATACAAGGGAAAACCAACACCTTTTCTCCCAACCCTGTCCTTCTGAAACAGTGTGTAATCCTCAATGATAACATTCCGGTCGTAACAGCTGTCCTACCATGGTAAGAAGAAAAATCAGTACAGTTTATATAAAATCTAGTTGTGATCCTTTTTAAAAAAATGGTGAGTCTCTGCTCCTCAGTGCCTGGGCCTGGGACTGTATCCCTGGTTGTCCCCCCTTGGGTGGCATTGGTGATCAGCAATCCAAGTCTGCAGGTCAATTGTTATGTTTTAACTCAATATTGTAATGTGGAGCACTGGAAAATGTTGTTGCCCACATAACTGTGCTCTAGCCCTCACTGATATTCCTTTTGTCAGTTAAAAAGTGAATGTAGCAGTTGATGATCCATACGCAAAGTAAATTGCTTCTCACCAAGCTCTTGATGAAACTTTGCAACTGCCCAGACTAAACTCATAGCTTCTTTATTAATGTGAATTTTTCAGAGGTAAGAGATCCAGGAGCAAAAGACCAATAGGCTTCCCAGCTGCTCTCCCATGACATGAAATTACTGCACCCATTACACACGTACAAGTGGCACAACTGAACTTTACAGGCAATGCTGTATTGCAGTGAGTAAGGAACCTTTCAAATGATGTCAATTTCTTGGCTTCATCCACTGTGTTGACCAACAGCACTTCTGTCCACTGTGTTCATTAGGAAGACATAACAGAGCAGCTCTATTAGGCAAGAACTTATATTAATAGCTGACCATCCTCAGAAAGGAACATAACCGTGACATTTTGTGCCCTATAGGTGATTTCAGCCTTATATTGTGATCGTTGAGAGCTATACTTTCCAATGGCTTAGCCATAACATGCAATCAAATTTTTGAAAAAATAATATTTTTCTTGTTTGCTCCTCATTCAAACAACCTTGGTGATGTCTTTTGGGGGTTCCTAAGGTGCTCTTATTCACTAGTTTCCAGGTCCAGTGTACTATTCAAATAATTCAGAGCACCACTGCTGCCCATAGTCTCTGGTTCATGGCTCAAAGCCCAAAAGCCCAAAGCCCAATAGCTGGTGAGCTTCCAAAGAGAAGCTGGTATCAAGTGGAGTGCTCCAGGAGTCAGTCCTGGGGCCAGTTTTGTTCAATATCTTCATTAACGATCTAGAAGATGGGATGGAGTGCACCCTCAGCAAGTTTCCAAGTGACACCAAGCTGGGGGGAGAAGTAGATATGCTGGAGGGTAGGGCTAGGGTTCAGAGTGACCTAGGTATATTGGAGGATTAGACCAAAAGAAATTTCATGAGATTGAACAAGGACAAGTGCCAAGTCCTGCACTTAGGATGGAACAGTTCCATCCTGGGGACTAACTGGCTAAGCAACAGCTCTGCAGAAAAGGACCTGGGGGTTACAGTGGACTATAGGCTGACTATGAGCTAACAGTGTGTCCTTGTTGAGAAGAAAATTAATGGCATACTGGACTGAATTAGTAGAAGTGTTGCCAGCAGACAGAGGGAAGTCATTCTTCCCTTCTATTTGGCACTGGTAAGGCCACATCTGGAGTACTGTGTCCAGTTTTGCCCCCCGCCCCCAAGTATGTGGACAAGCTGGAAAGAGTTCAGAAGAGGGCAACAAAAATGCCTAGGGGGCTGGAGCACATGACTTTTGAGGAGAGGCTGAAGGAAGTGGGGTTATTTAGTCTGAAGAATTGAAGACTGAGGAGGGATTTGATAGCAACTTTTAACTACCCAAAGGGTGGTTACAAAGAGGACGGATCTAGACTGTTCTCAGTGCTTGCCAATGACAGAACAAGGAGCAATGGTCTCAAATTGCAGCAAGGGAAGTTTAGGTTAGATATTAGGAAAAACTCTCTCATCAGGACAGTAGTGAAACACTTGAATGGGTTACCCAGAGAGGTAGTGGAATCTCCAACCTTGGAGATTTTTTAAGGGCCGGCTTGACAAAGCCCTGGCTGGAACAGACAAGTGCAAGGTATTGCACCTGGGGAGGAAGAACCAGCAGCAGACCTACAGGCTGGGGAACTCCCTTCTCATCAGTGCAGAGGCAGAGAAGGATCTTGGAGTCATTATTGATGCCAAAATGAACATGGGCCAACAGTGTGGGGACGCGGTCAGGAAGGCCAACTACACCTTGTCATGCATCCACAGATGCATCTCAAGCAGGTCCAAGGAGGTGATCCTCCCCCTCTATGCGACACTGGTCAGGCTGCAGCTGGAGTACTGTGTCCAGTTCTGGATGCCGCACTTCAGGAGGGATGTGGACAACATGGAGAGGGTTCAGAGGAGGGCCAGTCGCATGATCAGGGGGCAGCAGGGCAGGCCCTACAAGGAGAGGCTAAGGGACCTGAACCTGTTCAGCCTCCACAAGAGAAGGGTGAGGGGGGATGAGCCTCCACAAGGGAAGGGTGAGGGGGGCTCTAGTGGCCGTTTACAAACTAGTCAGGGGGGACCAGCAGGCATTGGGAGAGTCCCTGTTCCCCCCGAGCACCACCAGAAGTTACAAGAAATAACGGTCACAAGCTGGCAGAGGGTAGATTCAGGCTAGATATCAGGAGGCGCTACTTCACTGTCAGGGCAAATAGGATTTGGAACCAACTTCCAAGAGAAGTGGTGCTGGCTCCTACCCTGGGGGTCTTTAAAAGGAGGCTGGATGAACACCTTGCCGGGGTCGTTTGACCCCAGC
>NW_005842129.1:825267-826977 GCF_000455745.1 Alligator sinensis | reverse complement strand
GGACTTGATGATCTGCTCAGGTCCCTTCCGACCCTACCAACTATGAAACTATGGAATGATCTAATCGGGGATGGTCCTGCTTTGAGCAGGGGGTTGGACTAAATAACTTCCTGAGGTCCCTTCCAGCCCTGATTTTCTATGATTCTATCATTATATTGAAAAAACCCCACAACCTTTAGTGCATTTAACTCAGCAGGTACTTCTTGTTGATATCTTCATTCTCTATCTGTAGATAGGTTTGGATGAGATTGATCATGGAGAAATACTTACTGCCAACTAATGAGACAGACTGTTGCCCTGGGTGCAGGATAATGGTCTACATGCAATAATGGGTTAACAGTTACCTTGAAATCAATACAGACAAACACAGACCTATTTTCTGGCATTTTATCAAAATTCCATTCATTCCAGTTTACCTTGGATAAAGTTCCAGAATACTGCAAATGCTGCAGTTCTACTTTTACCTTCAGCTGTATTGCAAAAGGTACCATTGAGCTTTGAAAAATGTATGTTTTGATATGTCCTCAAGCACAATATTCTGCTTTCTTATGTTTTAAGGTAGTGACACTATCCTGAAAGACATCAGTTCGGCTAAAAGGACAGCTAATCACTGTTCTGAGATTCATAATTATTTTAAAACCTCCAGATGTTTATGCTTTGCTAGTTCAGCCAAATCTCTCTTAGATGTTCTCTACCAAGTAATGCATGACCTCCTCACTTCCAAACATGGTGATTTACCATATGTCTTTTGTGCTACCTTTGCTGTAATAACACCCAAGAGCATTTCCCTTGTACATGTTTGGTATAACACGTTTTTTCTGCAACTTCTCTAAATACTTGCTGATAATCCTACTGTAAAATGACCCTTGACCTTTAGGTAAAGGTTTTTTAAGGGAACAAAGCACCATTTTTCAGATCATCTGAAGGTTGCTTTGTGCCTCAAAGCTTGTCAAACTTCTCTCCCAACTATGCAGTTGGTTCAATAACAGATGTCACAAAAAGAGCTTTCTTCTTGCACTTTTCCTGGACCACCAATGCTACAGCAAGTGTTTAACTCTATGACCATATTAAGTTTTTCATAGACATATGATAGACATTTCTTGGACATTTGGGCTGGAAGGGACCCTGAAGAATCATCGAGTCCAGCCCCCTGCCCCAGGTGCAGGAAGTCAGCTGGGATCATAGGATCCCAGCAAGATAAACATCCAGATATCTCTTGAAGGCGTGCAGAGTAGGTGCTTGAACCACCTCTGGCGGCAGTCTATTCAAAACCTTGGGGGCTCAGACAGTAAAAAAGTTCTTCCTTATGTCCAGCCTGAATCAGTCATGGTGGAGTGTGTGACCGTTCGAGCTTGTCAATCCTTGGGGCGCTCTAGTGAACAGACGTTCCCCCAGATCCTGGTGAACACCCTGGATAAACTTATAGGTGGCCACCAGATTGCCCCTGAGCCTGCGCTTTTCCAGGCTGAAAAGTTCCATGGCTCTCAGCCTCTCATCATAAGGTCTGTTTTCCTGACCTCTGATCATGCGCGTGGCTCTCCTCTGCACCCTCTCAAGCTTCTCCACATCATTTTTGACTTGTGGAGCCCAAAACTGGACGCAGTACTCCAGCTGCGGCCTCACCAAGGCCAAGCACAATGGGAGAATGATGTCCTGGGATTTACTTGAGAAGCATCTGTGGATGCAAGCCAGCGTTTTGCTTACTTTACT
>NW_005842129.1:805314-823199 GCF_000455745.1 Alligator sinensis | reverse complement strand
GCTTTCCTGCCTATGCAGGGGGTCGGACTCGATGATCTATTGAGGTCCCTTCCAACCCTAACATCTATGAATCTATGTTAAATAGTATAGGCCCAAGGACAGAGCCTTGGGGGACCGCACTGGTCACAGGGAACCACAACGATTGACTCCCGTCAACCACCACCCTCTGGGTCCGACCACGGAGCCAATTCCCCAGCCAGCGGATCATGGTGAGGCCGAGGCCGCAGTTCCCCAGTTATGCTAAGAGGTGATCATGGGATACCAGATCGAAGGCTTTTTTAAAGTCAAGGTATATGACATCGATCTCTTCTCCCTTGTCCAGGTGATAGGTCACCTGGTCATAAAAGGAAATAAGACTGGTCAAGCAGGACCTACCTGCAATAAACCCATGCTGGCTATCCCTCAGGATGTTGCCATTGGCCAGTCTGTTAAGAATGGCCTATTTGATAATCTTTTCCAAGACCTTCCCCGGGATAGAGGTCAGGCTGATGGGCCTGTAGTTTGCCGGATCCACTTTCCTCCCTTTCTTGAAGATAGGCACCACATTGGCCTTCTTCCAATCTTCGGGCACTTCACCAGAGCACCGGGAGTTCTCGAAGATCCATGCCAGGGGCTGAGCTATGATGCTTCCCAGCTCCTTGAGTACCCTGGGGTGTAAACTGTCAGGGCCGGTTGACTTGAAGGTATCCAGCCTGTCAAAGTGTTCCTTCACGAGGTCAGCTTCAATGGAGGTTAAGAAATCTCTCTCACCCGGACCTCCCTGACCCACAGTGGGCAGGGACATCTCATGGGACTGGTGAAATACTGACGCAAAGTACCCATTAAGCAAGTTTGCTTTTTCATGGGCATTGGTTGTCAGTTGTCCCATCTGGTTTAGCAGGGGTACAATGTTGCCCTTGCTTTTCTTCTGGCTCTCCACATACCTAAAAACTTTAAACTTTTTTCTTTTGTGAAAGAATCTAAATACTTTATTAATTATCATTTATGCTGGGATGTCAAACATAGCCCAGGGGCCAGATCCGGTCTGTGGAGCCCCTCTATCCAGCTCACTGGGTTACCAGCAGGATTCTGAAAGTTAGGCGGCATGTTCTCTCACAGAATGTGGGACCCTTTGCCCCTGTTGGTCATGGCTGTTGGTGGTGAGCCTCAGTTGCTGCTGTAGCTGGCCCTGACCCCTGCTGTGCCCTTGGACCCCCACTGCTGCTGGACCCCTGCTCCAGGTCCCTCACCATTTCTGGATCTGCTACTGCTCGTATGGGACCCCTCACCATTGGATCTGCCACCACTGCTTCTGCAGTCACCACCATTGCACAGGTCACAGTGGTTGCCCCCATGCCCAGGGCTGGATCTGGCCAACAAAGAGCTCCACAGTCTGTATCTGGCCCAGAGCCCCAAGTGAATTTGACACCTCTGCTCTACATTAAACAGCTGTAGCAATACTATAGCAGTCTCCATGTAGTCACTTACAAGGTAATGAATCTAAAATGTTCTACTGTTGCCCTTGGCAGACAACTGTTGTGCCTTTTGCACTGACTTATACATTTTCTTTATTTCCCCCAATTTACTATGTTTCCTCCAAGGTGTTCCTCAAACCAACTATCATTTGTGTAACAAGCAGTAAGACTGTGATTACCTAAAGGCGGAGTGTCTCATGAGGAGCACAGCTGGGCAGCAGCATGGGAAGGCTGCCCCTCTAGAGACAATGTGCTATGAAAGTGGGATGCTTGTCCAAGGAAGGCACCAGTGTGGGCGGATGAAGCCTGCCTGGGCGGACCCATTCTGGGAGAGAAAAAAGGAACGGGGGCCATTGTGGAGGCCTCCAGAAGAAATCCCTGTTGGGAATTGGCTAGGGAGGTCATGGATAACAGGGTTTTCCCCCTCCCTCCTGGGGGAAAAGAGAGAAACGGCCCACACTGCAGGTTGAAGGCTGGAGGGAGCCTGGCTGCAGGGGTTCTTCCCTGGAGCCTGCAGAGCCACTGAGGGAGTTGCTGCAGGCTCGGAGAGATGTCTGAGCCCAAGAATCCCCGCCACCACCCCCCACCACCGAGACGTAGAGGAGAGCTGCGCTGTGGCTTAGCAGGGAAGGAGCTTACAAGCCCTGCGTGGGGGGAGTGTGCATGGAGCAGAAGGGACCAGAGGGAGACAGGCCCGGTCCAACTGCGTGCGCGGTTGAAGATGGTGGGACACAGGCCACAGGGAGCCAGAAAGGCCACCTGGTTCATGGTGGGAAAAGCGGGGTTTAGGGGACACTAGACCCTACTTACCTGGGGTGAGGCACCCTGTAGAAAGCCAGGACAAGGAGGTGACAAAATCCTCTCCGGATTGCTTGGTGGGGTGTGTATGTACTGGCCAGGGGGACTGCTTGAGCCAGCAGCCCAGACCCTGTGGCCAGCTGTATCAGGGGCAGAGATCAGGGGTGAGAAGTGTACTGCAGATGTCAGGAGGGAGTGACGGCCGGCAGCATGTGACACCTGAAGCAAGCACAGGGGGATCCAAGCCAAGGAGGACCTGCCCATGCTCCAGTGAGAGGGGCAAAGAAGTGGCTATTCCTCTCAAGGCATCGCCCTAGGCTGTTAAGTGTGCAGACAGCCATCGTGTTCATCTTGGTGTATAAAAGTTATTGATTGGTTGTGTACATAAGTAGAGGCAAACCTATAAGTCTGTAACTCAGTTGGTTCAGTGTTGGTGCCTTAATATCTATCTGTGATTAGTACTCTCCTTGTAGGTTATGGGTATTAAAAGGAAAGGTTATATGTTGTGACTGTCATTACCAGGGTTGTGGGTGTGTATTATATGTTCTCTTTAATAGCCCTTACAAGTTAAACTTGTTTGATTATTTGTAATTGATATAGTATATAATTAATCCTGTATATAGTTAACCCTGTTTGCAAGACTCATCCTCTGTACAGGGAGATCCTCTTCTTGAGGAACCTGCCGCAGTCACAAGAAGGGTTGGGCAAGGTTGCTGGCTACCAGGCACCCCAGGATCCCACTGTTCGGTGGTGGCCATGGGTAACACCGTGCACCTGGGTTACATTTGCATTGTGAAACTAAAGCAAACTCTTTTAGTTTCCTTTACATTGTGCCTGAACTTCAGATTATTTGTTGTCATGCTCACATAATGTTATTACAGCTTCCTGGTATCTTTAATAGCTGGTTCTAATGATACAGAAATTTCTACTGATCTGACAATAAGATAACAGTTTCAGTCAATGGCTGTTTTGTTATTGTTTCATTTTGTATATCATACACTAACCAGTCCCTTAGTGCATCAATAACACTCTCTTTGGACTAGTGGTGCTCTCAATTTTCTTAATTCAGGCACATGCTCTGAAAATAGTATATAACCTGCACCTCCCTCTCCCAAAACCAGCTGGGGAAAATTGGGGTGTGCACTATATGTGAGGAAAAGGGCTCCTCTTGGGTCTGGAAATTTGGCAGAGGGTAATGGGCAGGGGGAAGGGGGGAGAGTGGGCAAAGCGGTGGCAACACTAATTGCTGTGGCAGAGTGGTGGCAGCATTAATTGCTGTGGTATTGGGTCCGATCCAACACATGGCCTCAGACCCAACACATGGCTCTACAGCTAGGGTGCGGTCTTGCTCTTGGACTCAGCACACCACCCTGGAGCCAATGTATAGAGTCGGATTTGCCATGCAGCCCTGGAGTTGATGTGCCAGATTAGGCCTCCGTGTCAGATTGGGTCACTTCCCACATGTGGCCCCCAACTCCTGGCCCCCAGCCCTGCCATATAGCCCCACTGACAGTATGCTGGATCATGTCCCATCATGGGGCCCCAGCATCGGCGTGCCAGATGGGGCCCCAACACATGACTGCTGGCCCCCAGACCCCACAACATGGCCCCCAGCTCCCTGCACATGGTCCACAGTCCTGGAAGCTCCAGACCTTTGGAACTTACCTGTACACCAAAGTTATTTTTATTCCTTTTTGGGGCCTTCCAAAAATTGGGTGCATGTTATGTTTGGGTATGTTATATGGGAAAGGCAAAAGAATTCTGTTTCTTATTCCATTTATAAAAGCAAACAGGTCCCACACTCACCAATTGCTTTGGAAAGAGTTGATTTTTGTAAAATTGCCTCAAACTCAACAAATGTTTTGTCTATAGGCTTAACTGGAGCTGCTAGCCAATAGTGATCAGCACCAGAGAAAAGCCCGTAAGTACTTATTCAGTCTTTCTTCAGAACAGGTTTTGCATCACACAAAGCATCATGTCATATAATGTAACATTCTTTTCTTACCTGCATTTCTAAATGTGCAGATTTGGTCACTAAATGTCAAGAAAGCCTAGCACCTAGGCCTGTGCATGTGGATGACTGTGCATGCCCAAACTAGGCCTATGTACTGGAAACAAGATGAAAGAGACCATCTCTTCCCTCCAAGGGAGTTCAGTGGCACTCACCTAGGAAGGTGAAGGTCCTGAGTGCTGGGACCTTCTCCTAGAGGAGGTTGAACCTGGCCCCCTATGATTTCCCATCATAGCACTCCAGACACCACACCACAGGCCAGCCATTATGTAGGTTGTTCTCTGGTGCTCCTTTTGAAGTTGGGTCCTTGGCCAGCAACAGGAGAAAGACATGAGGGAAATTGTTGAGGGCAAGAGGAGTAGAGCAAGTGAGAGTGAGTGCCTGTTGCTTTGAAAGGAGTGGAAAGCCCCTCAGTTCTAGCTGGGCTTCTGCTCCCAGTAAGGCAGAAGATTCTCTCTGTATTGACTCTCCAACCACATTTTCCAAAGACTGTATTACTGGCTTTGCTTCAAGGAGCATAAGTGACAGCTGACCTGTGGTGTGGTGTTAGCATGCTGTACTAGGAGGTCAAAGACACATAAACCTGTCCCCTACTACCACCAGGTGAGGGGAGCCAAAAATCCAGCACTTGCAGCTTTCCAGGTGAATGCATTAACTACTGAACTATGAGGGGAGGTACGTGCACACGCACACTCCTCTGCTGTTCGTCAGCCTAAATCTAATAGATACAGGTTTTGGCCAACTCCATTTCTGGGCATCTAAGAACAATATGCATCCACAAGGGGCATGCGTACAGTCCCTTGCTACTACTATACATGCTCATTCTGTGTAACTACGTAGTCATGCACTTTTGTCCACATGCTCAGGGCTATGTGCCCAGGAAAAGAATGCCAGAATGTGCATAAGTGGTATTTTTTGACAGTTTAATGATGAAAAGTACCATCTAGATGACCAAATCTGAATGCTTAGATGAACAAGAAGGAAATAGACCACTGCCCTTACTGACCAATTAGAAGAAGAACAAATATTGAATAACTGCTCTTTTGTGGAGCACTGTTCATACTGAGAGAGGTGTCCTGGGGATTAAAGTATTTAGTATGTGATTGCATAATTAATGACAATTGTCATACTGTAAATGCACCTTTAGCCATAACTCTGGCTTTGCAAGTTTAATGCTCTTCTAACATAGTTTGTGTGTATTATATATATTGCACCAATGTAAGAGTAGCAGACACATGACACAAAACCCTAAACTGAGAAAACTTAATCCAGCCTGTTGGAGATTTGTCCGTGAAGGAATCAGCAGTAAAAACCTACCGGTCTAAGTTGCACCAATTTAGGTTTCATCTCTCTGTGTCCATTCAAACAAGCTATACCTGCTCCCTCACTACCTGGAAAGGTACTAGCACCTGTTACCTTTGGGCAGTTGCACATCTGTCCATTCCTGACCCCTAAGTGGTTTATATCAATAAATACCAGTCTTTCAGTATAGATGAGCCATAAAGGGATCCTACCCAATTCCTATATATGACATAGGAACGATGGAAGAGTAAAAGACGCAACAGGAAATGGGGCAGAGGCAGGAAAGGGCAAGGGAAGAGAGACAGTGTGGTAGTGGTGTACGGTCCAAACTCACGTTTTGATAACTTGTCCCAAGTCATATCTGTCAGTCACCTCAGATGGCTGGTTGTAATCTTTCTTGTCCCCTAGGGTTACACAACCAAACGGCATCGCCAGGCCCGATGCTGGAAGGCAAAGAAGCTGGATTAGTGTCTGAGGAGGTAATGATGGCTGGGGCTGGCAAAGCAGCAACACAGATTGCTCGACATCCTTCTTTGGATCACAGAGAAAAAAAATACAGGGATTAGAGCCCTACCCTCTGCTCTGACTCCCATCCCTTGCTTTCTGTCTGGCATCCACAGGTCCCTCTGTGAGGGACACCTGAAGAGCTGGTGAGCCTGGCATCCTGTCTCTTAACAGTGGCCAGCACTAGGGGAATGGGTAGGAACCGAGGCACAGCAGATATGGAGCAATCTGTCTATATCATCAACTCTTATCTTTGTTCCTAACAATCAGAGTGGCTTAAACCCAGAAAGGTCTTCAGTCCAATATATTTTTTGCTATCATCAGTCAGGCTCATAAATCTGGCTATTCTTATCTGTCTCACTGTATCTTGTCAAGTTCTTGGCCAAGTTATCTGGCAGCAAGTTCCATAGCTTAATCATTTCTGAATGAACAAATACTTCCTCACTTCTGAATTCCTTACCTTTCTGTTTTATTCACTTTTTATTATTATTATGTTCTGAGGTGAAAGGAGCAGACACTCTTCTCTAAGTCAGTTGTTATTTTATAGATTTGTATCTGCCCCCCCTCATTCATCTCCTCTCAGAAAAAGGTCCCAGTTCTTTTATTGTTCATCACAGAAAAGTTCCTTTGTCACTCTTTTCAGCCACACCGAGACCCCCATCAGTTCCTTCCCCTAAGATATGGGGCAGGCAACTCTGCACACAAGATCCAGATGAGGCTGCACTCTGGATCTATATATAAGCATTACAATAGTCACCATGATATTTTCCCAGTTGTCAAGTTCCCTAATTAGCTGTTTGACCACAGCTGCACTCCGCTGAGCTGTGCACACTGACACCTAGGTCCCTTTCTTGAACTGAGAGTGAATTTAAAACTCTTTAAGGTGTGCAAGTAGTTTAAATTTCCCCCTTCAATGCATGCTACTTTGCCCTTATTGACACTAAACTTCTCTTACAGTTATGGGCGACTGGTGCCGCCTTAGTGGGGGGGGGCACGTGCCCTCCCCAGCGACCAGTCAGCAACCGGGGGCAGGGTAACCCCGCAGCCGATCCCACCGACTGATCTCGAGATGGCCGATCGCTGCAGCCGCTTCTGGAAGTG
Source organism: Alligator sinensis (assembly GCF_000455745.1). NCBI lineage: Eukaryota > Metazoa > Chordata > Crocodylia > Alligatoridae > Alligator > Alligator sinensis. The sequence continues at coordinate 816,029 of NW_005842129.1, read as the reverse complement.
CAATGGTGTTCCACTCCCCGGCCAGCACTTGTAGGAGGGACACCAGCGCTCCCACCGCGCCCCCCCTCCCAGCATCACCTAAGCGGCAAGTGCAGCCGATCAGGGGGTGCACCAGCACTCTCAGGGAGTACACATGCACTTCCTTGCACCCCCTACATGTCGCCACTGCTTACAGTAACATTGCCTGTCCACAATGCCTGGTTGGGTCCCTCTGAAATTCCTCAAAGACTTTTCCAAACCTGACTAACCTAAATAACTTTGTCATCAGCAAAGTTAGCTACCCCTTTTTCTGGAACATTAAATAACACAGGACCCAATATAGAACTTTGAGAAACCCTGCAGTTAAAGAAAACTGAGGAAAATTGACCATTTATTCCTATTCTATTTCTTTTTCATTTCTTAGCTTGTTTTTGATCATTGAAAATACTCTGCTTCTCACTCCATGAGTTCTTTAGCTTCTTTAGTAGCTGCTAGCAAGGAATGTTATCAAAGGCTTTTTTGAAATTCTAAACAAATTCCTGCCAAAGTCAGACCACTACCTCCTACAGCAGGGTTGGGCAATAATTTCGACTGGGGGGCCACTTAACAAGTTTTGGTGAGCTATTGAGGGCCATACACATAAAATCTTTTAGAAGATAATATTTTAACAAATTATAGATAAAAACAAATCTTATACTAAAAATCAAATATGTACTATAAAATATTTTAATTTTATTTTAAAAAATTATTTTTGTCCTGATTTATGGTTTTTTGAGTAGCATATATAGAAGCAATTGCACACTAGCTCCAAATAAAGTCTTAGTCTTGTATATTGTGGGGGAAAGGAGAAGGTGTGGAGGGGGTGGGGGTGGGTATGTGCATGTGAGGTTGGGTATGGGCTTCCTGTGTGCTAGGTCCTGGAAGCCAGCCAGGGATGCAGGAAGGGAATGGGAGGGCAGGGGGCACATGCAGTAGAGCTCGCCCTGGTGGTACAATGCAGGTGTAGTCTGTGCTCTCTTCAGCTGCTGGCCCTGGCCCCAGGCTGCATGCACAGCTTCCCGGCAGGGCTGCTTCTGGCTTGACTCCTCAGTTCCCACCACCTCTGGCAGCTACTCCTCCTCCTGCCCCACTCCAGGTGAGGGGGTGGGGGGAGGAAGCTGCAACAAGGTGGCTCCTCCCACAGTGCACCATCTTCAACTCCAGCTCCCAGCCACCTTCCACCCACTCTGCCTGCTGGGTGCAATGAGCAGCCACCTGCAGGTGGCTGAGCGGATGGAAAGCAGCCAGGAGCTAGAGCTAAAGCCCCGAGTGCTAGGGCAGAAGCCACCTGGCTGCAGCTTCCCCACCACCCCACCTGGAGCAGTTAGGAGGAGGAACAGCCACTGGAGGGGGGGGCGGGAGCTGAATAGTACCTGGGTAGCTGCAGCGGCACTGGGAGCAGCCCTGCTGGGAAGCTGTGCACACTGGCCAGGGCCAGGTTTGGCAGGCACAGGTGGAAGTGCAGCACAGACTGCCTGGGTTGGAAGCAAGTGGGGCTCGACCCCATGCGGAGCACCATGGGGGCAGCTGTGGGCCAGATCCAATCAGTGAGAGGATGTCCGCCTGGAGGCTGGACCCAATTAGTTGACAGACCATATTTTGCCCATCTCTGCCCTAGAGTCTCTATCCTCCATTGTTGCTATCAGGGCTGTAGGCTGGCTGGAGACTCATGGAGCCAGTTAGATTCCAGAACTCTCTCGGGGACATTCCCACTGACCTTGATGGTTACTCTATTGATGGTCTGGTTGATCTATAGAATAGCACACTGAACTTGGCTATAGAAACAGCAGCATCCAAGCATCCACTCCCACTACTGCATGAGGTATGGCATCTGGAATGCAGGTGGCTCTTGATCTGTTCTGAAACTGAACAACTGTGGCAAAGATCTTTCTTAAAGGACTATAGCATGGCAAGAAAATCTGGAGTGGACACCCTAAGGCAGTTAGGCAATTATTTAATCTTCTTTCTGGCAGCTCCTACAACTTTCACAGCGCCACACTGTATTGGTTCTACTTTTCCAATGGACACATTGGCAAAGTCAAAAGGGTGATTCTGAAGCTTCAGCAACTCTTGATCACCTAGAAAACACTCAGGCTTTTGTGCCCTGGAGAGGTCACTCCAGCTTTGCCAATGCATTGAAACGAACAGGAGTCAACAGTTACCAGTTATAATCCATTAATAGATTGGCATAGATCCAGGCACCAGAGGTTGTCTCCAACAGTGGGAGAGGTCATTGCACCTCATTGGAAAATGACCATTTGCCTCAAGCTGGACAGTCCCCAGCCAATATGATGTTTTTCTGCCACAGTGATGCTTCAGTGGGTGTTTGAAGCTTAGAGATTCAACTTGAAAGCAGTCTATCGTGCACCACCAGCTACGACAAAAAATATGAAGGAAAACCTTTTAATCCTAAAGATTGGAAGTTGAAACATACATACAGTGACCTCAGATATATCCAGTGATCTCCAAACCATTGCTGGTGTAAACAAAACTGCAGTCATTGATGTGGAACTGCCGAGAGTGAATGTCAATATGATTGCTCTACAAGAGACCGGATTCCAAGGCACCAGTTGCGTGAAAGAAAACAGCTGCACCTTTTTTGGTGTGGTAGACATCCCGAAGAAATCGGAGAGCACGATGTTGGCTTTGCAGTCAAAAACAAAGTGCTGTTTGCAATAGTACCGCCAAGCAAAGGTTCTGAAAGATTAATGTACTTCGACTCACTACTGCCTCTGGTCCTCTTATGTGCATACGTCCCTACTCTCACCACTTCATCCAAATCAAAGGACCACTTTTATAATGAGCTTAGTGCCTTAATCAGTAATTTTTCACCTAATGAAAAAATCCTCCTGATTGGAGACTTCAGTGCAAGGGATGGCACTAAGCATGCTGCCTGGACTCACTGTTTGGGTGCCAATGGTGTCAGCAAAATGAATGAAAACAGGAAACACTTACTCAAGTGATGCATAATAAATTCTTTCTTCAATGTGAAACCTCAACACAAGGTATCTTGGTGCCACCCACGATCTGGACACTGGCAACAACTTGACCTAATTATCACCCGCTTACAAGACTTCTGTGATAATTAACGTCATGCAGTCCCATCAGAGTGCTGACTGTGATACTGATCATACATTGGTATTGTGGCAGAAGGCCACCTCTGTTTCTTCCCCAAAACTCTGCTCTGTGACAATTTGGTTAATATGGGCCCAGCAGAGAATACACCCCCTTCCCCATCTCTTTAGGTAACCTGAGCTGGATACATTCCTGAGGGAGGGGGGAAACCTGCTCCCTCTGCCTACGTGACTGGCATCACAAACCTGGGTGAAGGGCTTGGGCACCCTGGTGGGCTAGAGATTGCCAGTCTGTCCAGCAACCAGTGATGCATTTCAAATTGGTTGGCTGACAGCCAACAGGTGCTGGCCTCCATTGGACCAGGTAAATGAGGTCATAAGGGCTATATAAGTTAAGGACTGCCCAGGAGGAAGGGGCAGCAGTCACGAGGAAAACTCAGAGAGAGAGAGCTGGACCATCTGAAACTTGCTCTCTCTCTCAAAACTTATGATTAAGGAACTGCCTGCCTCCAGAGGGAATCTCCACCTGCCTCTGAATGATACTTGTGAGTAAGCTACCTGAGATCTAACTAGCTATATAGCTTGCAGTAATTCAGATGTGTGATCAAAGGCTACTCCAGCCACCCTGTTTGCTCTATGGGATTTCTCTGATACTACTCAACTCTGTACCCTATTCCAATCCTACTCCTTGTAACCAATAAAGTTCTCCTTTGTACCTAGCATGGGAGACTTATCGGGAGTAGGTCTAGATTATGCCCTGGGGTCCCCTTGGTTCAGCTAACTAAGGGAGACCACTATTTGTGCTTCCGACTGAGGGAAGCACCTCAAGTTCTTGAAGTGAGCCAAGTACCCTTGAGGGCTACTAGGCCTGTGTTTCCCAGGGGGTGCAGTGCCAGAATCAAGCCCATCCCTGGGTGGTGGCAGCTCTACCCCCAGGCTAGTGGGTGTGCTCCAGGAAGGGGGTCGGCCAGACGTGAGGCGCCCCCAGGGAGGCACTCAGAGCCTGGAAGGTGGTCGGGCGCAGTGAGGTGGGTGGCTCAATGCAGGAGCACCCCCTACTAGTCTGCCACAGGTATTAATTAGGAAAAGCCACTGATTATCTTGCTTGTAATAAAGCCCCACGTGTGGATTGCATACTGGCTGAAGTTATTAAGTGTAGGAAATCTGTCATCCTCTATCTGCATGAATTAGTATGTATGTGTTGGAAAGAAGGTGAAATTCCTCAAGACATGAAGGATGCCAGCATAGTCACTTGAGGTATATCCTTACTTCGCATTATTGGAAAGCTGTTCACCAAAGTCATCCTGCTAAGACTGCAGACCCTTGCTGACAGAGTCTACCATGAGTCTCGATGTGGTTTCAGATCCAGCAGATCCATGACAGATATAATACTCACCTTGAGACAGCTACAAGAAAAGTGCCATGAACAAAGGAAATCTTTGTACATAATATTTGTTGACCTCTCCAAAGTTTTTGATCTTGTCAGCAGAGATGGTTTGTTTTGAATCCTGAAGAAGATTGGCTGCTTTCCTAAGCCCTTGAGCATCATCAAGCCCTTCCATATTGGTATGCATGGAACAGTGCAGTTTGATGGATCATGTTTGGAAGAATTAGAAATCAAGAGTGGCGTGAAACAGGGCTGTGCCCTAGCTCTGATGCTTTTTGGGATTTTCTTCACTGTCCTACTCAAATATGCATTCAGTGGCTCTTGAGGAGTATACTTTCGGACTAGATCCGATGGGAAACTCTTTAACCTTGCTCGTCTCAAACAGAAAACGAAAACCTGAAAGTTCTTGTCTGTGAAAGGCTCTTTGCTGACAACACAGTAATTGTTAGTCATTCAGAAGCAGGACTGCAAAGTCTCATGGATTGCTTCTCTCATACTTGTGATGATTTCAGTCTGACCATTATTAGCCTAACGAAGACAGTGGTTATGGGTCAACAAGGTGATTGCCCTCCTGAAGTCAGAATAAATGATGAAAGCCTGGAAGTGGTTGAAAATTCACTTACTTGGGCTCCACCATCTCACAAAATCTTGGCTTGGAAGTCGAAATTAACACTCACATTTGAAAGTCAAGCAATGACATGGCTTGAGTCTACCCTGAGTCTCAAGGTATGAGACTTAGGGTAGACTCTAAAAGAGAGTTTGGAAAAAAGGAGCACTCACTCTATCAATAAAGATGTCCACCTACAGGGCTTGCATACTTAGCTCTCTATTGTATGGCAGCAAAACATAGACTCCTTATGCCAAGGAAGAAAGAAAACTGAACAGTTTTCATCTTTGATGTCTCCACTGTATGCTGGGCATAACATGCCATGATAAAATCCCCAACTTCACTGTTCTGGAATGGGCTGAGATACTCAGTATGTTTGTGCTCTTGAGACAGACCAAAGACATGTAAGTTGTATGTGCGATGGCCAAATCCCCAAAGACATACTCTATGGTGAGCTGGCCATTGGCAGATGTCAACTTGGACAGCCCAAACTCCATTTTGTTGATGCCTACAAGAAAAACCTTTGCAAGCTGTTCATCAAAGGCCAATGCTGGTGGGAATCGATTGCTTTGGACTGCTGCAAGTGGAAAGCCATCATGAAGCAGGGCCTATGTTGCTTTGAGATGGAGAGGGTCAGTGATGAGAGAGTGCCCTATTTTGTTAAACACTTTCATTAATGACCCAGAAATGGGGGTACACAGTGAAATGTCCAAGTTTGCAGATGACACCAAAGTATTCCGGGTAGTCAAGTCCCAAGCTGATAGAGAGGATCTGCAGAAAAATCTCACCAAACTAAGTGGGTGGCCAAAAACATGTCAGATGAACTTTAATTTTGATAAGTGCAAGGTAATGCACCTAGGAAAAAATAACCTTACACACACAAACACACATATGCAATACTGGATTCTCAACTATTTGTTACAACTCAGGAAAGAGATCTTGGAGTCATTGTAGACAGTTCTTCAAAAACATCAGCTCAGTGTGCAGTAGTGAACAAAAAAGCCAATAAAATGTTGGCCATCGTTACGAAGGGACTTGAAAACAAAATGGAGAACATCATCATGCCATCGTACAAATCCATGGTGTGCCCATGTCTTGAATATTGTGTGCAGTTCTGGTCCCCACATCTCAAAAAGGATGAAGTAGAATTAGAGAAGTCATTATTATGCAGACGATATCCAGCTCTACCTCTCCTTCTCTTCTAACCCTGGCCCCACAGATTCCTAGTGCCTGGCTGTACTTGGGGGCTGGATGTGGGTGAATCAATTGAAACTGTATCCACATGAGACAGACATAATGGTAGTATAGACCACTTAACTGGGGGCGACTGAAACACCCATCTTGGATGGGGTTCAGCTCCTCTTGTCACTCAGGTTCTCAGCCTTGGGGTGCTCCTGGATCTTCAGGTGGCAGTGATAGCAGCAGTCCCACCTCGTGAGAAGGCTGCTACCCATTCTTTCAGATTCATACCTGATCATCATAATCCTTGCTTTCATAATGTCAAGTCTAGACTACTGCAACATGCTCTACATAGGGTTGCTCCTAAAAGTTGTCCAAAGGCTGCAGCTGGTGCAGATCACAGCAATATACCTTCTGACAGGGGTGGGTCACCAAGAGTATATAACTAGGCCTCCAGTATCTGAACTGGGTCCCAGCAGCTTCCTGGGCAAAATTTAAAGTGTTGGTTTTGACCTAAATAGCCCTGGTCCTATATACCGAAGGGACCACCTTCTCCTTTATGGTCCATCACATCCCCTAGGGTCAACTGAGAAAAATCTCCTGCAAGTACCACCAGCACACCAAGTCTGTTTGGTAGGGGTGCAGTAATGAAAAATTTTTAGGCTGATACTGATGGCTCATTAACAAGCTATATCAGCCGATACTGATCCAGTTGCTGATACGCAGCCCGGCAGGTTGGACAGCAGCATCCTGCTTGGGGGAAGGGACATGGTGGGGGCAGACTGAGGCCCCCATGGTGAGGGAGGCAGTGGGGCTGGGGCACGGGCAGATGCTACCCAGCTGGTGTGAGGAGGGGAGTGGGATGGAGCTGCGAGCAGCTCATCCAGGGAGAGTAGGGGGGGGGCTCCTGCCACTGAGCACACCCCCAAAGGAGGCACATGGGGCATGTGCCCCCCAGATCTGTGCATGAGGCGAAGGCAGACTGCCACTGTGGGCTGGGCCCGGGGGCAGCACCGGACTCTTCCAAGCAGGGGGGTTTAGCCAGGACAGTGCTCAGGGTGGGGGGTGGCATCACTGGGAGGGAGAGGCTACAGGGTAGGCTATGGCCACCCCAGAATTCACCACAGCCCCACCCTCCCAGCGCTACCGCCACCAATGCCTGCCCTGAGCACAGCCCTGGCCCAACCCTCCCACCAGGAAGAACCCAGCGCCGCCCCCAACCTGAGTCCGCAGTGGCAGCCCACCCTTGCCCTTTGCACAGATCTGGGGGGCACATGCCCCCCCCATGCCTCCCCCGGGGGTGCATGCAGCAGTGGGAGCCACCCCCTTCCCCCCAGATGAAACACTTGAAGTTCCATCCCATGCCCCAACCTGCCTTGGCTGTGTAGCACCTGCCCCTGCCCCTGCTCCAGCCCCATTCCCTCCCTCACCGTGGGGGCCTTGATTTGCTCCCCCTACCACTGCCCCTTCCACCCTCCACAGACTTACCAGCTGGAGGCTGCTCTCCAAGCTGCCAGGCTGGCTGCATGCATGCTGCAGCTGTGCCCATACACACGGCATTTATCGCCAACATTATCGGTCACGTCAGCTAAATAAAGCCGATTGCTGATAATGTCAATTTTCCTTTTATTGGTGCTGATACGATATGGATCATTGTATCGGTGAACCTCCACTGTTTGGTAAAAATGTGTGGGAGGTCAGTCTGGGTAGTTGCTTCTTAGCTCTGGAGTTTCCTCCTTCTTGAGGCCTACCAGAGTCCAAGCCTGGACACCTTTCAGAAACGGTGCAAGATCTTCCTATTTGGGCAGCCATTTAGCAAAGTTAGGCCAAGATGTTGTTTAGATGTTCTTTGTTTTATTTTGATATTCTAGTTGCCCTGTTAAATTGTTCTCTTACTATAAGTCACCCTGAGCCTTTGTTGGGATGGGCAGCAATGAAATCACATACACAAATAAATAATTAAAAATCCCACTATATTGGACGCATCCACACATGCAGGCATGTGCGCTTGCAGCAGCTCAAATAACAGTGGCACAAATTTTTGCTGGAGATTTGTGCCTCAGCACATGCGTCTGAACATGCACTTTGGTGTGGGGCAAATTATTTCACTTGGGGCAAGCTGACCCTGACCAGCTCCTCCTGGATCTTCAGCCATGGCCCTGGCGAGCAGCTCAGGGCTACTTGCCCTCAGGAGCTTCTGAGGCCCAGCCAGTTGGTATCTGGAGACACTAGCCCCTTGTGCCAGCTGGACTGCTGAAGCAGCCCTAACCTAGAGTGGCCCCTGCATCCTCTACCCACTGCAGGAGTCTGGCAGCGCAGGCTGCTGCCTAGCTGTGACCTGCTGCCACCTGCAACAGCATCCGCCCCCTTGGACCTATAGCCCCATGACTGTGTGCATGCCAGACCCAGACAGGGACTGCACGGCATCCTGGGCTGTGATATGGGCACTGCAGCAGAGCCTCCTGCACATCTTTGTTGCACAGTTGGCATTTGTGCAGCACTGCTGTCATGCATTCTGGTGCCCCCGCTCTGCCACGGAAAATGTGCTTGTTGCATTTTGAACTGTCGAAACGTGTTCTCCTGGCCCCAAATGCCCAGGAGGTCATCCACCTCCTCTGCCCTCCAGCTGAGTCCTCAGTGCTGGTCCTGGGCAGGCTCCTCCTGCCCGGGTCCCCCCACTTGCTTCACCAGCTGGAAACCTAGTGTTCCCCGTTTAAAAATTCCAAATTCTCTGATAAAAAACATTCTCTCATAAAAAAATTCTCTCATTAAAATACCTAACATCCACGTTCTTCCATGATTAAAAAGAAAACACTATATAGAGAGAGATCAGTTGGGCAATGTTTTATTGATATATTTACAATTTTAAAGCAATCTGGAAGCCTACCAGTACCTCTACCATCATAATAAAATGAATTCTAAATATCTATACACTTTGGCATTTGCTTTTTTTTTTTTTTTAAATCATAGAAAAATCAGAGCTGCCCCTGCCCCCTTTGCTCACCAGGATGTGGAACGCTGAGCAGCACTGGGATGCCAGTGCCTTGCCCATGGCCCTCACTCTCAACCTACAACACTGCCAGTGACCCTCACTCCTGACCCACAGTCCTTGCCTGCTCCCACTAGCTCCCTCCCAGCAGCAGCTCCACCTCAGCACTAGGACATGGTTTCAGCTGCAGCTGTCCCACCCACCGCTTTGTGGCTCTGAGCAGTGCCAGCCCTTATTATTCTGCTCCCCACACCTGTGCCCAGGCCTCAGCAATCCCCATGTTGTTTTTGGACTACCTTCAACTGGGGCACAGGGATTGGGCTGGGCAAGTCTCTTCCCTTCCAGGCCTGCCTCCCCCTGCACAGGCTGCTCTAGTGGGGCAGGGGGACTCTAAGCCTGGCTCTGGCAGCTTCTTCTACCTGGAGCTCTCCCACAACCCCACCCCCCGCACGCACGCACGCACGCACACCCCACCCCACCCCGCTGTCACCTCTCCCCAGCCCATCACACCCCTCAAGTAGTTCCTAGGACCAGAAGCCCCCCCTGGCTGGGGCCACATGTCCCAACATTGGTGTGAGCATGGGGCCGGGCTGCAGTGTGGCAGCTGGGGAGAGACTCTGGGGCAGGGAGAACAGGCTCGGCAGTTCCAGAGCTACCTGAGCCTGCAAATCAGCGGGCACAGGGGGTATGGCCTCAGAGAGGCATGGGCCACTCAAAAAGCAGCTGGAGACTCAGCTGAGGCCATGCGAGGAGAAGGAAAGTTGAACGCTGGCGGGGAGATACCGGTCGAGGACCCAGAGAGCACAAGCCCCAAGGACGGGGGTAGGAAGCCGAGCGCCTGTCGGGGGATGCCGGTAGGCAAGCCAGGGGATTCAAGTCAGATGCATGAATGCCATGTGCCCCCAGCGCCTGGGGGGGCATGGCGACCTCCGGCAGGCGGTGGCGGTGTGGCTGGCAGCAGGAACGTGACAGCGGTAAGTGTGGAGCTGCCGCAGGCAGCCGCAGCAATGTTGGCGGCAGCGGGGGGGAGGGTGGTGAGCACCGACCAGTGGTTGGCAACCACCCACAGATGCCACTGGCAGTGTCGGTGGTGGGGGAGCAGGCGGTGGCAAGAAGCGACTGCCCACAGGCACCGCTGGCAAGTGTCGGCAGCACCTTTCCGTAGGGGGTGCACCGCCATGCTCAGGGGGTGCACATGCACCCACGTGCACACCCTACATGTCGCCAATGGTTAGATGTGCAAACACCTACATGATTCACAGAATAACCCACAGATAGCAAACAGAAATCCATAGTGTCCGAAACATTCTGATCTGTTGTGATCTTTCCGAATTCTTTGCAAAAGAAAAACTGCTCTATTATTTTTCTGTAGTCAAAAATGACTGAAAGCTAAGAGCTGGTCCTGGGTGACTGGTGCCTCTTGAGTCGGGGGGGGGGGGGGGGGTACTCACCTCGCAGCCG
>NW_005842129.1:803488-805258 GCF_000455745.1 Alligator sinensis | reverse complement strand
GGGGGGAAGAGGGGTGTCCCCCGCAGCCGATCTCACTCACAAAAAAGCGGCTGTGCAACTTCTAGAAGTCCCACTTCTAGCCCTGCTCCTCAGCTGGTGCTTTGAGTGGGGGCACTGGTGCTTCTGCCTGCCCCCCTGCCCGCCGGCTAAGTGGGGTGTGTGGCCTGACACGGGGTGCACCCGCGCTCCTAGGGGGTGCACATGCACCCCCTACGTGTCGCCACTGGAGCTGGTATTTTCAGAGTCTAAAAAGGTTGAGAACCACTGGTCTAAATAAATTAAAGTCCTGCTTTTTTCAGCCAAACAAGAAACTCGCCTATGTTCCAGTGTCAAATGCAGACTACTCTACATGCCCAGCCTACTTCCTGTGATAAAGATGCAGGAGAAGAGATGCACACTGATTGTTCATTCAGGTAGTTCTGCATACAAGGAGATTCTCACCCTAGCACCTAATCCATTCTGCAGCCTCCACTCTGATGGCAATAACATTCAACAATGACAGGGCAAAGGGGCTGGGGTGAGGTCCAAGGATCAAACAAGCCATATCCCAGGAGATGTGGAAAGTTTCAAGGTCTGGATAATAGTGGCTTGCAGGGGTCTCTCTGGGGCAGGCAGAAATGGTACCAAATAGGTTCTTATAAGAACATTAAGAATTGCTATTTAGTGGGCGCATCTACACAAGACACTACTGTACAGTGGCAATGAGCTACTGTGCAGTAGTGATGGGGGGTACTGTAATGTGTGTAATGTTTTCTGCTGTAATGTGATGCTACAGCAGAAAACTACTACTGAGCAGTAACACTGGTTACTGGGCAGTCATTTTGTACTTAGTTATGCAAATACTACATGACTGCACAGTGGCGTTCCCTCTAAGCTATGCGGCCACGCAGGCACGCTCATGCCATGCTGCCAGGTGCACCTGCGCGGCTACACACACCGCACAGCTTAGAGTGAATGCTGCTGCACAGTAACAACTGCGCAGTTTGCCGCTCATGTACACATGGCCACTGGGTCAGACCATAGGTCCATCTTGCCCAGTATCCTATAGTACATAGGGAGGCTGGAATGGTGTGGACACTGAGGTGCACAGTAGGCCTGTGCAAAGTAGCTAGTATTTGCTTAGGATTTGGCGGACAGTGATTCGATTAGGTGATTTAAATCACTGTCCAGAATCAATTCGGCCAAATCACACAGGCCAATCCCCCACCCGCTCTCCCAGCCCTGGCAATGGCAGCCCTGCCCACCCCAGCTCCCAGGACTTTGGGGAAAAAAAAAAAAAAAAGCCCAAACTCACTGGGTGCTGCTGGGCAGGGTGGGGGTAATCCCTGCTGGCCCCCACTGCCCTACGCTCCATGGGGGGTGGGATCTGCCATGAGCCCACTCACCCCTCCTTACTGTTCCAGGCCCCCTCCATGCTACATGGGAGATTCTGCATGAACCCCCCAAGGCCCCGAGGCCGCTGCAGCAGCTGGTGAGTCCAGTAGTTTTTTTTTCCTTAATGGGCCAGAGCTAGGGCAGGCGGGGCACTGGGGGAGCAGGGAGGGGTCAGAGATGCATGAACCCCCCAAGGCCCCGAGGCCGCTGCAGCAGCTGGTGAGTCCAGTAGTTTTTTTTTCCTTAATGGGCCAGAGCTAGGGCAGGCGGGGCACTGGGGGAGCAGGGAGGGGTCAGAGAGCTCGTGGCAGAGCCCCCCATGTGGCATGGGGCAGTGCAGGGCAGTGGGGATCGTTCCCCCGCCCAGCAGAACCTGGTGAGTTCAGGCTTTTTTTT
>NW_005842129.1:801950-803389 GCF_000455745.1 Alligator sinensis | reverse complement strand
GGTCCTCCCATGGTCCCCGCACCCTACTTACCAGCCTGGAGTCCAGCTCCAGCTCCCCGATACAGCTGGCGGGGACTGCCCGAATCATCAAAGCTCTCCAAATCTTTTCTGAATTGATTCGGAGAGCTTCGAATCGATTTGGACCTTTTAATTGGTCCCCTAATTCAATTCGGATTTGGAGATTCGGCCACTGAACTGTGCTGAATCTCCTCTGAATCGAATCAGCATCCAAAGCTTCGCAAAGCCCTAGTGCACAGTTCACAGTCCAGAGGCTGTAAGTTTGAGGACACAGCAGCAGCACTCACAGCACGGCCCTGTCAGATTCTAACAAATCTGTGAATTCTGCTAAATATCTACCTTTCCCTTCACACAAGAGCAGTGGTCATCAACTATCTGGTCCTGTCCAAGTGCTGACACTGCTTCAACAACCTGCCTGTGCCCCCAAAGCTGCTGGACAGGCTCCAGAGACAGGCACTGGGGTTCTTCTGGCCAGGACAGCACCGAGTCTCTGCAAGAGTCCTGAGCCTCCCTTTGTGAGAGGGTAAGCAGGGCCTGGTCTGCCTTCATAGCCAGGTCCAGAGCTTCTGCCTGCAGGCCCTGCAGAGGCTCCTGTATGATGCTGGTAGCAATGCAGCATGGAGCCATTTAGGTTCTTCCACTGCCTTCAAGGGCTCCCCAGGCAAGACCTGGTGGCTGGTCTCTAACTCCAGGGTCCTGAGCCCCTGCTGAAAAACCCACAGCTGGAGGTGCCAGTGATGGAGGTGCCTTGGGTGCACTGAAGGATGGTCTTGGCCAACATCACCTAGACTCAACATCAACATCACCTAGACTCAACATCACCTAGACCTGTGACCTCCTAGACTATGCCAGCTGGGGGTGAGCAGATCCCACTGCACAAGTCTGGTGCATGGAGCTGCCCATGCTACATGAACCCTGCTGGACACTGCCCAGGGGCAGTCCTTCCTGGAGTGTCCCAGGCTGCAGTCCTTGCACTGCCTCCTTCAAAAAGTCTTGCTGAGCTTCAGGCTGCACTTCTCCCTACACTTTTTTATTTATGCATTCCCCATCCACTGCCCCACTAAGTCCCAGGACCTCTTGGTCAAACTGCTTCTGGTCCTAGCCAAGCTAGCCATCTATTTTACCTGGAAGAAGGCTCTCGCCAGGAGAGCCCCAGGGCACTGCAGGCCTGCTTTCCTGTCCCTGGTCCAATCCCATCTCTGGGAAGAGTTTCACTGGGCAGTGTCCAATGGCTCCTTGGACTCATTCAAGGGCCAGTTGGCACTGTCCAGTTGTGCTCTGCTTGGTGTCCCCACTTGGTGCACTCATTTTAAATGTCTGACCTCACTCATCCCTGTTTTCATAGACTCATAGATTGTAGAGTCGGAAGGGACCACAATGGATCATCGTGTCCGACCCCCTGCCCCTGGCAGGAAAGAGGA
>NW_005842129.1:780345-801839 GCF_000455745.1 Alligator sinensis | reverse complement strand
GCTTCCCCTATTCCCTGTTGACCTCCCCTAATAAATTTATAGGCAGCCACAAGATCTCCCCTCAGCCGTCTCTTGTGAAGGCTGAACAGATTCAGCTCTTTCAACCTCCCCCCGTAGGGTCTATCACGAAGGCCACTAATCATGTGAGTGGCCATCCTCTGGACCCTCTCAAGATTCCCCACGTCCCTTTTGAAGTGCAGTGCCCAAAACTGGACACAGTACTCCAACTGTGGCCTGACAAGTGCCGCATAGAGGGGAAGCATCACCTCCTTTGTTCTATTAGTCATGCACCTGCTAATGCATGACAAGGTGCGATTGGCCTTGTTGATGGCCTCGTTACACTGCTGGCTCATGTTCATCTTGGAGTCAATTATGACTCCAAGATCCCTCTGCCTCTGAGCTGCTGAGAAGGACACTCCCCAACCTATAGGTGTGCTGGGGGTTCCTCCTTCCCAGGTGGAGTACCTTACATTTATCTTTATTAAATTGCATCCTATTTCTCTCTGCCCATTGATCCAGCCTGTCCAAGTCAGCCTGAATCTGCTCCCTGCCCTCTGGTGTACTAACTTTGCCCCATAACTTGGTATCATCAGTGAACTTGGAGAGGGTGCTCGCCACGCCCTCGTCCAAATCGCTGATGAAGATATTGAATAATATCAGTCCGAGCACCAAACCCTGCGGGACCCCACTGCCCACCTCCCTCCAGGCCGAGAAGGAACCATCCACCACCACTCTCTGGGTGCGGTCCCTAAGCCAGTTGGCCACCCACCTGACCGTGTAGGCGTCTGCTAGCTTCCCAATGAGGATAGGGTGCGAAACTGTGTCAAAGGCCTTCCTAAAGTCCAGGAAGACGACATCAGCCTCAGCTCCTGCGTCCAGGCAGTGTGTGACCTGGTCATAGAAGGCTACAAGGTTTGTCAGGCAGGATCTACCTGTGACAAACCTGTGCTGGTTTTCCCTCAGCATCCTTTCCCCTGCTGGGCCTGCACAAATGTGTTCTTTTGATTATTTTTTCTAGCATTTTCCCAGGAATAGAGGTAAGACTGACTGATCTAAACTTACCCGGCTCATCCTTTCTCCCTTTCTTGAATATGGGCACCACATTGGCCCTTCTCCAGTCCTCAGGGACCTGGCTGGAGCACCATGAGTGCTCAAACAGCTGTTATGTCTTTAATGGTCCCCAGAAATCAGTTGTTGTCTAGCTAGTGGCCTCCTTTTTAAAGGGAAGCTTATAGTGTTTCCTAGTGGCCACTGGCCCATGTTCCTTAGGAAACAAATAGGCCTGTGTCACACAGTGGCAGAATATGGATGCTGAAGGGGAGAGTGAACTGGATATGACCAGGGGTCCCCCCCCCCAATGCTGTTCCTCTCTCACTTGCAGCCTCCAGCATTTAAACTCCAGAAAGTTCTGATTCAGAGGCTGTATCCTTAACTCCCACGCTCAATCTCTACTGATGACCCTTTCCCCCAAGAACCTGTCCAATCCCTTTTTGAATCTGGCTAAACTGTCAGCTTCCATAACATCTGGTGACAGTGAGTTCCACACTTTAATTACACGCTGTGTGAAAAAGAACTTCTTTTCATTAAACTTACTACCTACTAGTTTCATTTTGTGATCCCTCGTTCTTGTATTGTGAAAGATAGTAAATAATAAATCCCTATTTACTTTCTCTTCACTGGGCACAGCATTCAAGATATGGATGCACCATGGATTTATAAAGGGGTATGATGACACTTCTGTTTCGTTGACAATTTCCTTCTTAATCCCTAACATTTTGTTTGCCTTTTCAATGGCTGCTGAGCACTGAGCTGATGTTTTTAGTGACTCCCAGATCTCTTTCCTGTGTGTTAACAGCTAATGTAGAGCCCATCACAGTGTAGGTATAATTTGGGTTATTTTTGCCCATGTGCATCACTTTACACTCATCTACACCGAACTGCACCTGCCATTTAGTTGCCCATTTGGTCAATCAGGCTAGATCTTTCTTTAGTTCCTTACAGTCTGCCTTGGTCTTCACCACTTTGAATAATTTTGTATCATCTGTAAATCTGGCCACTTCACTACTCACCCCCTTTTCCAGATCATTTATGAATACGTTAAATAGCACTAGTCCCAACACAAATCCCTGGGGACCCCACTGTTTACTTCTTTCCGTCCTGAAAACTGACCATCTATAATTGCTCTTTGCTTTTTATCTTAAAGACAATTTCTAATCCATGAGTTAACGTTCCCTATAATTCCATGACTACCTAATTTAGTTAAGAGTCTCGGGTGGGGGGCGGTGCTTGTCAAAGTATATTTAGACTTCCAAAAAGCCTATGTCAACTGGATCACCTCAATCCACCTGCTTACTGACATGCTCAAAAAACTCTAGTAGGTTGGTGAGGCATGATTTCCCTTTGACAAAGCCATGTTGATTCCTCCTCAGCAAGTCATGTTCATCCACATGCTGAAGAATTCTTCTATTTTTTATGACCATTTCTACCAATTTTGCAGGAACAGAAGTTAGGGTTACTGGTCTGTAGTTGCCAGCATCCCCCCTAGAGCCTTTTTTAAATATGGGAGTCACACTGGGAACCTTCCAGTCCTCTGGTACTGAGGCAGTTTTTAGTGATAGGTTACATACTACAGTTAGAAGTTTGTCAATTTCTGAACTGAGTTCCTTCAGGACCCTAAGGTGAATGCCATCAAGTCCTGGTGATTTGCTACTGTTCAGTTAATCAATTTCCTCTACAACCTCATCTACTGAAACCTCAATTTGGGTCAGCTCCACAGACTTGTCCCCAGAGAGGAGTGGATCTGTTGATGAAATTTCCTTAACATCTTCCAAAGTGAAGACAGATACAAAGAATGTATTTGATTTCTCCGCAATAGCCCTGCCATCCTTTAGTGCCCCTTTTACCCCCTGATCATCTAAAGGCCTCACTGACTCCTTGACATGTCTTCAGCTTCTAATGTACGTAAAGAATGTTTTATTGTTACCTTCCGTCTCTAGCAAATTTCTCTGCAAATTCTTTCTTAGCTTATCTTATTCCAGTTTTACATTCGATTTGCTAGAGTTTATGCTCTTGTTTATTTCTGTTAGAATTTGACTTCCAGTTTTTGAAGGATGCCTTTTTTCTGCTTGTTGCCTCTGCAACTCTGACATTAAACCATGGTGGCTTCTTTTGGTCCACTTTCTTTTTTTTTTTTTAATTGTAGCATGCATTTGCTCTGTGCCTCTTAAGCAGTTCCTATGCTGCTTGCAAGTTCACCTCCTTAGGGGCCTCTTAACTTTTAACTAGCTTCCTCATTTTGGTGTAGTCTCCCTTTTTAAAGTTAAAGGCTACTGTGGTAGATTTTCTTTTTGTCTCTCCTCCTACATGGATGTCAAACCCAACTGTATTGTGGTCACTATTGCAGAGTGGCTCAGTACTACCCTTTGCACCAAAGCTTGTGCATTACTTAGGACTCGTTCAAGAAGGACTTTTGTCTAGCAGATTCCAGGACTATCTACTCCAGGAAGCAGTCTTTTATAATGTCAAGAAATTTGCTGTCTGCATCCTAGCCTGATGTTAAATTGACCCAGTCTACTTGTGAATAGTTGAAGCCACCCATTATTACTGTTTTTTCTCTGCTTTCACAGAGTCTCTCAGCACCCTTAGCATTTCTAGCTCACTGCTGCCATTCTGGTCTGAGTATATCCCCAAATGTACTTTTTTCTATTGAAACCTGAATTTCTATACACAGAAATTCTATGGTTCCTCTCTCATCAGTTGCAAAATCTACCCTATTTGATTTGATCCAGTCTTTGAAGTAGAGTGCTAGTCCCTCACCTGTATGATCTACTCTGTCTACTTTATTTTTCCTGTATAATTTGTATCCTGGTATTAGAGCATCCCATTGATTTTCCTCATTCCATCATATGTTAGCTGTACCTATTATGATAATATCATAACTTACTGCTTCTTGCCATGCAATTAACTGTTCTGGGACCCATTTGCTCATTTCCTCTCTTATCCATGGGCTACAAAACAGAGTTTTGGCTTCTACTGCTATAGCATGTCACTATGCCCCACAGCAGTACTGTCTGGGATTGGATGGTGCTGTAATGAGGCCCCTACCACTTTGCTGCAGAGGAGAGAGCCAGAGAGCAACTAGCTGGCTCCAGGGCCCTAGAGGGATGTTAAGAGTGGAGAGGCCTTTAAGAAAAATGGCTGCTTTCCCCAGGTGCAGAAAGCACAAAGCGGGGCCCCAGTGATGAAGAGACCATGCAGCCAGGCTAGGAAAAGCATGCCAAGCTCAGTAGCCTGAGAGCAGCCTTCCCACTTTACTTTAACATCAAGGCATGGCAGGAAATACAGCAAGGTGGAACTCTGAGAGGCCAGAGTAGGGCAGGATCAAGATAACTACTAGGAAGCAACACAGTGTAATGATTTAGGTCCCAAAAGCTGTTTTAACTGCAGTAAGAATAATCATTTCGCCAAATGTTGTAAAGTGCAAGCCCATAAAGTCCAGGTGCATATGGCTGAAGATACTCCAGAGGGAGAGTATTAAATAGATACAGTAGAATTAAGCAGAGCTACTGAGAAGGACTGTCTCCAAAGTCCAACCCTTATCACTACACACAGCTTCCCTCAGGGCCTGTCCTGCTACAGCTGCCCACATCCTTGTGGTTAAACAGTAGGGAGCCTTGAGCAATGGGAGAGCTGAATATAGCTGCTCTTTACTTTGCTCCCCAGTGGAATTCATAGATTGTTAGGGGCTGGAAGGGACCTTGCAGATCATTGGGTCCAGTCCCTCCGCTCTAGGCAGGAAGACAACTGGGGTTAGGTGACCCCAGCGAGGTGACTGTCCAATCTCCTCTTGAAAACCTCCAGGGTAGGTGACTGTACCACCTCTGGAGGGAGTTTATTCCATAGTCTGGACACCCTGACTGTGAAGGAGTTTTCTCTGGTATTAACCCTGAAGTGGCCTTCCAGGAGTTTGTATCCATTGGTCCTAGTCTTCCCCAGGGGTGCCCTAGTGAACAGTTGTTCACTGAGCTCCTGATGCACTCCTCTGATATAACAGTAAGCCACTATCAAGTCACTTCTCAACCTTCTCTTCTTTAGGCTAAAGAGGCCCAGGTCCCTCAGGCTTTCCTTGTATGGCTTGCCTTGCAAGTTTCTGATCATACAGGTGGCTCTTTTCTGAACCCTCTCAAGTTTTTCCACGTCCTTATTGAAGTGCCGCACCCAGACCTGGACGCAGTACTACAACTGCTGTCTCACCAGTGCGGAGTACAGCAGGAGTACCATTTCCTTAGTTTTACACAAGATGCATTGGTTGATGTATGCCAGCGTGTTATTTGCCGTGCTGACCACTGCCTCGCACTGACAGCTCATATTCATGCAATGGTCAATTATTACTCCTTGGTCCCTTTCAGCCATGGTGCAAGTCAAGCTGTCACCACTGACCCTGTATGTATGTTGAGGGTTGTTTGCCCCGAGATGGAGCACCTTATACTTGGAAGTGTTAAACTTCATCTGGTTCCAGTCTGCCCAACTCTCGAACCTGTCCAGGTCTGCCTGTATCTGCAACCTATCTTCCAACGTGATGACACTGCCCCATAACTTGGTGTCATTTGCAAACTTGGTGTCATCCGTGAACTTGGCCAGCAAGGTTTTCACTCCCCCATGCAAATCATTGATAAAGATGTTGAAAAGCACCAGTCCAAGCATGGACCCCTGAGGGACACCACTGGCCACTTCACTCCAGGACGACACAGATCCATTCATGAGAACTCTCTGGGTCCTACCCTGTAGCCAGTTTCCCACCCACTGAACCATCGAGCAGCTGAGCCCATGATCTTCCAGTTTTCCCACTAGGGTATCATGGAATACTAGATCAAAAGCCTTTTGGATGTCTATAGGTATATAACATCTACCTCGTCTCCCATGTCCGGGTGGTAAGAGACCTGGTCATAGAAGGAGATGAGATTGGTAAGACAAGACCTACCCGCGACAAAGCCATGCTGGCTGTCGTTCAGAATCTTACCTTCCACGAGCGTATCGCACATAGATTTTTTAATGAGCTTTTCCAGGATTATCCCTGGGCTAGAGGTTAGGCTGATTAGTCTATAGGTGCCCGAGTCCTTCCTCTTCCCTTCTTGAAGATGGGCACAATTTTGGCCCTCTTCCAATCCTCAGGCATTTCCCCTGTGCACCACGAATTCTGAAAGAGCTTTGCCAGGGGTTCCACACTGACCTCAGCCAGCTCCTTCAGCAGTCTCGGATGAAGTGTATCCGGTCCTGCTGACTTATAAATATCTAGCTTTTCTAGTTGGTATTGCACCCGCTCACGATCCACAGTGGGAGGCTGCCATTCCCAGCATGCCCCCTATGAGTCTTATCTCGCTTGTGAGCCTTATAGCAGCATACTGAACAGAACACCGGTGTTACTGACAACTGAGTAAAAACAAATTATTCTCAAGTTTATTCAGCTACCACAGTACTTGCTGATGGCGAAAGAGAACATGTGCACTGTGGGTAGGGGGATGCATGTGTGTGCAGGGACCTGTGAGTAGGCAGCTCCCAGCCGGTTAAATTACTCCATTTCAAGACATGAAGGAACAGGATAGGGTGCGTGTATGTGTGTATGCATGCGTGCACACACACCTAAAAGCTGGCACATGGTGGTCAGTTATGTTTAAACTGTAGGGGCTATGGGAAGCAATTGCTTTGGGGCAGAAAGAGAGATGCATGTCATTGCAGAGAAGGAGTTTGATCTGCAACAGCTGACCTGGCAGCGGGTTGCTATGGAGCGACAGACTCTCATACATGCCTCTAAAGGAGGCATTTTTATTTGAGTTAGGATGAAGTTACATGTTACACTTTGCCCTTTACATACTAAGGGCAACTTGAAACATTAGAAGTGCCCACATACTAAAATTTGTTAACTTGTGCTAAGTGCCCTCTAAGCATCTCAAAATGTTGTCACTTCAGGTGGTCATGCTACCTAGTTTGTGTTAAGGTAACTTCCATCTGCTCTACAGAGATAAAATGAGCAATCTTCCAGCATCCCAGGATGGTGGAGTAGGGGCTGAGAGCACTGCAGAGCAGGGATAGAGGCCAGGTGTCCTGGCTCTTAGCCACACCCTGCTCACTAGCCCCTAGTACAGGGGTGGGCAATTACTTTGGGTGGAGGGCCGCTTACTGAGTTTTGGCAAGCCATCAAGGGCTGCATGACAGGCAGCCAGGGGCAGATCAATATTGATTTTCTAAATTTTTTAGGGGCCCCATGGACCGGATAGACTTACCTGGTGGGCTGCATCAGGCCTGCAGACCGCATTTTGCCCACCCCTGCCCTAGTAGCAAGTCAGAGCTGTGCAGGCAAGAAACAGTATTAACCTGTAAAATGCAACTGCTCACAGCACGTTCTAACTTTAATAATGCTTAACATTCCAGATTTAGTATGATCCAAGTATAATATGTAACTTCACTGTTAGGAACAAATATACTAGCATCGCTCACACATATACTAGTATGCAGACATACTAACAAGTAAATACAAACCATCTTGCTAATACACACAGACTAATATACAAACCCAAGTACTATATATATCTATAATGTAATATACAAAGACGCATGTGCTGATACATGCCTGTTACTGCAGACGCTCACTAAAACATGCACAAATGTGCTAACACATTTACAGATGCATGCTAACGTGCATATATGCTAATATACACACATACTAACATACAGACATAAGCTAAATAATACAAAGGTATGCTAATGCACTAATCACAGACTCTCTCTTCAGATATGGTGCACAGGCACACAAATGCAGAGGCATGCATAATCACACAGGTATGCTAATACACTCACATATGCCAACACATATTAATAAATGCACAGGCACACGCAGATAAACAGTAACATACCTGCATACACACACTCACAGGAAACCAGCTTTGGGCCCCTGTGTTCCAGTGGCTCCAGTGTTTCCAGCCTTGCTGACCTGGGGGTGGGAAGTGGAACCCAGGAGCTTCCTACGGCCTGCTTTGTCACTAACTCGCATGTCTGCACAGCCAGTCCTGTGAGTGTTGATAGGTTTCTTAATGTCCCAGCTCCTGGTGCATTTGTGATTGTAGGAGAATCTTGGCATTCATTTCAAAAGAACAAGAATTGCTCTCTTGCCAGCTCCAGCTTCAGCCTTAGCCTCCAGTCATTTAAAATGTGGATAATACACATTGGACATATAACCCTGTGCCTATCGGAAAGAGGCTCTGGGAGCTGGAAGGAGCCCAACTATTGGATGGAAAAGGCGCAAGTCACCACTGAGTGAGGTGTTCACCCCAGGTAGCATTCAGGAGCATGGAGCTGAGCTGGGCAGAGGTTGTTCTCCAGTCACTGTGCAACACAGACAGGGCTGGAATTTCATAGTCTTCACCAGGGGAGGGGAGACAAGGGCACCAGAAGGGAAAAGCACCCCTCCCCTTCCACAGCCTGGCTGATGTCATAGCCCTTGCCCCCATGATTTCCAGTTCAGAGTTCCAAGAAGGGGGTGTTGCTTCTCCTGCCTCCCACAAGCCCCGGATTCATGGGAGGCAGGTGTTTCTTGCCACATAGGTTCCTAAGGCACTGACTGAGGGTATTGCTGAACTGGAGTTGCTGCCCACATACCAAGGCTTGGCTGGGCTCAAAGAGGTTCTGGCACTTGCCAAGCCTTATGCCCCTGTGGACCTGTCCCACTCTAGCCTCCCACCCTTACCCAGTCTGATATGTGCCCCCAGAATGTGCTTTGTACAGGAACAGTCAGTCCTTGCCTCTATCTGCCTCTTCAGTCCCATCAGGTGAGTGAAGGGGAAGGGCTGTAGATATTGGCAGCTTCCTGCTTCCACTGAAAATACCATCAAAAACTCTAGGATCCTGGAAGGGACCTGAGCAAATTCTCAGTATAGATTCATAGAGGTTAGGGTCGGAAGGGACCTCAATAGGTCATCGAGTCCGACCCCCTGCATAGGCAGGAAAGTGTGCTGGGTTCAGATGACCCCAGCCAGATGCCTATCTAACCTCCTCTTGAAGACCCCCAGGGTAGGGGAGAGCACCCCCTCCCTTGGGAGCCTGTTCCAGATTTTGGCCACTCTAACTGTGAAGAAGTTCTTCCTAATGTCTAGTCCAGGGCTGCTCTCTGCTAGCTTGTGGCTATTATTTCTTGTAACCCCCGTGGGCGCCTTGGGGAGTAGAGCCTCACCAATTCCCTTCTGTGCCCCCACGATGAATTTATAGGCAGCCACAAAGTCGCCTCTCAGCCTTCTCTTGCGGAGGCTGAAGAGGTCCAGGTGCCCTTGGCTCTCCTCATAGGGCTTGGCCTGCAAGCCCTTAACCATACGAGTGGCCCTTCTCTGGACCCTCTCCAGGTTATCCACATCCCTCTTGAAGTGTGGCACCCAAAACTGCATGCAGTACTCCAACTGCGGTCTAACCAGTGCCCGATAGAGGGGAAGTATCCCCTCCTTGGTTCTGTTTGTCATGCATCTGCTGTCAGTATACTGATATAACTTCTCTGAAAATGTAGCCAGCTTTGGGATGGGAAGCAGCCACACAGCACAACAGCTCAGACTTGGAAGTACACAGGATCCCAGATGCCACTGGGAATTCCAGGGTTATCCATGGCTGCAGTCTCCCAGGATGGAATCTGGCTCGGAGACCAGGGATTTTGGATCAATTCTTACACAGGGTGCTGAGGATCTTTCCTTACTGCATGTGCTCATAACCTTGCAGTCCCACCTTCCCTAGAAGGTACACACACCCATACCCACATATACACCATGCCTGCTCAGTGCTGACCTGCTATCCTGGCTTCATCCCTCCAGCTCTGCCCGTGGCTCTCAATCCTGACTCAAAGCCCTCTCTGTATCTTAGCCCAGGCCTCTACCCCTCCCACCTCAGCCCCAATGCTCCTCCCTCCCAACTTGCAATACCCAGTTATCTGAGCCACGGGCCTCCATCAGCACAACATATATCACTGCAGCTGGCTGGCTGGACCAGGGCTTCGAGGCTGAGAGATCCTCCTGTACCCCAATCATCCCAGGAGTGTGGAGGTGGAAGAGGAATCAACTACCAATAAAAAAAATCACTTCCCTCTTGCTGACAATAAACTACAACATAAGAAAAAATGAGGCCATATTTCATTATTGGGCTGAGGAGCCTGGCAGCTTCTGGAGAGCTTCTCAAGAGTGATGATATACCGTGGCTCCACTTCCTGCAGACAGCACTGAGGGCAGGGCTCGGCTGCATCAGCCCAGCCCCAATTGGTGCAGGGACAGACAGAAGTTAATGAAAGCACTTCACTTTGGAGAATCTTCATCTGAACCCTTACTACATTAGAATTCATTTGTCGCACGATTGGGCACTTTTAAAATGCTCTGGAGCTGTGCACTTCTGTCAGGGCACTGCTGTAGAGTGATTTCAAGAGGCCAGTCATCAATAAATGTAATTTCTGTCGGTGCCCTAAGGCGTGAAGCTGAACTTAGCCCAGTACCAGGCACAGCCATGCCCTGGAGGAGCCCTTGGGGAAGGTATCACTTCCAGCCCTACTGTAAGGTCCAAGCATCATTTTCCCCTGCTGCAAGGGGAACCAAAGTTTGAGGTGCGTGAATCTTGTGGTCCTCCTTCCCTTCATGTGGGCTCTCTGCACGGTTAAATTCGACATGCTGGGGCCTCTGCACTTGTAAGTCTAGGTGGGGCAAGAAGATGAGGAGAGGGATGCAGCTTGCAGTGGGGATGTGAGGAGCTCGCTGCTCAGGGTAACAAGGAGCTAAGCCTGTTGCTATGGCAATGGGAGCTGAAAAAGCAAGATAAAGGCACATTCAGTAGGAGGGGGCAGGGCCAGTCTAAGACACCCCGTTAGTGGGGGAAGGGGTAGAGAGGCTCTTTTGGGGGGGATCAGGATTTTCTGTTGAGACTGCTGGATACAGATGGGCCCTGTGGCGCTCTCTGGGCCTCCACTTCCCAGCCTGGAGTATCCATTGTCACAAGGGTCTTCCCAACCCCTGGTCTGGCTGCATAGCCAAAGACAAGACCACCCATCAAGGGTCTCCTGATGGAGCTGGCCCTGACTGATAAAGCAGGCAGAGCCAGGCCTGTCCCAGTTCTCCAAGTGCCCCAGTAGCTGTGCCTGTGTGGGGACAGAGGAACAGGACCATCAGTAAAAGTCTCTCTCTCAGTATCCTGAGGTACTGGGGCATTGCGCTGCACTTCCCCGGCCATAACTGGGGGTGAGTTCCAGTCTGGCTCATAGCAGTCGAGCAGTAGGTGAAACAGTGGTCAAGCACTACAGGGCACGGTAGGGCCGATGCTGACACCAGCCTCATGTAGTATGACTCCCAGACAAGGGGACTGCTTGAGGGATGGGGCTGCTGACAGGATAGGGGACATGGGCTCTCTCCAGCCTTGCTGTCTGCATTTACACCCAGTGCCCAAAGAGCTCTTGCTAGCCTGCCTACGCTGCTGCCTCTCATGCCACCCTCTGTCATAGCACTAGGCCTGTCAGGCCACTGGGCTCCCTAAGAGATGCATCCCAGGAGTAGGGAAGTCAGAGAGCATTATGGAAGGAAATCAGACATATGCTCAGATGTCCCAAATAATCTGCCATTCACCCCCCAAAAAGCACTGTCCTAAAAATCAGGGGCAGGGTGGTACAGCAGGGGCAGGAGGGAAGCAGCTGGTACAGAAGGCGGTAGGGTGGAAGAGGCAATAGTTGGCAAGGCAGCCTAGCTGCCCCAGTGTCAGGATGATGCTAGTATCAGTTGGATAGCAACATAAGTTCACCTCCCCCCTTATGATGCGACTTTCATTCCTCCAATGACTGGTGCTGGCTGCACAGGAAGACCCTGACTTCCCTACTCAGCTCCTCTTCTCCCTCGCATCTATGGGGAAGCGGCAATGTAGACAAAGGCCAGAGTGTCCCACAGCTGCCTGGCTGGATGAACTAGGCTGTGGCAGCTGGTGAGGAGGGGAAGGGCCATATTTAATGGTCAGCAACTTGCTGGACTTAGAATGCATCTTCAATAGCTTTCAGATTCAGCACCCTGCCTAGCTGCACAGTATGGCTCGCTCCTTGGAGCAACAGTTGCAGGCTTTGCATGGTGGGTGGTTGATAGCACTGTGCTGATTACACTCAGGGCACATTTCCAGGCTATCCTCTGGAGCCATTAAAGATAGAAGCAGTCTCAATGAGAGCTGGGCTTCCAGGCCCAGCTCTGCTGCAAGAGATGGACTCCCACAGCTGCAGAATCCATTGTTCATCCTTACAGCGAGCCCACAGCTGGAGTTCTGGGTCCAGTTCTAGGCCTCTTGCTGACATGGTCTAACCGATACTGCCAATTTTGACAAAGGGAAACATGCCCTGATCTTTGCTACTTTGTCGCTCCAAGGGTTGGAGCATAGATCTAACAGCTATTTAGCACCAGTTCATCACTGCTCACTTATTTGTGACTAGCTAAGTTATATTTGCTATACTATACTGCTTACTGACAAAGCAGCAGCAGTAGCTCCCACTCAGTAATGGGAGACTAATGCAGTTTCTTTGGAGAGGTCCCAATGCAGCCATAATCCCAGCAAGATAGTAGAATACATTGCAAGCAGATTTCAGGTATACTGGCATCTAATAAACCATATTACATTTTGGAGCCCCACGGCCTCAGTGGTAGACAGCAGTCATCTGGTGCACAGAATGGGTGGAATGCTGCCATGACACCAAGGCAAGCCTCTAATGCTTCCAGAAAGTCCCTCTTCAAGGGATCTTGTCCATTGGCATGGGTGGTGGGAAAAGTGAGTGCCACAAACAATGGGGAGGTGTCCCTATGGCTAAATACAAGAGATGCATAGCGTGGAAGAGGTAAGGGTCTCTTGCAGTATATGACTGCCTAGATTGCTGCTGACTAGCAGAGACATCTTTTGAGCTGATGCAGAGGAGGCCTTGCAGTGATGCTCCTGATGATCCACACATGCTGTAGGGAGCTTTCCCTTTCATGGCCTTTTAAGTAAGTCAGGAAACACTGTGACAGACACATACCTTCTCCTCCCACTCCTGACTCCTTGAGAGAAGATACTAAGGTAGGAGGCGTCACAGCTTCCAGCAAGGACAGGGAAATGACGCAAAGGGCCCAGGGTTAGAACCACTGGCAGCAAGTGACAATATGGGATTTAGCAGGAAGTGACAGCCAAGCACAATGCCTGGGAGGGGGCAGCTGGGGAGACCAGATGCAAAGAAGGGGACAGCACTTTGCTAAGGAGCCTGCAATGCAAGTGGGGTAACAGTGAGTCACAGGACAGTAGGAGGATTAATTAGCTGCTGTTTGTAATGGGCTCTGAAGATGAAACATGTTAAGTATCATTATTAATGCTACAAGGCAAAAGAAAGGCCAGGGGGTGCGTTTGGGGGGGTGGGGGGGTGTGCTTTCAGAGACATTGTATTTCAGAGTAAGAGGGAGACATGCACATAGCTCTGAGAAGAACCCCAGAGATGCAGAATGCCATGCTTGGCCCTGGCACCCTCCATTCCAGGTGCCTCTGCAGTCTCCAGGGCTCTGGAAACAGCCCACCTAGGATCTGACTGATTGACGCCAGTTCATAGCAGTTGGAGATATGGCCTAGCAGTAGGGACTGAATTTCCTCCCCTCAGACACCTCGGTGTCATCTCAGCTGCATTTTAGACACCTCCCTTACCCCTCGCCCTTCCTGACCTTGCAGCTGCTACCTGGACTGAGAGTGTGCAAAACTGAGTCAGCTATACCACTGTATGGGTAACTAGTGCCACCTTATTCAGAGGCAGCACATACCCCTCCAGTGACCAGTCAGCAACTGGGGATGGGTCCCCCGCAGCCGATCTCACTGACCGGGGGTGGGGGGTGTCAGCAGGCAGGAGGAAAGCTGAAAGATACCACTGACTCTGGGTAGATCCACTCTGCCTTCTTCTTGGGGCAGGGGACACCCCTCAGACACAACAGTGTTATGGTTACATGGCCTGAGGTGGGGTTTGCTGCAGATTCAGTTAGGGCTGGGCAAGGGAGGTAGATGTGGGATAAGGTTAAAGAACAGGAGGGCCCTGTGTGAGGACCTTCCATTGTCTCTGCCTTTTGCTTGGCTCCGTCAGTGATCAACTAGCACCAACTGTGCAATAAGCCCTTCAACAGCCTGAGGGATTCCTCTATCCCAGGGTCCAGGTCTCAAATGGGTAACAGGGATAAGAACAAGGTATGAAGGAAATACAGGGACAATAGGGGTTCTGATGGGTGAAGGGGAGCTGCAGGTGCATAAGTAGGAAGGGAAGAGATGAGAAGCACCAGGAACAGAGCTAGCAGGAGGCTGCAGCTTACATGGAGGTTCAGGAGGGATGGGACAGGCCTCAGCCTCCTGGGATCCAGGCAATGATGTGTTCTTCCCTGCCTGTCCCTGCTCTGTGCAGTGCACAAGACTCAGGCTTAGGCTGATGGCTCAGCTCTTTAGGCCTCTCACTGGGAAACAGGCTTAGGACCTGTGCTGTTTCTGGCTCCCCTATCCCTCCTTCCGCCTGTCCTAAGGCGAAGCCTTGATTCTTCCCACCCTCCTTGTCAAGTCAGATGGGCAGAGTTTGCAGCCCTGCAACACACCCTGCTCTGTACGGGACAAGGCAGCTCCATCCTGTTTTTTCACCACCCACTGAATTCTGGTGGCCTATGAACATCAACCATTGATTGTTACTCCATAGCCAGGGTCTCAGGGATGTGTGATGACGTGGAGTTTTTATTGCTTGCAATGAAGCTGCCAGGAAAAAGCAAGAAGTGTTTTGCATGTAAGCACTTTTGTCACACAGAAGCATCTATCAGGCCAGATGCCAGCTCCTTGCAATGGTGGGATGATCACTTCCCTCCCTCTGTTCTCAAAGTCTCTTGGGTCTACCTCATTGGAACTGGAGAGGGTGCATGGAACTGAGGCAGGCAGCCCAGTAGCTTGGGCAAAGCAGTCCACATGCTGGGGTGGCCATGTGATGCAGTGTGAGAGCGCCAGTGTACTATTATGGATCCCTCTAGTGTCGTTGCACACCAGCATTTGAAAGCACTGCTGCCAGTCGCAAGTATAATGAAACGCTCTGCTAGTTTATGGGTGTAATAAAGGCACAGAAGCCAGAATTAGCAACTCAGCCTCACACCCCAGCTTGGGGAGCACAGCAACGACCCAGTTCCAAAGGAGTCTGGTTCACTGTGCCTGCATCCTCCCTTTAGTCACAGGGGCCATGCACCAGATGCAGGAAACCATCTACTCTCAGAGGTCAGTGCTGTGGGGGGCCCAGACATGGAGAGCTAGGGACTTGCACTAGGGGCACTGTTCTTTCCAGGCTTCACTATAGCACCAGTCTCATGCTCTTCTCTGGCTGAAGTAGTAGACTCCCAGTGATTGCTCCTCATGGATGGAATACAGTCCCCTTTCCACATGTGGTTTTCAACCTAGGGACCCCTGAGCTAAAGAAGTAGTTCTGCTGGTGAGCAGCTGTAGCTGGCTGTTAACCTTCCACTGGCCCACTTGGGGCTCACTGCCTCTAGGAGAAGATGCACAGAAGGCTGTTGTCTGTATTGGCATAAGGGGTCTAGGAATGTGCAGACATGGGAGGGCAGGAGGGTTCGCTCAGCAAACTGAGCTGTGGAGCACCCAGCAGGAGCTTTACAATCCAGATAGGTTGGAAGCCGTCAGCTCCAGACTAGGTTTAGTTTCTCTCTGCTGAGCCCCACACCAGGCACAAGGGAAGAACCAGGCACACCACAGAGAGGGCAAGGACTAGAGGAACTGTTTGCCAATGCTTGCTCATAAGCTGCTGATCAGTAGAAAAATAACGCCCCCTCTCCTGGGACCCAGCTCCTTTGCCATGACCACTAGAAGTGAGTCGAGGGTTCTGGGAAGACCCACTTATACCATCTCACATCTCCCCTCGCAATCTTCCCTTCCTTTCCCAAATAAGCCCTACCACACCCTTCTCAGGAACTCATGGCACAAAAGAGCTAGCTTGAGAGCAGCAGTCACAAGGAACCAGTGCTGAGTGGAACCACAACACATGAAGGGGACAGTCCTCTGACTTGCACAATCTGTAGAAGCCCAGGGGATGGTGGGCAAAGACTTGCTGCCCTGCTGATTCGAGGAAGGGCTACATTGGATAACACAGTAGTGTAATTCAGAGTGGGCAACGAGGGCACATGCCTCAGGCACCAACTCAAATGGGGTGCCAGAACAGACTTTAAAGGGATATTGCTGTACTGTGCTGCCAAATCCACCACTGTACTTTGCCACCAGTGATAGGAATTGGCAGCACTTGGGGAGGGGCAGGGTTCCAGACTGGCTTGAGGCTCTGGCTGCAGGGAGCAGGGACAGGAGCTGCTTATAGCTGGTGGGGTAGTTCAGGACCTCTGGGGGTCATGTCCCAGTGGTCCCACTCCCCTCATCAACCCCATGCCTCCCCCAACTTGGGAGATGCCACTGCTGTGGCAGCAAGTGTCCATGCAGTCAGCAGTGAGAGGGTTAATGCAGGTCCTCTACTTCAGTTTCTGCCTTTGCTCCCACCAAATTCCTGGTGGCAATAGGAATCAGTGGCACTGGGTGATGGGGGACAAGCAGCAGTTGGGGTTCTGAGAGGAGTTACATTTTCAGAGTTCTATACGACCATTTACTCTTTATAAATGAAAGCCCTTGATTCTGGGAACCAAAGCTTTAAGGAAAACAGCAAGTAACATGAGGCGCATACAAGTTATAAGGGTTGGCAACACCAACATATAGTTTTCACTCCTGTCTACTCTGAATTCCTTTCAACTCTCTGCTGCTGGCAAAGAAAATAAAGGAGCCCTTGGAAAATCTGAGCCCAACTTTCTGGGCCTAGTATATCACAAGACCATAGAATTTGCTCCAGAATCCATCCTTTCCAAAAATGAACTGTGCTCCAAAGCAGATTTTTCTCACTGCAAAAGCTGCTCCTTCCTTCAGTTACAAAGGAAAATATGACTCAGTACAGTACCAGCTGCCTGAGTCTGCAGACAACCTGAAACAACAGCTCTGAGCTGTGTGCACAAGTCTTTTCAGCTTATCAAATACTAACTCTAAAATAAATGTGTTAACATTGTTTTTAACTAGCTGTTGCGGCCCCTTGCAACTGATGACCCTACTAGTGGATTAGCCAAGGATCCCATGCCACCTTTCCTGCCTCCCTGGGAGCCAGGCACCCAAATGACTTGTCAGCCTTGAGAGATGCCCACCTAAAACATTGCTATGTTGCAGCCGTATGCTGTCAGTACAAAAACACTGCACTATCAGTACAAAAACACTGCACGACTGTGAAAAGTTGGGGGCCACATGAACCACACAGAAAAGCAGGGAAACTGGGGCTATTTCGTAGCTGTATTTGTTGTCAAAATTAAAGCAAAAGGACTGAGGGGCCACTTTCTAACAGTCTTCAAGTACCTGAAGGGAGATTATAGAGAAAATAAAGACAGACTTTTCTCTGTGGCTGTAGAAGGCAGGACATGGAGTAATGGCCTCAAACTGCATCAGAGGAAATTTAGGTTGGGAGATTAGGAAGAACTATGAGGGTTCTCATGCATTGGAACAGGCTACACCTAGAAAAGTTGTGGAATCTCCATCCCTGGACATTTTCAAGAGTATTTTAGACAGACACTCGGCTGGGATGCTTTAGTTAGAGATGATCCTGCTAGATGACCTCATGAGAAGCCTTCCAGCCCTACTTTCTTATGAGCCTGTGAAAATAAAACTAACATCCAGTTTTCACCAGACATGGGCACAGAATTTCCAGGCTGTCCCACCAGGGGCCTTGTCACAGGATTTCAGTCCAGGTCACCAAACGGAGCCACACACCCCTTAGCTACTGAGCAAATAGCTACATTATCACGCTCATTCCCAAGGGGATGGAAAGAACTAGCAAGCAAACTCATTCTGCCACCAATGGTAGTTTTAGTAGAGGCAGAGAGGGGTCAACATACTTGCCATACTTCAGAGGCAAATGCTAACACTGTGCACCATCTCCATCTGCCCATGTCTCAGCCAACAAGAAGGGAAGAAAAAGAAAAGACCCTCTGGACAGTTAAAGCAGAATGCAATCCTAACAATCAGCAGCACAGGGTCTTATAAAGGAGTGAGGCTTGCTACGGAAGCTTGACAGCTTTTATTTTATAATTAAAGAATGAGCCACTCAGGGAAGCCAGGGCAGGGCGATATATGAGGATTTTATTGTAGCATTTGCAAGTACTCAGCTAGTAAACCTCACTCATAAAATTAGTTCCTTTTGGTAGGGTTAAGCCTGATCTCATGTGTGCTGAGTGACCCTGCACCTCCTAGGAGAGATCCTATGTCCCCTGCTCACTCATCACAGCCAGCCCTGCATATAGTCCAGGAGCAATGATTAGCACCCTTGGTTTGAGTTGTGGAGAAGGGACTGTGCAGAGGCCATCTTTGTGCATGTTCTCATTAGTGATCGGCAAGAGGATGCAAGCTACACATATAATCAAGTGTGCAGTGGAGACCAAGTAAAGAGGTGTTGCAAAATGGCAGGGGAGACCGAGAGAATTCAAAGGAGACAAACAGCAGCCAGGGCATGCATGTGCAGCCAATGCTGGGGGAGGTGACAGGACTCTGACCACAGGCCTTCTGTGCCAAGAAGGTCAGCCCAAGCAATGCTGTGGACTATCTGGTGCTAGGAGGGGAGTAGGTGACTTGAGGGCTTGACAGCATTCTGCCCATTACAGAAGCACCGCAAGGTGACAGACTGGAGGACGGGGAGGGGGTGGTGTTAGACACTGCTCACATACCTGGGCAGCCCCTACCCCTGCCCCAACTGCTTAGCATTTAAGACAAGACTCAACAGTAGGTAGAAAACAATAGCTAGGGAAGCAGGGCAAGGGTAGCAGCAGAAGATGAATCTGCACAACACAGAGCCTGGTTCAAGGTAAGCATCCTCCCTGCTATATTGCAGCTATATGTTAGTTGCTTAGCCCTTGCCTATGTTCAGCTTGTGCACACAGCCTGGATCTGTAAGATCTAAACCACTGCCCCATTCCCAGCTTTCTTTATGAGCCCCATCTCAGTCTGTTCCTGACTTTTAGAGTTAATGAGAGGCTGCTTCTGCCTAGATCTTTCTATAGCACGACTGCCATTTCCAACAACACGATCTGGATGTAAAAGAAAATCATAACAGCACTCTGGGCGATTGTGCTCCCTCAGAAGCGATCACATCACATACCCAAGAGGCAAGGTCCCCCTGACCCCCATGCCACTCTTGGGTAACCTAATCTGAGACGTCACATTAGGCTCTGGCACCCCCTTGCTGGAGGGGTTCTCACAAACTAGAGTGGGGGAGGGAAGAGAGCAATGAGAATGGAGCTGGGGCCCAAGCTGGACTTAAATATTTATAGCTCAGGCAGACTGCTAATGGGGAAATGTGGTGACAGCCTATGAAATCTAGAAGGTATAAACAGCCAAGGAGGCATTGTTCAGGGTGGTACAAGTTGCAACCGACTGGAATAGCATGTTCTGCATCAGTGCTGAGGGGCATCACAAGAAGCATGTGTGGGGAGGCATCCAGGACTTGAAGGGCACTGACAGAACAGGGGGGGAGAGTTCAAGTGTGGAACAACTGTCTTTGCCACTCTTTTCAACACCTGCCTTTGTCA
This sequence comes from Alligator sinensis, assembly GCF_000455745.1. Classification (NCBI taxonomy): domain Eukaryota; kingdom Metazoa; phylum Chordata; order Crocodylia; family Alligatoridae; genus Alligator; species Alligator sinensis. Next base: position 782,163 of record NW_005842129.1, on the reverse strand, counting down.
CAGATCTCCCATGCCAGTATCAACCAGGACCAGCCCTGCTTGACTTGTAAAATCGAAAGAGAACAGACCAAGAGAGATGTCTGCAGATCATAGAGAAAAATTCTATATAGGCTCTAATAGTCTCAACATCAATCACAGCAGTAGAAAGGGGGAAAATTGGATGCTGGGCTGTATTAAAAGAATTGATAGGGGAGAAAAATACTGTTTTATCAATCAGGACATTGTTCTCACTTCAAAACCAGCAGGTGCTTACCATCCTGTATATATTCACTGCTCAAAGGAGAGGCTAATAGCAATGTGTCAGGATGTCCAGCTGCCTGGCCACAGGAAAGGAGCACAGCACAGGGGGTAAGCCACTGGTATCACTGCATCTGCAGGTGCTTGACTGTAAGCCCAAAGAGCCAAGAGAAAGCAAATCTGTTCCATGCTACCCTATGGTAGAACAGAAGTACTCCACAGCAAGAGAACAGAAGGGGGTGCCACTTGCTGTCATTACAGAGCACTTCCGTGGCAAGAGATCAGAGTCTTTGTAGATTATAAGTAACTTGTGGAACTTGTTGCCACAGCATATCCATGAGTCAGAGGCATTAGATGGAATGAAAGGGCTGAATACATTTTAGGATCACGCCTAGCATTTCCTATTATAAGAAAGATCTTGTGCTTCAAGGCATCAATTGATCCTGCCATTGGTCCATACATATAATAGACAACACTACACAGACAGCTACATGCATCATAAGTTGTTTATAAGGAAGCAAGAGATGCTTTCTTCTGCAGGATCAGCCATTGGCTGCAGTATACAGACTACATGGCTCAACCAGCTGATCTCATCTGACAGCATTTCTGCTCCTGAGGCAAGGTGGGGGAGTCTGCCTCCTGCTCTTACACTTCAAACCCAGGCTACCTGGGTCCTACAATCTGCAGCCTTGCAGCTGTCCTGAGCTGGGACAAGGCCAGTGACAAGCAAGAGGTCTGCCCTGGCTCCAGGGAGATGGTCAGAGAGGCTTTTGAAGCCTCCAATATCTGTGATCCACACACCCCGCAACTCAAGAGAGCAAGGCATCACCCACAGGTGTGCTCCAGGAGCTCCTGGGAAGAGGGGTTTCTCACAAGGACAACCTCAGCCCTAACACTGATCCCTCCTCACGGTCCACTCATGCTTCTGAATGATCACAATGCTTGAGGGAGACAAGCGAATTGACATGCCCCTCTCCCAACCGCTACCTTCCTTCCCAGAAGGCACCAGCAGCTCTGAAGTGACCCAGTACAGACCCGCCAGGGCTCAGCCTGCCTAGGCTGTCTCCTCAGTCCAAGGCATGTGGCACAAGAGGGGGGTACAGGCCATGGCCCCGGGCCCAGCTGCAGCACCAGGGGCCAGAATTCATCCAAGAGGTTTTCCTCACAACCCGTTTCTTTCCCTGCTGCAGCTCCCGTCTCAGGGGAAGACTCCCGACACCCCATTGCAGACCTCAGCGCTCTGCTCAACCACCCTCCCTCTGCCAGGCAGCAAGAGGACCAGCACGAAGAGAAGCGGGCTCTGCCCCAATACCGGATCCCCTGTGCTAACGCTGGGGCTCAAAAAAGCAGAGGGGGACCGGGTCTTTTCTGGGACAACTTGGCTTCGAGTCAGGGCAACCTTGTAAAGGACAGGACCGAGCCCAGGACGGCGGGAGATGGGCGCAGGGAGGCGGGCGGGAAGGCACAGGGGAGCTGCGGGGAGGAAGCGCGCGGGCGGCGGGCCGGGAGCCGGCTTCCCGCCAGGAGGGAGCGACTGGGGGATCGGGGGGTCCCGCCCGGGGGGGGGGGAGGCAAAGGGGC
>NW_005842129.1:768458-779331 GCF_000455745.1 Alligator sinensis | reverse complement strand
CAGCCGCCGCCGCCTCCCTCCCCCGGGCTCAGCCCCGGCCCCGCGCGGCCCCCGGGGGTGCTGTGCTGTGCTGAGGTGAGCCGAGCCGAGCCGCCCCGGCGGCCTCCGGCAGGAGGAAGGGCCCGAGTCGGCTTGACATGCCCAGCGCCCTCCCCGCGGGGCAGCTGCCGCCCTCCGGGTACGGCCGTGTGCTGTGTGGAGGTGCCTGGGGCGCAGCGAGCCGTGGGACCCGCACAAGTGACACTCCTCGTCGTGACTCGTGTGGCAGCCCGCCGGTGTCACGTGTGCCACGAGCCACAGTCCTGGCACTAGGCACGGGGGAGGTCCGTGGAGGGCAGGGGTACCCTGGCCCCTGGTAGCTGCCGTTTCTTGTACCTCAGGGGTCTGAGTGATCTCCCACGAGGTCCCTCGGGGCTAGGCGGGGCTGGTCCAGGAGGGAAGAGGTGGTGAAGGCCTCTGGGTCAGAGCTGGGATTACAATTTGGCAGTTCCAAACTGACCACTCAGTCGTGCCTCGGACCTTCCTATCCTGATACTAAGGTCTGCAATGAATCGTATTAAGACTCTTTTCTAGATGTACTTTAGCAGGGCAGAAATTCCAATCTGGATCACAGCTGCCTTGTGCCTGGTACGTTAGGTATGAAAAAACTACTCCTGACCTGCTGGAGTTCACCAAAAAGGATGCCTATCAATGGAATAAGCTTCCCTGAATAACAGACTTTCTGCTCTGCAGCACATTAAATACCCACAGCAAGGTCTCTTTAAAGCAATATATTACTTATGGGGTGGGGAGGAGGGATCTAGCTCCATATGGCAGTTGCTGGGCAGCAAACCAGCTCACATTTTTATCATGAGATATGAAATAGTGTGGGCTAGTGGGCACACACAATGGCACCCAGGGGGTAGGGTTCTGTGGGGCATCAAAGACAAAGCTTTTACTACCTGTCAACCCACAGATGTGGATCCAGTGACAACTGGCTGTCTGCTCACCCTCACTGTGCCCAGAGAAGCTACCCAACTACTGTGACCCATTATTCTGGCTCCTATATTCAAACACCTAGTCTTTTTGGGAAAGGGCCTGTTTTATTTAGCAGAGCCTATATTACCAGTCCTAACTTCTCAGACAACATGAACCCAGAGAACCAAAAAAAACCCCTACAAAACCAAACCCAGCCCTGCAGAGGAAATGTTCTTCCCCACCAGCAGTTGTCATCAGAAGAGACTGGGAGATTTTTAAAAATGAGATGTAGCTAGCATGACGTCTTCCCTTCAGAGGAAATCCTTCTGGGCTCTAGCTTTCTACTTGCAGAAGCCTGAAAACCAGAAAATTGGGAGGGATGGAAATTACTGCTCCCTCTGCCCAAGAGTGCAATTCAAACAGTAGGAAAGGGACAAGTGAGAAGCGAGAACAGGCAAGAAGTTTCTTTTGCCTTCAGTCATGTCAAGTTTTCCCTCTTCCCATCCACCATGAAGAGTGAGTCTGCTGGGCCTCAGAGCTCATTGATCATCTTGATGCTATTTTTTGAAGAGAAAGCTGCAGGGGGCTAGGAATGAATACAAGGGTGAGCAAAACAAAGTGACAGAATGGAGGTAAGGGTGGGAGCAGTGGTCAGGGATCCAGGAGATTCTTGGCTCTGCCACTCCCCTCCCTCCGCAGGAACATAAGACTGGGATGGGTCTCCTGGGCTACTGAGTTGAGTTCTCTGCATTTGAAGGCAACTATTTCCCAAAGAAATCCTTTAAAGTGCCTCTTCAAACCCTCACACATAACTACAAGGTACAAACCCAGAAACACCTACAACATACCATAGGTAAATGCTGGGGAGACAAGGGTATGCCTGGTGTCCTGCCCACAGTGCTTGCCAATTGGTGAAAATTTTCTTCCTGACCTCATATTTAGTGGTGGTTCTGACCACGAGTAGAAATGCCAGGTTACCTAGTCAGGACCTCTCAATTTTTCTAAATGCCAACAGGAGGATCAGCACAGCCCAGTCAAAACCCCTGGCCTTAGCTGTGGCCCGTGGAAAGCTGCTTCAGAGAAAGAAGACACTTCCTCTTCCTGTGTCTCAGTACTTAGGGGTGCAGGGCAGGGGGTGGGAAAGGAGTGTATAAAAACCTATACCCCTAAAAAATGTTCCAACATGTGGGAAAGAAAACTATTGTATGCTATTAGTAATGACCTTCTGGGCTATTGTCTTTTTTTTATTAATCATTACTAACTCACTATTGCCCTCCAAGCTAGTGTCACTTTGTGTTATTCTGTGAAGGCCAGATCCTAATCCAACTATTGGCTGCCTAACTGTGATTGTATTTCACCCTGCTTGAGTCCCTGAAAAAACAATTAACACCAAAGGTGGTGAATCCTCCTTCTGCTTGCTGCTTTCTGTGCTTTAGTCTTAAGGCTGAGGTGATGGCATGTTACAAAAATAGGTATGTTAACATTTTTCCAGGTACACAAGTAGGGTGGTATAAGATCATGGTTAGATGTTTAAGAGGTGGAGTAGGTCCTAGCCCTGAGTATATAAGTGATTATGTGGGGGGGGATCAATGTATGTGGGATGGGAAGGTTTAAGCCATTTGCAATGCTCTTATTTCCCAATTAGCAAAAGGAAATAAGGATGAAGCTGTATGCTCTGATCTTACAGATTCATAGACTCATAGAAAATTAGGGTTGGAAGGGACCTCAGAAGGTCATCTAGTTCAATCCCCTGCTTAAAGCAAGACCATCCCAACTAGAACATCCCAGGCAGGGCTTTGTCCAGCCAGGCCTTAAACCTCCAAGGATGGAGATTCCACCACCTCTTCAGGTAACCTGTTCCAGTGCTTCACCACCCTCTTAGTGAGAGAGTTTTTCCTAATATCCAACCTAAGCTTCCTTTGCTGCAACTTGAGGTCATTGCTCCTTGTTCTGTCATCTTCCACTACTGAGAACAGTAGCTCTATCCTCTTTGTAACAACCTTCCAACTAATTAAAGGATGCTATCAAATCCCTCCTCAGTCTTCTGTTTGCAAACTAAATAACCCTAGTTCAATGAGCCTGTCCTCATAAGTTATGTGCCCCAGCCCTCTAACCATTTTCTTTGCCCTCTGCTGAGCTTTCTCCAATTTGTCCACGTCCTTTCTTTAGTGGGGGGCCCAAAACTGGACACAGTACTCCAGGTGTGGTCTCACCAGTGAATAATAGGAGGGAATAATTACTTCTCTTCATCTGCTGGCAACATTTGTACTAATGCAGCCCAGTATGCTGTTAATTTTCTTGGCAACAAGGGCACACTGTTTGCTCATATTCAGTTTATTGTCCACTGTAACTCCCAGGTCCTTTTCTGCAGAGCTGGTGATTAGCCAGTTGGTCCAAAGCCTTTACTGGTCCTAAATGCAGGACTTCACTTGTCCTTGTTAAGCCTCATGAGATTCCTTTTGGTCCAATCATCCAATGTGTCTAGGTTACTCTGAATCCTTGCCCTACCCTTCAGCATATCTACTACTCCCCCTGGCTTAGTGTCATCCATGAACTTGCTGAGGGTGCATTCTATTGCATCTTCCAGATTGTTTGTGAAGATATTGAACACAACTAGCCCAGGACCCACCCCATGGGGCACTCCACTTGACATCAAGCTGTAGATCACTATCCATTGAGCCTGATGATCCAGCCAGCTTTCTATCCACCTTACAGTCCATTTGTTCAACTCATACTTCCTTAACTTGCTTGCAAGAATGCTGTGGGAGACCATATGAAAAGCTTTGCTAAATTCAAGATAGATTGCAGCAGTGCTGATCTGACTCTGCTTTGGCTGGAGTCAATGGGGATAGATCAGGGCTGAATGCATTTGCAGATCAACTTACTAAAACATGTAGGGGTGGTATGTTTTCCCTTGAACTCCCAACTCCCAAGACTTCTGGTCAAGTCATCTGGGTTTTGCTAGCCTCTGCTGAAGATTGGCAGTATCTGATGGCAGGCAGCCAAATAACTCCATATAATAATGCAATTGACTGGCTCCTGGCAATTTTCTGAATGCTAGCCATGCCAGAAACTCAAGCATCTTCTTCTGACGCTATTAAGAAGAAATCAAATGCAAACCCCCCCCTGTAATTATGTCAGAACATCACTCACTGCTTGGGGAAAAACTACAGCTAAGATGACAGTCGAATCTTTGTTGTGGCCATCTTTACATGCCCAACCATGTCATAGTCCTTAAATAATACAATATATTTAATTTTTTTCTACCCACTGCTTTCTAGATATGAACAGAGGAAACACAAAGGACCTCTTTCTCCCCTTGCTTAAATTAGAAGTAAGCTGTAAATTGAATTGACTTACATTACTGTTAAATTACAAAGGGAGGAAAATTGAGCCCATTAGAGAGAGAGAGAGCACATGTGTGTGTGTGTGTGCACATGTGTGCGCTGCATGCAATGAATATGCAGACCTAATTTCCCTTGCCAACTTTGAAAATTTCAACCACAGGCTTTGTCTATATATATTCTAATAGATAGATAGATAGATAGATGTGTGTGAATGTATGCTAATTGGTAAAGGGGTAGACAACCTGCATGCATGCCAGAAATGACATAGCTTCTGTGTGTGGCACACAGCAGACTGGGGAGGGAGCAGACATTACATGACACACAGGGCAGAAAGCAGAGCAGCACATGGGGCAGGGAACACAGGACAGAGAGCAGAAAGCACAGAAGCAAATCAGTCAAAGAAGAAGATCAGTGCGGCACTCACAGAGGATGCAGGGCTCAACTTGAGGGCTGTTGGGGAGAGATACAGAGAATCCTGTGAACCTCAAAGCCCAGAGAAGGGCTCCTTTCAGGGTGCTGTTTTCCTCTGTTTGTGCTTCAGTGCCACATCCAGCTTCTTTCCTGCCATGGAGCTTCAATCAACTCCAGGTGCTTCCTGTTTTTACAGACTGCACAATTTCTTTATTGATTTTATGGGCTGGTGTTTTAAGTCTGGTTATTTATGGAGCATCAGTAAATGTAGAGGCTGTTGGCAACCCTGATCAGGGAGCTCTCTCTTGTTTCTGGCCCAGTAGTCTAGTGGTTAAACTATTGCTCAGCTTTGATGACCCACTTGTTTGGTCATCATAGGGGTTTTGAACCTACAGCTCTCCAACTTCCCAGTCCCTCTCTAACCCTCCTTTTGAAGCTGGCCCTCTGAGCAACCACAGGAGAAAGATATACATCATCATGGGCAAGAGAGCACACCACCAGGCATGAGGCTGTGTGTGATGGATCAAGCAGGACTTGAGTTCTGTCTTGGACCCCTACTCTCAGTGGGGCAGAAGCTTCCCCACTACTTCCTATCCATATTATCTAATGACTATTAAATGCAAGGTGCAGTGGCTCAGCTTCAAGAAAGAAGACTGGATAATGAATAATCTCTGACCTGGTGGTTAGAGCAGTGTGCTGAAAAGTCACAAAGGTGCAGGATCAAACTGCTTCTGATGAGGAAGGGTTGTATCTTTGAACTCCTACTGGCTGAGTGCCTTAGCCACTAGCACAGAACATGGGAGGATCATCCTCCAACTGATTTTTGCCAAGCCAGGATTATGTACGTATACACAGAATTGTGTAGCGGCTAAGCCAGAATACAACATATCACACATGTTCAGTAGCCATGTCCAACTGTATGTGGAATAGAGTCACAAACTGTGCATAAGTGCCAAAACTGACAGTTATGCAAATGGTAGCTGCTGTTTGGACACACAACAGTGGAACAGGATACTGCCAGTGCAGCACTCTTGTTACAGTTGGTGCTGTCCTCTATTTGAAAGAGGATTCTTGGGTAGAGAGACAGCCCCCCTGCCCCCAATCTTCCAGTCTATCAGCTCCTACATTTTGCCCATTTCCTTTTTACTTAAAGGGAGAACCCACCATCTGCTGATTCCTGCATGGCTTGTACCATGTAGGAATCATTTGAACTAGTGACAAGGACATTTGCTGCAATGATGGGGCCTCTTGGCAGCCTGTTGGTATTCGCTGTGTAGCTGCTGCACCTGTCTCTGCATTAACATCTCTGTTTCATGTCATTGGATTGGGCTGTCAGACTGAGGTTTTATTTCTGTTCATTCTTTCACTGTGCACAGTATTGGCTAGATGGGAGTAGAGTTGTTTTTGCATTATGCTGTCAGAAGACATAATTTTCAAAGCAAATCCAGTTTCTGAAGATAAAAAAAGAAGGTTGTCCACAAAGATCAAATATGGCAGCAGGAGGCAGACTTGTCAGTTGCAATGGTTGGAGTAGATTGGTGGGTCTGACTGTCTGTTATATTGATTGGCAGTCTCATGGACTAGTTCTGGCAGCAAAACATCCCTAGAGGTGAACTATATCTGGACTTAAGCTAGTATAGAACTGGCCTGATCAAAAGACATGAACAGGAGGTCTCTGAACACCTCCCACCCTATCTCCCTGAGCTGCACCCAATATCTACTGATATAGCTAGACATTAGTCTCCAAATGCTATAAACAAAAATATTTCATTTATGAAATTACTAAGCAGCCTTGTAGATTATAAAAAGTAAAAGCCTTTGACAAATCCAAATCAATTTGTGCCTGCTTGTTCTAAGAGCTTATTTTTTGCATTTTCTTCATTTTCAGCAATGCAAATCTCTTCATTTTCATTTACAGTCAGTTTCACTTTTTACCAAAATCATTTTCCCATCCAAGTGGCCAGCTCTGCAGAGTTAGGATTTCAGATAGGGTCAGGGAAGAGTTTGGGATTTTTTTAAAATTGTTTTCACAGAGGTTAAAAAAAAAACAACCTTGTGAGCACATTTCAGTTGGTCTCTTTTTTTTTTTTTTTTATAAATGGTTTCTTTTTTTAAAATGTTATATTTCAGGGAAAAAAAATTGACAGAGTTCCATTCCATAGAACAAAACAAATACATTTATACCATGCAAATAGATAAAGTAACAGCAATACATAGCAGGAAAGGTAACAGAGAAATACAATAATAACCATAGTGTGTAAAAAAAAATAAATAAATACAAAAAAAGAAGCCCAAACAAAAAACCCCAACTAAACAAAAAACCCAACAACCTGGGTATGCTCAGAATACATATTTAAACTTCAATTTATAGCCTGCCTCTCAATCCCTTGAGTTTCTATCCTAGCTATTAATGTTTTGAGAAACATTATGCACTGTATAACCTTATTATAGTCAATGCTGACTACATGGCAAAGCATATTAAATAAATAATCGCTGTCATGGGTTGTTACTTTCTTTCTAATTTTGTTGCGTTTTCTTCCTATATTCCATCAGCTTTCAGTGTCACACAGTGAAAAATGCAGTGCTCTAATTCTATAAAGAGATCAAAATAAAGTTTGGTAAGATAAAGTTAATTGTAGTTAATACTTATATGCTCTGATATTTCAGTAGCCAATCAGACAATTTATGGGGATAAATGTAGCCAAATAAATGTTGCAAGAAAACTGTTTGTTTATCACAAGCACTTAAACTAGTAAACATTGTAAAAAGTGAGATTTCAGCTCATATGGTCCACTAGATCCTGATCCTGCAAAGTACATGTCTGCTTTGCACATCATGAGCAGTCCTGTTGAATTCAAAGGGATTATCTACAGGGTGTAAACTTAAGCACCTGTACAAGGGCAAAGCAATCTCATGAGGTTCAACAAGGACAAGTCCTGTAGACAATCCCATGCACTAGTACAGGCTGGGGGATGACTGGCTGGGCAGCAGCTTTGCAGAAAAGGACGTGAGGGTTACAGTGGACAATAAACTGAATATAAGCTAACAGTGTGCCCTTGTTGCCCAGAAGGCTAACAGCATACTGAGCTGTATTGGTAGGAGTGTTGCCAGTAGGTCAAAGGAAGTGACTATTCCCCTCTATACAGCACTGGTGAGGCCACATCTGGAGTACTGTGTTCAGTTTTGGGCCCTCCACCACAGAAAGGATGTGGACAATTGAAGAGGGTCCAGTGGAGAGTGACAAAAATGGTGAGGGGGCTGGGGGAACATGACTTATGAGGAAAGACTGGGGGAACTGAGTTTATTTAGTCTAGAGAAGAGACTGAGAGGAGACTTAATAGCAGTCTTCAACTACCTAACGGAGGGTTCTAAAGAGGGTGGAGCAAGGCTGTTCTCAGTGGTGGCAGGTAACAGAACAAGGAGCAAAGGTCTCAAGTTGCAGTAAGGGAAATTTAAGTTAGATGTTAGGAAGAATTTTCTCACTAGGAAGGGAGTAAGACACTGGAACAGGTTACCCAGAGAGATGGTGGAAGCTTTATCATTGGGGGTTTTCAAAACCTGGCTAGACAAAGCTTTGGCTGGGATGATCTAGTTGGGGGTGGTCCTGCTTTGAGCAGGGGGTTGGACTAGATGACCTCCTGAGGTCCCTTCCAACCCTAACTTTCTATGATTCTAACTCTGTTTTGGGGCCAGTCACTCACACGGACTTCAAATTCTACAGGTGATTGTAAAATTTGCATCTCACATTCTACAGAAACCAGCTAGGCATAGAGCAGAAGCAATCCTATGTGATTTAAATAACCAAGCAATGCAGCAAGAAATGCAAAGCAAAGTTTAACTGAAATTTGACGGAGACATTTGAGAATCATTTCACATGACAAAGGCATCCAAGAATGCTGTGACCTATTTGTGGACATTTGTGAGCAGGAAAAAGTGGTGACATTTTTAGTTGTGATATGCTCAGTTATAGATACAGCTACAGATATTTATTCCCTAACCAACTATACAATTAACAGTTAAACTATGGATTGTAAATAGGTTAAGTATGCCTGGTTCTGCTATGCAATCTTAGACAAGTTGTTTTTATTTTCCCCACTTAAAAAATGCAAATGATGGTACTCATTTTCCCATATAAAGTGATTTGACATCTAGGGCTGAAGAGTGTTTTGTAAGAGCCAAGAGGCACGTCTACATGAAATGTTTTACTGTGCAGTTGATTAATGGACTGTGCAGTAAAGCATCACCATCTACACATGCTGATGCTTACTGCGCAGTCAATTAGTCAACTGTGGGGTTCATTTGCTACCTGCAAATGCAGGCAGCAAATTAACTGTGAGGTGGCCCTCATGTAGATGGGTGACCAAGAGCAAATAGCTTGCATGTAGATGGGTGATCAAGAGCAAATTTGCTTCTGGTTAGTTCAGGCACCAGGGAGTGGGAGAACAATCTCACTAGAAGCTGCTTGCTGCTGGGTTGGGCTCTGAGTTCAGAGCCTGACGATGTTCCTCTACCCTGGCAGCAGGCAGCTCCTGGATCTGGCTCTGTGATTGAAGCCAGGAGCTGATCAGTGTGGGGACTGGGTTCCTCTCTGCCCTGCCCTGTCCCAGCACTGTGGGGCTCCTGGCTCCCCACAGGAGTGGGGAGTCCCTGCCCAGCTGGGAGCTCACCACTAGCTGCCCCACTGGCAGATCGGGGCAGGGGGGTGGGAGCTGCCTTTTTCCTGCAGCTGTTTCCCAGCCCTGTGCCCTGATTGCCTGATTGGGGCTCAGGGCTGAGAAGAGACCCCTCGCCTGCAGCTCTTTCCCAGTCCTATGTCCCAATCAATCAATCAGCCTCTGGGCTAGTACCCAGGGGGAGCCTGGCTGCTGCAGGGGAGCACAGCAGGGTGGGAGCAGCCTTCTCCAGGTGGTTCCCATTGGGAGCAAATCTGCTCCCAAGAGGGAGCTCCCTAGTAGGCTTAATGTGCTGTATTTTTACTGCTCAGTAAGCCTACTGTACTTTGAATTAATCGCACATGTAGACACAGCCAAGTATAAGTAGAAGCTGCTGAGAAGAAAAGGAGAGAAACAGGCAATTGACCATTATGGGAACAAAACTGTGCCACATGAGTATTAAGTTTCTACAAATAAAATTAATTCTGTTTGCAGCCCCTGCTTACCAGTCTCTTGTTCTGTGATGTATCTGAATCCAACTCAGAGGCTCTGAATATATGGTGTAGGGCAATCAGTATGTGTTTTGGGAAGAGGTTATGGCAGATGAGGAGAACAGTATGGTCTACCTAGAAGATGGAAATGGATGTCTAAAGGAGAAGAAAGTCTGCACCTCATGTTGGTAACCGGACTGTGTGGTGTGTGGCACTGCAGATGTTTGTGGTGCCACATACTGCACAGCCGGCCTCACCTGGACATGCCCAGAGTTTGTAAGTGCAAGGAATTATTTGACAGACAGGTAGAAGATGACTGGGATAGTGTCCCTAGTCCTAGTGTCCTCGGGCGCTCAGGCGATGTGCCAGAGGACTGGAAAAGGACCAATATGGTCCCCATCTTCAAAAAAGGGAGGAAGGAGGACCTAGGAAACTATAGGCCCATGAGTCTTACCTCAGTCCTGGGGAAGCTTTTCGAAAGAATTATCCTGGCACATGTCCAGGAAGGACCAGTAGGGGAGGTTATGCTTAGGGGCAACCAGCATGGGTTCATTAGGTGCAGGTCTTGTCCAACCAACCTGGTGGCCTTCTATGACCAGGTCACCAAGTCCTTGGATGCAGGTGTCACAGTGGATATAGTCTTTCTGAACTTCAGGAAGGCCTTCAACACGGTTTCTCACCCCATTCTCAGTAAGAAACTAGGAGACAGTGGTGTTGATGCCTACACAGTCAGATGGGTCACTGTGGATGGGTCTTATTCGACCTGGAGGGATGTGGGCAGTGGGGTTCCCCAGGGCTCGGTCCTTGGGCCCGCACTATTCAACGTCTTCATCAGTGACTTGGGCGAGGGGGTAGAAAGGACCCTGTTCAAGTTCGCAGATGACACTAAGATGTGGGGTGAAGTGGGTACGCTAGTAGGAAGGAACAGGCTGCAAGCGGATCTAGACAGGTTACAGGGGTGGGCCGATGAGAACAGGATGGGGTTCAACACTGACAAGTGCAGGGTAATGCACCT
>NW_005842129.1:753038-768102 GCF_000455745.1 Alligator sinensis | reverse complement strand
GTCCTTTAGGCCCACCGCACTGCTACCCTTTTTGGTACGGGCACACTGTGCTGCTATCCCCTTTTCTGGGGACCACTGCAGCACTGCCCTTCTCTTGGGGCGCTGTACTGCTAACCCTTTCTGTCTGGGTCCACTGCAGCACCCTGCCCCTGTCCTGGGTTTTTCGTAGTGCTAGCCTGTTACCGGGCTCGCTACTCCTGTCCCGGGGCTTCTCAATTTGGCCCCCCTTGGGCCTCTCACATATTGCCCCCTTTGGGCCTCTCAAGCATTGCCCGTCTTGGGCCTCGCAATGGTCCCCCTTCTCTGGGACCTTCTGGGCCCCGCTGGGCTCCTTAATAATACTGCCCCCTGTTTGGGGCTCTCTATGCCCAGTCTGGGCTTCCTAATAAAATCGCCCCTCTCTTGGGACTTGCAGTGCCCACACTGGGTTCTTTAAGTGCCCCTCTTTGGGCTGGGGTCTACACACCCTGCAAGTTGCACCCTTACTGGCGTCGGGGTCCTCACGCTCCGTGAGCCCCCCCTATGAGTACTGCGCCCTCACTGGCGCTAGGGCCCCCACACCACTGTGGGTCCCGTTGAGGATAATGCGCCCCCTTAGCGCTTGGGCTCCCACACCTCTGGGGTCCCTATGAGGCCTCCTCCAACCCCTTTTAGCCTCACCCAAACCACCGGTGTAATATCACAACGCAAACACAAGCCTCTAGGCTATAACATAACTATAAACCGCCTGGCTATAACTTAGCATCATGGCTCAAGCCTCCAGAGCTATCATGAGCTATACTTGCAATCAGGCTTCTACCCATAACTCAACTGAGGGAGCTCCTGCCTCTCCGGCTGCTGGCAGGGAACTGCCAGCCTGGCCTTGACTCTTGGCTTTATAGGAGCCAGGCCCTGCCCCCTACAGGCAGCTGACTCTGATTAGTTGCCCCGGCAACCCACAGCTGTGCTCATTGTCTCTGCTGAGGCTTTTCCCCAGCAGTTCCCCCAACACTAGGAGCGGGGCAGCGAGGTGCGCCGCAACAATGATCTTCTGAGGTCCCTTCTAGCCCTAATGTCTATGAAATCTATGAAATCTATTCTAATATTATAAAAGCCTAAGTCTGTCCATCTGTCTGTTCTGTCTGTCCGTAACACTTTGTTTGCACTCTGATTGGCTGAAGGAAACAGTCAATCAGAGTGCTTCAAGCGTGGGGGAGCGCTGCCATGATTCCGAAGCCATACTAAGGACTGGACAGAGGGTGGCGGAGCCGAGGCCAGCAGTGCTGGCCTCAGCTCCCCCACCCTGCTCCCTGCAAGCCATGCCAAGGACCAGACAAGGGGTGGGGGAGCCCCAACCCGCTCCCTGCAAGAGGCAGAACAGCGGCAGCATATTGTGTTAGGTGGCTGCACTCCATCCCAGCCTCCTCCTCCCCACATCATTCGTCATGGGCAGTTGGCTAGTTCTAATATTATGAAAGCCTAAGTCTGTCTGTCTGTCTGTCCATCCGTAATGCTTTATTCACACTCTGATTGGCTGATGGAAACAGCCAATCAGAGTGCTCTAAGCGTGGGGGACTGCTGCCATGATTCTGAAGCCACGCCGAGGACCGGACAGGGGTGGCAGAGCTGAGGCCAACAGCGCTGGCCTCAGCTCCCCCACCCCACTCCCTGCAAGAGGCAGAACAGCGGCAGCATGGTGCGTTGGGGGGGCACTACATCCCAGTCCCTCCCCCCCAGCCCCCGATATTCTTGATGGGCAATTGGCTAGTCGTCTCTATAATCACCCTTCAGTTATTTGAAGACTGTTATCAAATCCCTTCTCAGTCTACTTTTCCCCAGACTAAACAATCCTAATTTTAAGCCTTTCCTCATAAGTCTTGTCTCCCACATCCTTCTTGAAGTGTGAGGTTCAAAACTGGACACAGTACTCCAAGTGAGGCCTCAACCATGCTTCATAGACTGAAAGAATCACTTTCCTTGATTTGGACGTGACACTCCAGTTAAAACAACCCCAGCATGCTTTGGCTTTTATGCAACAAGAGCACGTGGTTGGCTCGTATTCAGCTTATGGTCTACTGCAACCCCCAGATCATTCTCTGCAGTACTACAACCTAATCAGTCATTCCTCAGCCTGAACTTCTGCATGCAATTATTTTGTCCCAAGAACTGTAACAGAGAGCCTGAGGCTCTCTGTCATTTTAAGAGAAAAAGAGCCCAGACTCCACTCTGCAGCAATGGCAAGGCACAGCTGCAACTGGGTTGCCAGGACACCTAGATAATGAGATTAATTAGGGGGCACCTGCAGCCAACCCAGGAGGGTCACAGGAATGGAAGGGGGCAGGGCCAGAGAGATATAAGGCAGTAGCAGACGCTGGCCAGCCAGTCTGGCTATAGCAACTGAATAGGGAAGATCTCTGTGGAGAAGCAGGTTGTGAGTGGCTGGAGACAGTGGCAGAGGAAGCTGAAGGCTAGCCATGCATATAGACCCAGGACTGGGGTAGGAATTTAGTTATAGTCAGAAGGTCTTGTGTTTTGATTTCAGTTTGGTCTGGTGCCTGGGGGCTTGTGGGGACCAGGAGGGTCTGGTGCTCAGGGGAGACTAGATACTGAAAGGAAGCCCAGAGGTTTGGGTGGGACAGTGGGAGTGGTTTTGGAGGTCCCATAGCACCTGGTAGTGGGTCCATTGAGCATGCCCAGAGGGGTAATCCCATGGAGCCTGAGAAGGGTAGAGGGAGAGAATCCAGTGAGTCTCAGCAGTCTGAGATGGGGTCGAGATAAGACCTTGGAAGGCAGACAAGAAGCCGGGGACTCCAAAGCTTGGTTCAGTCAGCAGACTAGAGCTAGAGTGCTCAGCAAGAACATAAAGGGCATAAACCATGAAGGCTGAAGCCTGATGCTGGAACAATGGCAGGCTCACTCTAAGACCTTCAGGTTGCCTCCCTCCTTTCCAAAATAATAACAGCAAAGGCATGGAGGGAAAGGAAGGGAGGTGAAGACCCTAGAGTTAGAGCCAGGGCAGGAATCATGTGGCCACTAGGGGATGTCATGGTCATTCTGGAACCTGGCTTGTCACAAGGAATTTGCATTTGTCTTTGCTGCATTTCATCTAACTGGTTGCAGACCACTTATCCTTTTTATCCAGGTTATTCTGGATTCTAGACCTGCCCTCCAGAGTGTCTGCAACTCCACTCAACTTGTTGTTGCTCACAAATTTGCTAGCCATGCATTCAATACCTCTATCCAAATCATTAGTGACAATAAACAATACTGGACCCAAGACAGACCCCTGGGAAACTGCACTTGATACCTCTTCCCAACTAGACATTGAATCATTGAGGACTTAACTAGTTAGATCATTGTGCTCAGTACTGTAATGTATCTACCTTGCAGTACTTTCATCTAGTCCATATTTCCTTATTTTGTGGGAGACCATATCAAAACCCTGATAAACTCAAGGTATATCACATCCACTGCTCTCTTCCTCATTCACAGAGACTGCCACCTTATTACAGAAGAAAATTAGGTTGGTTAGATAAAGGGTGACCATAAGGAAGTATGGGACATCTGGGACACTTCCTTCCCACCCTACAAGTCAGTGGTGCTGTGTAAGGCAGTGGTAGAGGCTAGTGGACAGGGGTGCTGGCACAGTCTGATGGGGAGGCAGAGTTGCCTAGTGCACCAAACTGCTCTGCTTCCCTGCTAGACTGCACCCCTGTGATTCTAGGACTCCTGTTTTCATTTTTACCAACTAGCTGAGACTGGTCTTCAAAATCTGGGACTGTCCCAGGCAAACCATGATGTATAGTCACCCTAGTTAGACATGACTTGCTTTTAGTGAATCCATGCTGGCTGTGGCTGATCACCAGGTATCTGAATTTTCCATTCACCATGTAAAAATGTGGGTTTTCTCTTTTTAAGCAGAAAAATGCAGGGCTTCTCCTTTAAAGGAGAAAAATGGGGGAAATGGCAGGTTTTTCCCTGCAGGCTGGCAGAGTTCCAGCCAGCAAGGGGCTGGGAAGAGTGTGAACAGGCATGGGGTGCCACATACATGTGTACGACAGGCAACATGGAGAGCAGCTCACCCCAGGTAAGCTGGGCGGAGGGGAGGGGTGGGGAATTGAGGCCTCCATAGTGAGGGAGGGAGGGAGGTAGTTGGGCAGGGCTGGGGGTGCTGCCTGGCTGGGAGGGTGCATGGGGCTTGGGGTCTGGGGCTGGAATGTTTGGCTGCAGGGCCCAGCTGGGAAGTGGGACAGGGCCATGTGCAGCTTGCCCAGGGTGTGTTGGGGGGCTATGGAAGGGGTGGTTTTGGAGGTCCCATCTAGTACTCTAGGCTATTTGACTCCTCCATCTTTGATGCCAACTGTGTTCATCATTTGATAACTGCCCCTATTTGGGAAGACTGAAGTGAAAAATAGTCATTAAATATCTGAGCTTTCTCTGAACCATCCATACGTAGATTGCCATAAGGGATCTACAGTTTCTTTGGTTTTCCTCTTACATACTTGTAGAATCCCTTTTTATTGCTTTTGTGTCCCTCACCAGCTGTATTTCAAATTGTGTCTTGGCCTTACAAATTTTATGTCTGCATACCCATGTGATTAGAGGTGCATTGATATATTGGTTGCCTATTGGATTGGCACCAGTAAAAGGGAAATGACATTATTGGCTATTGACTTTTTTTGGCCATTGTAGCTGATACATTTTCTGATAATTATACCTTCTGGCCGGGGCTCCGAACACCTGGGTTCCCCCTCACCTGTGGGGCTGGGGCCCCTGGATGCCTGGGTTCCCTCTCACCCGTGGATCCAGGGTACCCAGATGCCTGGGTTCCCTCCTGCGAGCTGAGGTGGCCCTGCATACAACCCCATCCTCTCACTGGTGGGCCAGGATGGGTTGGGCTGGAGCGGAGCAGCAGCTGCAGTGTCTCAGGTGTGGCATGGCATGGACTGATGGCTGGGGCCAAGGCAGGTGCTGTAAAGACATGACTGGGGTGGGGAGGGGCAGATAGAGCTCCACAGCACAGCCAGGCCCAGCCCAGTCCAGCCCATTGTGACTCAACCTGTAGTGCCTGGGGTCCGCACCCCAGGGGCCGGGGGCAGAGCTTGGCAGGGGCGGAGGGAGCTGCTCCTTCCCCGCCCCCCCAACTCCCTCCTCCCTCCGTTGTATGTAGCAGGATCCCTCCCTCAGCCCATCAGTCCATTTGGGTCCTGCCCTTCCTAAGGCTGGGTCCATTCAGTCTCCCCCACAGAGCACAGAGGCTTGCCCTGCCCCTGGCATCAGCAGCACCAGGAAGGGAAACGGCCCTTCTCCTGCTGGAGTCCAGCTCCCAGGACCTGGGACCCGGGTGTGGGGAAGGAGTGGCCTGTGGCCTGGTTTCTTCAGGTCTAGAATGGTCCCATGGCCCTGCCCTGGGCAGGGGGAGGAGAGCTGGGAGCCTAGCTCAGAGACCACCAGCCCTGGGCAGCCAGGAAACTCACACCTTCCTCCTCAGCCCTGCTGGGCAGACTCAGGCAGCTGCCCCCATGCTGCAGTTCAAGGGCATCATGGGGAAAAACAGGGGTTGAAAGGCTCCACACAGTCAGTTGCAGGCACTGCTAGGGTAGCCGCACTGCTGCAACTGGCACGTGCACTTTTACATGTGCTCCAGGAGTGGGAGGTGGGGGGGCAGCATTTTACAGCAGCTCTGAGAGCCACTCCAATTAAAGTGCCACCACATCTCCTGTATCAGTGTCCACGCCAGGCACGGCTGGTGAACTCAGCCTGGTGGGGTGGGTAGAGCGGCACATGGGAGCGGGGGTTGGGGGGTTTGCAGCCTCCGTGCTCCCAGCTGGTGTGTTTGGCTGGGTGCAAAACCCCTCCCCACACTTGCTCCTGGCTGGCTGTAAACTCCCCAGCTCCCATGTGACGCTCCACCTGGCTCACCAGTCTGAGTTCACCAGCTGTGCCTGGTCCTTGCACTTAGAAAGGACGGTATGTCAGTAGTTTAAAATGCCTTGCATTATTACTAAATATCGGTTATCGGATCAGCATTGGCCTATATGGTTGGGTAATAATCGACTATCAGTATTGGCCAAGAAAATCTTTATTGATGCAATACTTTCATACTTTTCCCTAGTACTATGATCAAGCATCCACTTTTTGTAGGCTTCCTTTTCAAGTGTCAGTTGATTGAAGAGATTGTTGTCTAGCCAGGCTGGCCTTCTGTTGCCCTTTCCATGCTTCCATTGCATCCCAATAGAATCATAGAAACAGAAAATTAGGGTTGGAAGGGATCTCAGGAGCTCATCTAGTCCAATCCCTGACTCAAATTTATCCATAACCAACTTTGAGTAGGCTGAGAAGGGCCAGAGCTGGGAGAAACTAGCTGAATAAGGTAGGAGCTGGTTGAGCATGGAGAGAGGTACCCAGCTCCAACTGGGCAACAGTGATCATGAGATGATCACTTTCTCCATCCACTGTAAGTCAAGAAAATCAGCCAGTAGGGTAGAAAACCCTGATTTTAAGAAAGCTGATTTCCACAAATTCAGGAGATTGGTTGACAAGGCCCTGCTGGACCATGGTCTGATGAGGAAGGGAGTACAAGAAAAGTGGTTGTTCCTCAAAGAAGCCATCCTAAAAGCCTGAAGAAAGTCCATTCCCTTTAGCAAAAAAGGCAGCAAAAGTGCTGGGAGACCCCTTCGGCTCAACAGGAAAGCCGTGGAGCTCCTGAAATTAAAATGAGATGTCTACAGGGTGTGGAAGTCAGGAATAACAACCAAAGAGGAGTATTCAGCAACAGCCCGCACCTGTAGGGTGCAAATCAGGGCAGCTAAAGCACTAACCAAACACAAAGTGACAACCAGAATCAAGGACAACAAAAAGTCCTTCTTTTGATAGGTAGGAAGTCAAAAATAAACCAAGGGAAGCATAGGGTCCCTGATGAATGAAATAGGATGGCTGATAACTGACACAGGACAAAACTGAGCTCCTGAATGATTACTTCACATCAGTATATTACCAATCCAAGGGTGTTAGACTGCTTGACATGCTACCGGATCATCATGGTGGGGGTGACCACCCGCCCACTGATGGCATAGATCTTGTGGGGGAACATCTACAAAGGCTAAATAGCTCCAAGTCAGCAGGACTGGACTAACTACACCCAAGAGTGCTAAAAGAACTGGCTGACATCATTGCGTGACCAATGGCAGAGTTATGTGAAAGTTCATGGCACTTGGGAGGAGTCCCAGAAGACTGGAAAAAGGTCAATGTGGTACCTATCTTTTCGAAAGGTAGGACCCAGGAAATTACAGGTCAATTAGTTTGACCTCAATCCCTGGTAAAATCCTGGAGAACATTATCAAAGAATCCATTATACACAGGCTAACTGATGGCAGTAGTCTAAAGGGTAGCCAGCATGGCTTCATACTGGGCCGGTCATGCCAGACCAACCTCATTTCCTTCTACGATCAGGTAACTCGCCACCTGGATAGGGGAAAAGAGATTGATGCCATATCCTTGGACTTCAAAAAGACCTTTGACTTGGTCTCCCATGATGTCCTCATGGTCAAATTGGGAGAATGCAGCCTTGTCTACTTTACGGTCCAGTGACTAGGCAACTGGCTCTGTGGTAGTCAGTGGGTAGCAGGGTGGGAAGGAGAAAGAGGTTGTATGGGGGCAGGGCAGGAATGGGGCAGAAGTTATAGGGAGCAGGCACAGGTGGCAAAGGCTGCAGGTGGCAGAGGTGGGGTTCTGGTATGGTGGTTGGGTCAAAACCCAATGGTAAGATTAGGGTATGTGTTGACCTCACACAGCTGAACGAATACAAGTGCAGAGAAAGACACATTCTTCCTTCTATGGAACACACCTTGGCTCAACTGGCAGGAGCCAAAGTTTTCACAAAATTGGATACTCTGATAGGGTTCTGGCAGATTCCTCTAGCTGTTGAATCGTCTAACCTAACAACTTTTATTACTCTGCTTGGATGCTGTGGTTTTAAATGGCTGCCTTTCAGAATCTGATCAGCTCCTGAATTCTTTCAGTTTCAGATGTCGCAGATTTTGAATGGCCTAGAAGGTGTGCCTTGCCATGCCGATGATATTTTGGTTTTTGGGGTCATCAAGGCACAACATGATGCAGGAGTGGATGCAACACTCATAAAACTCCAAGAAGCTGGAGTTCCACTTAATGAAAAGTTTACCTTTGCTACTTTGCAGCTCATGTTTGTCTGACATTGGATTACGCCACATGGAATCCAACCAGATCCATCAAAAGTTGCAGCCATCCAGAGGATCCCAGAACCCAAGGATGTCCCAGAATTATGTAGATTTTTAGGCATGGCTATATACTTGGGCCATCTGGTGCTAAACTTGGTAACAATAATAAAGTCTTTAAGAGACCTCTTAAGTGACAAAAACATATGGCTCTGGGGACCATTACAGCAGTTGGCCTTCAACAAGATCAAATCTATACTCAGTTCCTCCCTGATACTGGCCCAATATGATCCAACACAAGAAACTTGTATTGCAGCAGGCACTTCATCATACAGGTGTGGAGGAGTGTTACAACAACATTGGAAAGCGGGCCACTGGGCCCCTATCGCTTTTCTGTCAAGAGCACTTGCTCCACCTGAAACTGGATATGCACAAATAGAAAAAAAAGCACTAGCAGTTACATGGACATGTGAGTGACTCAGAACTTTCTGTGTAGGCCTGACTTTTAGTTGACAAACTGATCGCAAGCCACCTGTGTCTGTTAGGCGACAAACCTCTCGATGAACTTCCACCAAGAATCCAGAGATTTCACCTCAGAATGCTGAAATTCACCTACAATATAGTACACATCCTGGGAAAAGAGTTATAAACAGCTCATACTCTTTCTAGGGCACCATTACAGACTCTACTGTCTCCAGAAGAACTCCACCAGGCGCGAGATATTGTTGCTTATGTGGACCTTATTATGGATGGGATACCCACGTCTGCTTCACCACAGACAAGAATTCAGAAAGCTCAAGAAATTGATTCCTCTTGCCAGGCGATAAAGACGTACTGCTTGGAAAGATGGCCTCAACTAAGATTCAAGAACTGTGAACTGGCAAAGTACCAACAAGAGAGACTCAATCTCCATGTTGTCAGCGACTTAGTCATGTTCCACAACAGAGTACTGATACCTTCAACACTATGCCAGGAAATCCTAGACAAAATTCACGATGGCTCACCAGGGCATTACAAAATATCAAGCGAGGGCTTGCCAGACAGTTTGGTGGCCCTCCATCTGTGCTGACATACAGAACTGGGTGGCCAGGTGTAAGGTTTGAGCTCAACACCAACCAGTCCACGTGGAGCCATGCCTTATGGCTGATTTACCAGATCATGCACGGCAGATGCTAGGAGCTGATTCACCTGGAAGGGTTCTGTTTACCTGGTTGCTGTTATTATTTCCATTACTTGGAGAGGGTACAATTACAGAGCACAACAGCAGAGTGAGTTATAATGGCATTGAAGAGTCAATATGTGCATGCCATGGCATACCTTCAGTTTGCCAAAAGGAGTGGGGAGGGTTGCTTTCTATGTTAAGGAGCAATATACATATTCCATAATCAAGATAGGACCAGAGGAGGGGAAAATTGAGGTATTGTGGGTCAGAATGCAAGGGGGTTGGGGGAAAGGGAATTGATAGTGGGGGCTACTACAGGCTGCCACATCAGGAGGAGGAGTTGGACCTGGAATTCTCCAGACGGCCTTCAGAGGCCGTATGGTCAAGGGACATGGTTGTCACAGGTGACCTAAACTACCCTGACATCTGCTGGGAGGAGCAATCAGGTAGATCCAATCGTTCATGTTGGTTCTTAACCTGCGTACAGGACCTTCACCTAACACAGGAGGTATATGGTCCCGCTAGGGGAAACACCTTACTGGACTTGGTGCTGGCTACAGGGGATGACCTGGTGGGGGATCTACAGACACAAGGCAACCTAGGGGACAGTGACCATCACTTGACTGAATTCACTATCCGGCATAGGGTGGGAAAGATAACCAGTAGGGCAGAAGTGCTAGACTTCAGAAAAGCAAACTTCAGTGTGCTCAGGAGATTAGTTAGTGAGGCATTGAAGAACAAGAGCATTGGTGAGATAGGAAGGGTGGTCATTCCTAAAGGGAGCAATCCTACGGGCACAGAAGGAGACAATCCCATTGAGCAGGAAAGGGGGCAAAGGGGCCAAGAAACCCCCTTGGCTGAACAGGGATATCCAGGAAAGCCTAGGGGCAAAAAAAGAGGCATATAGGCTGTGGAAGTAGGGGATAGCTACCAAGGCAGAGTATACCTACTTGGCCCACACTTGCAGGCAGGCAGTCAGAAAGGCCAAAGCAGAAATGGAACTTAGGCTGGCAACAAAAATTAAAGACAACAAAAAGTCCTTCTTCAGGTACATAGGGAGTAAAAAGAAGGCACAGAGCAGCATAGGACCCCTACAGGACAAAGTAGGGCAATTAGTGACAGATAAAAGGCTGAGCCCTTCAATGAGTTTTTTGCTTCTGTATTCCTGAACACAGATCAGGACAATTTTCCCGATTGGGCCATAGACAGGCACAAAAGGGAAACCAGCCCTCCAACTGTTAGCGCTGACTTAGTGAAGGGACCCTCCTGGGGTACAGAGCACATGGAAGCATGGCTCCTGTCCAACCATGCAGCAGTAACCTGGGGCCAGAGCTGTGCCGCTACTAATTGGCCAGGCAGGGGTCAAAGCTTGTATGTGCTCCATGCCCCAGTGGAGCCAGAGCCCCACCTGACAGTAAGGAGAGGAAGGGGCAGAGGCTTCAGGGGTAGGCAATGAAGGGCAGAGGGTGCAGGTGGAGGTGGGGAGGGGTTCAGGGCCAGAGTCAGAGCCACAGCAGCTGCCTGTCCCCCTCCTCTCCATCTTCCTTGTACTCAAATACAAGATGAGGGGCTTTTCTCCCCATGCTGAATCTTGGATTTGAGTAGATACAGTAGTTTTAGGATTGTCCTTGGATAAATCCACATTGTGTTTCATTGCTTTTTCAACCTATTTTTAACTGTTCATTCCTTCTTTATCTGTTCTAACACTTAAATACATTCTACTGAAGTCAAGCTAACAGGCCTGTAATTGCCTGTTTCACCGTCTCATTTTTTTAAAAATCAGCAATACATTTACTGATTTCCAGTCATTTCTTTGAGTTGACAGATATAGTGGATCCATGTCCAAATGGCAGGTGGTTTTGAGTGGGAACTCATGGTAGTTTGTCTTTTGCCTGGTGCTGTTCTACTTGTTTATTCATGGTTTGGGTGCTGGAATGGGGAGGTTCCTGAACAAATTTGCAGATCGTATGAAATGGGAAAGGATTGTGAACACATTGCAGGAAAGAAGCACAATTCAAAAGCATCTTGATAGATTGGAAAACTGGGATTGAGCCAACAGGTTGAAATTTATTTTTGACAAATGCAAGGTGATACACCTCATGAAGAATAATTGCAAATATAAATACAAGATGGGTGACTACGGGCTGGATGGCAGCACTGCAAAGAAGAATCTAGGAGTAGTGGCAGATCACAAACTCAATAAGAGTAAAGTCTAAGGCAGCAACATAGAAAATGAATGCAGTTTTGGATTGCATCAAGAGGAGCTTTAGCTACAAAACATGAGTGATGATAGTGCCTCTTTACTCAGTACTGGTTAGGCCTAATCTACAATATTGTGTGCAGTTCTGGGCATCGCATTTTAAAAAGGACATGGAGAAATTAGAGAAGGTCCAGAGGTGGTGACAAAATAATAAAGGGCTTTGAAGGTAATCCATATGAGAAGAGGTTGAAGGAAATAGGCCTGTTTGGCTTGTGGAAAAGGCAATTAAGGGAAGACATGATAACAGTCTTCAAATACTGGAAACATAGGCAACGCATAGGAGTGCATGGGGGGGCACGTGCCCCCCCCGAGATTGGCCGCTGCTGCCAGCGTCTGCGGGTGGTCACTGCTTGCTACCCCACTGCTTTGCCACTGACACTGCCGCCTCAGGAGGCACCAGTCGTTCATGATTGGAAGGGCTGCCATAAAGAGGAGGGAGAGAACAACTTTTCTCCATTGCTTCAGAGAGCAGGAGAGTATCAACAGCTTGAAAGTTACAGCAAAGTAGGTTTAGACTAGATAGCAGGAAAAAAATCATCACTGTTAGAACACTGAGGTAGTGGAATAGACTGCCTAAGGAAGTTGTGGGATCTCTATCACTGGACATGTTCAAGAAGAGGTTGGAAAAGCATTGGACAGGAATGATCTAGGAGTAGCTATGCCTGAAGTGTTCTGTAAAGAGCAGGTTAGAAGCCCTGGTGAACTCCCCCACCCCCTCACAGATTGCTGGAAGATGATGACAAGTACTGTAGACTGAAGTAGGTGGATATTAGAGGTTATAATCAGGAATCTGGGTTTTCTGTTATTGAAATCCCCCATGACATTATAATGACTACTATTCATTTCTATGTCTGAATTTGGGAGGGACTATAGCAAATCCTTAACAGAATCTCTTTAAAGTCCTTTTAATTTTTCTTTCCTAATGTGATTTTTCACCCAAAAAGATTCTAGTTTGTCTATCCCATAACATTTTACTTCCCTGCAGTCTACCGCTTTAATAACATTCATTGTTACCCCACCACCTTTATTCTTATTTCTACCCCTCCTATACAATTTGTATCCTTCATTACTCTTAAAATGTCCAGTTTTGTGTCACACATCAAGAGTTCAAGCCCATTCATTTTATTGCTCAGACTCCTTTGCACAGGTGTGCACGTGTTTTTCATTTTCCCTTACTTGGGTTTCCAGTTGGAATGTATGTGCGCGGAGAGATTGAAGGAAACAGAAAGAAACAGACTTATTTACTCTTGCAGCTATATTGTTGCCTTCCCAAGCTCTTTCATTTTTCCGTGCCTTCCATCTTGGGCCATTTCCTTGTTTACCAGACTATCCTCCTGTGGTATTCTTGGCAGGTAAATCTAATGGCATTTTCCAAGCTTTCCCCAGTGTAAATGTTTTCCTATTAGTTGGGTCAGCCTTTATGAATGAAAGCTATTCTTATCAATTCAAGTGGAGACCATCTTTGGAAAAAATGTCACCTATCCATGAATGTCTGTCAGTGGTCACATGTCCCAAACTTTCCTAACAGCACCAGTCCTTGAGTCATCCATTTATCCTATCTTGTCCTGCCTTCTCCTCCATCCTTTTCCTGGGACAGAGAGAGTCCCATGGAGGTTAACTTGAGCTTCTAGTTCTTTATGTGTTACCCCTAGTCTAGCTTAGTTGTCCTTGCCAGGAGCTATCTGGCCGTAAAATTTGTTCCTACATAAAGAACGATTAATAAATTCTTCTCTGCTCCCATCAGAAACCTCTTCAACCTCTAGTCTTTCTCTCATATCTTTGCTCCTGGCAGACAGCCCATCCTTTTACTTTCTATGTTGTCCCTTATGACTGGTCTCTCTATTCTCCTTAGGAGTGAATCCCTAACAACATAAACCTGTCTTTTCCTGGCTGGAATTCTATTACCCTTTGTGCACCTAAAAAGCAGCTCCCCAGCCACATAGATGGCATCTTTAGGAACTTATGTACAGGTTACAATTTTATTAATCCTGTAGTGCTGATGTATAAGCATGTGTGTATGTATGGAGTGTGCCCAGTAAGCTATGCAGTGGCCAGGCACATATGTGGCTATCTATGTGCATGCATTGTGGACACTTAAGTCTGTACACATCACAAAAATATAGCCAGGCAAAACCCTGTGATGAAAGGGCTGTGTTTTAGCCCCAACAGCCAAGTGGTTGTGGCACTCAGCCAGGAAGCAAGAAACCCAGAGTTTGAACCAGAAACTTTCCGAATTAACAGTACAGCGCTCACCACACCACAGCTTAGACATTACCCTGGGCCTTCTACAGCATTCCTTCTGAAGCTGGCTCCCAGTGTACCCAAGTAAGGGAGATATATGGGCCCAGAGGAAGACAGCAAGTCAGAGAGGTGTGTGGCTCAGTGAAATGGATGCTGCTTCAGGTACTAGACACTGAGAGACTGAGGCACAAGGTAGGAAGAGTTGTTCCCAAGAGCCAGGAACAGAATCCAGGACTGCTGAGGCCTGTCACAGGCATCAAGGGTTGCTTGGTCTAGAGCAGGGATGTCAAACTCAGCCTTTGTCCCGGATTGGATCCAGACTGCAGGGCACAGAGTGGCTCCTTCCAGGGGCATCTGGTGGTTTTGGCTTAGGTCCCAGACCAGGCTACACATCAGCAGCAGCTCTGGCTCTAGCCTAGGACACGAGCCAGTGGTAGTTCTGACTCTGGCCTCAGCCCAGGACATATGCTGATGGCAGCTCCAGCTCTGGTCGGGGACATGCATTGGCAGTGGCTCCAGCTCCAGTCTGGGGCATGAACTAGTGGCTCCAGCTCTGGGTCTAGCCCAGAGCCTGGCTTGGGAGCTCCAGGTTTGACTCGGGGCATGTGCCAGCAGTTCTGGCTTGGGGCATGCAGCAAAGGTGACTCCAGTCCAGGGCAGCAGCAGGACTGGCAGCACTGGAGGAAGGAAAGCACACGCAAGCCAAGCTCTCCTGTTGCTGAGGGCCAGACAGTGTCTCTCTCTAAGTCAGATCTAGTCCATGGGCTAGATGTTTGACACTCCTAATCTAGAAGATACAGTTAAGAACCCTAGTGTGTAACCACTGGCCAGGAGCTACCAGTCAATAGGAGGGATGTCAATATAAGGAATAAGAGCCAGAGCCTGCATTCCAGGAAGCAGGCTAGATTCCTGAATTGGAGTCAGGCAGGCAAGGTTCTTTGAGTAGATATGATATCTTTTATTAGACCAACTGAGTAGTTGCAAAAAAAGTTCCTGGCAAGCTTTTGGGCACAGTCACCCTTCTTCAGGCATAGGGAGTCTCTGCTGGTCTGAATTGGAGTCAGGAATCCAGGGGACCAGTCAGGGTCAGGATTTGGGATTGGAAAATTTAAGGCCTAGAAACAAAGAATCAAGGGTCAGAAAAATGGTATCAGGTTGGGAGCAGGAGGCAAGACAAGTAGATCTGCTTAGACAGGGAGCTGCTTACAGAGCAGAAACTCAGTCTGTGCA
>NW_005842129.1:748016-753028 GCF_000455745.1 Alligator sinensis | reverse complement strand
AGGAATCAATTATTAAGGTGGTCTCTTACAAGCCGATACAGAGCCAGTCAGCCAGGCAAACTGGGTTAGTAGAAGCTGGATCAAATTAATCTAGGTCCACTAACTTGTGAAAGTGAGGAGCAGGGATTGAAAACTGTACAAGACCCACATTAAATGTAATAAAGTAAGTACTTTTACACACAATAGGTGATTAGTTTGTGTGCTAATCACAGGACGATGGAATGGCCATTGTCCTTGGAAAGATGCAAAGGGGGAGAGAGAGTTTTGGCATGGAGTGAAGACTGCATATTGCAGGGCTCTAACCCAGCTCTAGCGGGAAGAGAAGATAAGAACTTCCTGGGGACAGATTATCCCAAAACTGTTAGTAAGGGGACTTCTACCTTTTGCAGCATCTGGTACTGCCCCCTGTGGAGATAAAGCCATGGACTATTGAAGGTGTCAAGCGTTGGAACAAGCAACCTAGAGAAACTGTGGAATCTCCATCCTTGAAAATTTTCAAGAGCAGGCTGGACAGACACTGGGATGTGATAGTTTAATCTGGGATGATCCTACCTTCAGTAGAAAGCTGGACTAGTAGAACTTGTGAGATCCCTTCCTGCCCTACTTTCCCATGATCTTGTGATTAGATGGCATGAAGTCCAATCCAGCCTGTCAATCCTTGTATTCTTACACATGCTCCTTAGACCACTTGTGACTGCATATAGTTTTATGATGTTCCTTTTGTCCATCTCCTTCCTCTGGTGAACAATCCCAAGTGTCCCATTATCATTCTTGTTGCCCCTGCACAAAGCTGAACAGGAAATGGCTGACAGTTCAGGCGTGCATCTGAGTCCATGAAGATTTAAAGCTACTAAACACAGAAAAGAAGAAGGCTCTTGTTGAGAATATCCCACTTCCCCGCTGCAGGACATTTTAAAAACATCTCATTTTGCTAATTTCTAATGAGTTATTTTTGGTTTCTCTCCAAATATAAACAACAAACCATGTACTAAAAATGTTTGTTCTTCAAAAACATTTCTCAGTATAAGCTATTCATTTGCAAAAACTGTAATGTTTACCAGAAGCTGAAAAAACAATGAAAAATGTTCTGATTTTATATTCCCTGGCTTCTTTCCATAAAAAAAATTAGTCTTTTTTTTTTCTTTAAAAATGTTTATTTTGTTGGAAAACCACTGAGTTGGTAAAAATGCCTTTGCAAAAAACATTTGAGCAGCTATACATTCAAGTGTACTTACCACACCTTCCTCATGTAAGTAGGAGGCTGCTTCTAACCCCATTAGCAGCTGGTAGGGTCCTCAACAGTTCAGAACCTAGTAGCCAGCAAAGTGGGACTGGCTGAGGTCTCATGTCGCTTCTGAGAGATAAAGCAGGTGTCTGGTGAGAGCTGTTGAGGGATATTTCATTTTTTGTTGGGGTTAGAAAATTATTTTTTTTCCTGTGTTGCCTGATGTTATAAGATGTGGTAATGATGTAAATCAAGTAGGAAGCACACGACCAAAGGCCTGCGAATAAAGCATTTCGTGTGAGGAGGCCTGGCCTGAACAAAGTGCTTGATATGAGGAGGCATGGCCTGGCTTGCACCCAGTGAGCAAAAGTAGGTGACCAGTATTTAACCCATAGTCATAAAAAGTGAATATATCCTGAGATGGGTATAGCTTATACATACACCACTCCTGTGGCATAAAGAGTATGTAAAGGGCATGATCAGAAGAATAGAATGTGAGGAACAGATGGGAAAATACTGGTACATCTGCTATACTGACCACCACCTGTGCCAGCGGCTTTCCACAAGATGTGTGAGGAGATAGTGGAACAAGCATTGTTCATTGTATCTCCTTTCTCTTTCATTTTCTGGTTTGCTGTTATATATTATTTCTCTTCAGGTTCCTATTAGCAGTTTGCGTTCAAACTACTTGTTCTTACTGGCAATCCTCTGTGGGCTGCTGCCAAAGTGGTAGTGTGACTAGTAGTAGTGTGACCACCCCAGACACTGATTTTTGAGGGGGAGCAAGAATGGCCATAGCCACTGCTACCAGCCCAGCTGCTGCCATGCCCTGCCCACCACTACTGTCCAGGGCACAGAAGCTGCTGCTATGCCTCTGTGCAAAAGGAATATTTCCACAATCTCCAGAACCAAATCTAATGGAACATGGGAATTCTGGACTGCATTGGCTAAAGCAGGGACGGGCAAAGTTTGGCCCACAGGATGGATCCGGTCAGCAGTGGACATCATTTCCCAGCTGCTCCTGTGTCAGGCTGGGGCCAGCCACAGCTGCACATGAAAGCTCAATGCTGGGGTTGCCATGGAGCTGAATCCCAGCCGTGCTGGCAGGGTGCACTACAAAGCAGAGCAGGGGGCTGCTCTGGAATTGCTGGGATCTTGTGATGCGGGCAGCTTGCTCTGGAGTCAGGACAGAGCCACAATCTGTAGCCTGCATGCTCCGGGCAGGAGTGTGCAAGCAGGGGAATGCAGCTCTGCCCCGGCTTCTTGCAGTGTGACAGCCTGGTCCGGAGCAGAGGCAGAGTCATGATCCCCTGCTTGTGCACCCCTGCCCAGAGCATGCAGACTACAGACTGTGGCTCTGTCCTGGCTCCAGAGCAAACTGTCCCCATTGCAAGATCCCAGGAACTCCGGAGCATCCCCTTGCTCTGCTCTGCCATGTGCCCTGCCAGCATGGCTGGGACTGGTCTCCATGGCAACCCTAACCTTGAGCTTTCAGGAGCAGCTGTGGCTGGAGTCTCCATGGAGACCAGCCCCAACCATGCAGACAGGGGCTGCTGGGAAATGGAGTCTGGCTGCCTGCCAGATTGGCCATTTTGCCCACCTCTGGGCTAGAGGATGCATCTGACTGGTCTGTGTTTCAGGCAATGGCATCTTTCCAAAGATGCTCAAGGATCTCCTAGTAAGAAGTCCCCAGAGAGAGAGAAGAGAGCAGGTGATGTGGGCAATTTTAGTATGTACAACTTATTATGTGGGCAGTACCACCATCAGAGTCATCAATAGGATTTCTGATCCCTGATTATGTGCCCTGTAGTGGTAATCTCTCCTGCCTTGGGCTATGAGGCCTATATGTATGCCCTGTCCCAGGCTCATGCCCCATCTCAGGCTTGGACCCCAGGCTGTGCCCATGCTCTGATTGTCCCCTTGCTGGGATAGTACCTTTTATATAAGCTCTGAGACCCAGTCATGTACCCTGCATCAGGGTAACCCCTCACTGGGGCTTTGAGCCCAGGCAGTTGCTCTGTGTTGGGACTCACCCATCATTTGGGATCTGAGCCTTGGAGTGTGTCTCATGAGGGGAATGTCTCACTCAGTCTCTGCCCCTGGGCTGTGCCCTGTGTCCTGACCTGCCCATGCCCACATTCTCACCCTGTGGCCTCTGCTCCTCCTCAGGATCATCCCTGGCCATGTGCTCCAGCTTCCTGCATCTGCCCTGGTCCTCACTGCCCTGGGAGGGTGAGGCTGGGAGTGGCACAGGACTAGGACTCTTCCCCTTTCCCTTAATGCTGAATAAGCACAACTGGTTACTGGGCCTAGGGGACAATCAAATCCTCTGTGGCTCCCACCTGTGCTTTGTTCACCTTCTCATGCCGCCTCACCTGATTGCACGAACATAGGGCTGTGCGAAGCGGGCCCTATTTGATTTGGATTTGGCCCAAATCAGGGACAGTGATTCAATTAGTTTATTCTGAAGATTTGATGCTGATTCAGAGAATCAGCGATTCAGACATAGATACAGCTTTAAATGTTTTTTCTACATACCTCAAGGTACCAGCCCTGCTTGTGAATGCTGGGGTGCATGGAGTGTCCCACAGGAGTGCAGGGGAGCCCTCCCTGTGCTCGGCGACAAACTCGGAAGTGGACTGGAAGTACTTCCAGTCCACTTCTGGGTCTGCTGGGGAGCACGCAGGGCCCCCTCCCCCGTTCCCTTCTGACTCGGCAATCAGTCACAGGGGGACCCCGGGTGCCCCCCCCAGACCCAGGAGGCACCAGTCACCAAGCCAGGGGGGGACTGGGTGCAGGGGGGGACCCCAATGCACTCCCCAGCAGACCCGGAATTGGACCAGGAGTGCTTCTGGTCCACTTCCAGGCCTGTTGCCGAGTGTGAAGGGGAGCCCCCTGCACTCCTATGGGACGCTGCATCTGCCCCAGCATCGCAGTGTTCTTGAGCCACCTGCTACCTAGAGGTATGTAGAAAAAACATTTAAAACTTGTCTGTGTCTGAATCGCCGAATCTCTCTGAATCAAGGGGGGGGAGGGTTCCAATTTGATTTGGAGAGATTAAAGGGTCCTCTGATTCAATTTGGATTTGGAGATTCGGCCACTGAATCAGGTCAACTCTCCGCCAAATCGAATCAGGGACCGAAGGTTCACACAGCCCTAATGAACACAAAACAGCCAGCCCAAGGGACAGGGAGAGGAACCTGTGCCCCTCTCCCTTTCCCTCTTCTCTCCTCCCCTTCCCCATGGCTGTCAGATTCCCCTTTGTCTTAGATAGGCTGTGCCTGCCCTCTCTCTGCTCTGCAGAGGTATAAATAGCTGTGCTAAGCTGCAGCTCCCAGCCCATGCTGGGTGGGAAGGAAGAGCTGGCAGTGAGTCTTGCACTCTGTAAATAACTGGGTGATGACTCCCTGCTGTGAAAATCACACTCTGCCTCAGCTGGGAAATGGCTGAAGCCATGGTGAAACCCAGTGAAACCAGAGCTCCTATGCAGCTGACCTGGGCTTGTATCAGGCACATGTGGTATGCTTGGGCAGGGAGAAGAGAGCAGAGCATGTGCTGAGGAGGTGGCTGAGGAGAGCAGCATGCCGGGGTGCAGTGTAGCAATGTGTGCGGCTGTCCATTGGACCATGTCGGGCAAGGAAGGAAAGATACAGGCAGGAGGTTGCTGTGGAGGGGAGCCCAGGGCAGGAGCACAGAGGAGAGCAGCCTGGGGCAGAAGTGTGTGGAAGAAAGGAGGTTAAGGGCAGGACTGCACAGGTATTTCTAGGAGGTGATCATATCTCTTTCC
>NW_005842129.1:703165-747995 GCF_000455745.1 Alligator sinensis | reverse complement strand
GGTCTCTTTGTAAAGCAGGTTCCTAGCCAGCCAGTCACTGCTGTGGCTCTCATCTGCACCTCTTCCAGTTCTTCACCAGAGATCCTGGATTTCCCTGATAAAAAATTGCAATTTCTCTGATAAAACCCCCAGAACCTGTGATGAAAATGAAAGGCCACTATATATATATAGGTATCAGTTGAACACAATTTTTTCTTGGTATATTTACAATTTTAAAGCAATTTGGAAGCCTATCAGTGCCCCAATCATTATAATAAAATAAATTCTAAATACCTATACATTTTGGTATTTGATTTTGGGTTTTTTATCATGGAAAGTAAGATCTCTCTCTGCCCCCTTAGCTCACTAGGATGCAGGTCAAGGGCCCTCACTCCCAAGCCGCAGCCCCCTAGCTCTGCTGGTGCCCTCACTCCTCTTCCATAGCCCCTCTGGCCCTGCCAGTGCCCCCCACTCCCCCTCTATAAACCCCCATACCTGCTGGTGCCCTTCAACCCCACCCATAGTCCCCTGCCCCACACCCCCAGTCCTGCCAGAGAGGGCCTCCAGCTGCCAAGACTATGGAGCTAGGGACCTGGGTCTACAGCCCCCTGCCTCCCGCAGGAGGTGGTGGCTACTGCAGTGGAGTGGAGCATGGTGTCTGGCTTCCTCCTGCTGCTGACTGCTGCATGCCCGCTGTGGGATCAGGCAGTGGGGTCAACTCCCCACCGCTGCACACACTCCCAGGGGGCAGGGGAGACCCGTGTCCCCCAGAGCTGTGTGCGGAGTGGGGGTGGTTGGCTGCAGGTTGCTGGCTGTGGGCTCGGTCTCCCTACCCTACTGCCCTCCCCAGGGGCCTCTGCAGCCCAGCAGGTGTGACCCAGCACTGCAGGGAACAACGGGGCCATGCAGGGAAGCTTGTTGTTGCTGCAAGCTCCATGCTGCCCTGGTGAGGTGTCCCCTGCCTGCATGGCTGCAGCTGCGGCAGGAGCTTCCCCATATGGCCCCACTGTTCCCTGCACTACTGGGTCGCACCTGCTGGGCTGCAGAGGCCCTGAGTGGGGGCAGCAAGGCAGGGAGCCTGAGCCCACAGTGGGCAGCCCGCCCCACCCCCATTCCCACCCTGTGCACAGATCTGGGAGGCACGGCCCCCCCTCTGGGAATGCATGCAGCGCTGGGGAGCCAGCCCCACCCCCGATGAGCCATCCACGGTTCCCGTCCCGCTCCCTGCTGGGGCCCTGTGGCGACACATTGTGGCCCCAGGTCCCAAGCCCTAAACACGCTGCCTGACTGAGCAGCATCCCCAGCCCTGCCCAGCTCCCCACCTCCCTATGGCCTCAATCCCCCCTCCCCCAGCTTACCTGCAGGAGCTGCTGTCCAGACTGCCTGGCGGCCATATCCATGTGTGAGTGCGCACATGAACATGTAGGCCCCTGCTGACCTTCCCCCTCCCACTCCCCCCCAGCCCCTTGCAGGCTGGAGCTCTGCCAGCCTGCAGAGAACTCTTTGCAAAACTGGAAAATCCACGGGTTTCTCTGTTAAAATGAAGAATCCGCATTTCCCTATGGGAAACGGAAAACTCAGATCCCTGTTCATCATCACCCTTTTGTAAGTGTGGCACTGGACCTGGATACAGGCTCTAGTTATTATCGCCCTGGTGGAGCCACCATTGCCCCGCACCTCCTCAAGATGTCCTGTTCACATCTCCACACTGGTCTCTTAGCCACAGCATTACACTGGGGGCTCATGTTGAGTCCTTGATTTCAAAGATACAGTCTCCTTTCTTGTGTGACTGACAGTCCTGGTTCCTAGGAGCCTAACCTTATTTTAGTTTGTGTCAGATGGTGTGCTGCCCAGGTTACTGAATGATTCAATGAGCTCTCTTAGCCCTGTATACTGCACCCACCCACCTGGGTGTCACCTTCATACTTTACCAACAAAGATTTGATATTTTTTCTAGATCACTGATAAACAGATTAAGCAGCATCTGAGCACAGATCCCTGTAGGACCCCACAGGGATCCTGCCTGGTGAGGAATCCAGAGTAATGCTAGCACTTTTAGTTCTGGCAGCCAACTTCTATTGCATTTCATAAGGCCACACTGACTATATGGCACTCAAGTTTTGATCAGACTGTCATACAGGATTAAGGCAAACATCTTTGAGATGTCCAAGTCTACTACAACAGGGGTTGTCAACCAGGGGTACACATACTCCCGGGGGTACTTGAGAAGGCCCTAGGGGGTACGCACAGGCAGGCAGGGATGGAGTGCGGCCATGCAGCATCCTGTGCAGGCGCCACCTGACTGGCTGGATACCGGGGGCGGGGGAAGGTCACACATGCTGGCTGCTCCATGTTCAGCTATGCGCCACCCCTTTCCCCACCCCGCAGCTCAGAGTCTGGCTGTGCACTCCCACCCCTCCCCAGCGTCCAGTCGCCAGAGGCACATTGATCCAAAAAGGTTGAAAAACCCTGCACTACAATATCATTTACCTTTATCAAGCCAATGTGAAGTATTATCAGAGGATGATGTCAAGTTCTTTTAACAAATCTGTTCCATCAAACGATATTGGTTGGCACTGCATAAATTACCGTACTTTAATGATTGAGTCTAGATCAGTTGATCCATGAGTTTGCCCAGGAATTATGTCAGGTTTTCCAGCTGATGATTGCCAATAATTTACCATTTCCCTTTTTAAAATATCAGTATAGAACTGGCTTTCTTTGTCCTTGGAAACATTTCTAGTTTTCCCAGATGTATTAACATGAATGCCAGCTTCTTGTCTGCTAATTGGCCAACTCTTTTATAACTCTTTGGTGAAATAATCTAGACTGCAGATTTAAGAATACTTGGCTGTAATGAATGCTATTAGCTGCTCTAGGAAGGGAAAATATTTCACTCTTATTTTGTGGTATTCTCATTTCACCTGGCCCAAACACAAAAAAGACATATTTGCTGAGTGTTTCTGCCTTTTCTGAAGCACCATTGATAGGTGGGATTGGGGCCCTGGGCTCCCTGAGCTACAACTATAGACAGAGTCACAAGTCACAAGCCCCCTAGACAGGATCAGGAATTTCTTACCATGCCATGTATTGGGTATGAGCATCCGCATTGTGATGGAAGCATATGCCGCAAACTGAGATCCTGGTTGGTGAAATTCTCAACAGAACACACCCCTGTCCCAACCCCTGGCTGCAATAATCATTGTGCAGGGGAGACAACAGCTCTGTGAGACCTTCCTGTGGCTGTGGATAGTGGGGATTAATTACTGGGATCTTCACTTGACATGAATGGAAAAATGTCTCATCTCCTAGCCCTGGGGTGCCTGGACAGGACACCACCACCTGCCTCACATATGAGCCCCCAGAACAAGCCCAGCTGAAAATGGTGATGAGTTCTGCCCCAGGTCCTCTGCAAGCATGTAGGAACTGGAAGGTAGTGTTGAACAATCTTAAGGCATAAGGGACAAGGCGTGGGGGGAGGTGCAAAATTCAATCAGCAGCTGGCTCCTGGATTGCCTAGTCAACCTCTCCCCAACCCTGCCCTGGAGTGGGTATTTAATCCCAGGGCCTGCAGTAGGTGCTGTGGAGCAACTCTGAAGGCTGAAGATGCAATGCTTTTCCTCCTACCCATCCCTGCAGCCTAGACACAGGGGCCCACAGGCAGAATCTGGGGCTGGCTGTGTTGGATGCAGACATCTTCCAAGCATCAGGTTGAATCATGCCTATGAGCCCCAAAGGGAGTAGTGATTCTCAGGGATTGTACTGCTCCCCAAGCTAGCAGCATGTGCTAGCAGCCCCCTCCCCCAGCTTGGCTTGAGCTGAACACATTTCTCCTAATGAAATTCAGCAGTTTGTTGAAAGCCTCCCAAGTTGCGGCGTGCTGCTCACTGACATTCGCAGCCCATATGTTGCTGGTTGATAGCTGCAGAAATCCCCTCTGCCTGGGCTGGGGTGGAGGAGGCAACCTTCCGACTCATTAAAATAATCTGGCTGGGTCACTCACGAGTCTGCTGGAGGCTTGTGGTAGTGTCAGGATGTAAACATCTTCTTTAAACTGGGCTGGAGACAGCGAGGGAAGGAGTTAGAATAGCTGAGGAGGAGGCCAGAGATGCAGCTACCAGTTTGTTCCTAGGGAAGCAAAGCCTCTCGACTCCACCTCTCTTTTCATCCCCTAGTTTCAAATCTCTTTGCAGAGGTAATAATAGGGGCACTGGTGTGCCCTGGTGTGAGCCAGTGGGAGAGCAGACAACAGAGCCCACATTACCCTTCTCACAGTCTGGGTTCCTTAACCATGGAATTGCATTGCCCTTCACTTAGTTTCCCATGATGTCTGGGGTTGGCACTGGACAAAGGAAATGTAAACACAGCCTGGTCAGAATATTATAGGGCTGAATAATACCCTGTTGGAATCCCAGGGTTGGCCACCGACTGTAGTGCTCTGCCCTCACCTCCCATCCATGGCATTTTGTTTAACAAACTGCTGAGTTTCACATTTTACCCTGACAGTTGAACCCATCTCATGTGGGCTTGGGATTTCCTAGGAGAAATGATTGGCATGAATAACAGTTATCATAGCCAATCATCCCAGGAGCAGCTAGGGAACTACATGAAGCCACATCCTTGGTGGAAGAATTCAGCCCTCCCAAACAAAGCTCCTGCAGGCACAGATGGATCCCTGTAGCTGAGTAGTTCTGACCCTATGCAGTAGGGGCAGCAGTAGCTCCTTCACTTTGAGGAGACAAAATCCTTTTGGGAGGGTAACGCCTCCTTGCAGCACTTCACCAAGTGGTATAATAACGGCCATTGCTAATTCATATCCAGCGCTTTCTTGGTACAGGCAGTCCTCGGACTTGCAACACAATTGGTTCCTGAAAACCATGTCTTAAGTCAAAATGTTACTCGGAACCAATATTCCCATAGGAGCAACGTTATAAGTGGGGGATTGATTCCTGAACCAAGGCCCAATACTCTATTTCTTGCATGTGGTGGCCGCTGCCACCATGCACCACCCGATGCCACTGCACACCACTTTCACATGGCTAGTTGCACATCCAGCTCCGTGGGCTGCTGATGGGTGGTGCGTGATTGGCCCATCAGCAGCCTGCAAAGCTGCACGTGTGACTGGCTATACGACATATGACTGTCGCTGCCACCCACTGCCCTGTGCCACCACCGTGGCGTGCAAACCCCCCACTCTATGTCCAGACACTATTCCCCTCCCCACTCCATGTCTGGCCACCACCCCCGCTCCGTGGCCAGCCAAGTGTCATAAAGTCGAAACCAACATTGGAAAGTCAAAACAGGGTGTCAATTTATAAACGTCGTAAGTGCTGTTTGTCATAACTCTAACGTCGTAAGGTCAAGGACTGCCTGTATATCCACAAGACTTGGGATCAAGGATTTAAGTAGCTTTCTAACATTGTAAGACTCATGATAAAACCTCCACAGCAGATAACATCGTATGGACA
Organism: Alligator sinensis; assembly: GCF_000455745.1. Classification (NCBI taxonomy): domain Eukaryota; kingdom Metazoa; phylum Chordata; order Crocodylia; family Alligatoridae; genus Alligator; species Alligator sinensis. The sequence goes on along the minus strand of NW_005842129.1, from coordinate 742,548 downwards.
GTGGACAGGTGGGGCCAGGTGTGTTGACATATATTTAGAGCTTAGCAAGAGTCTAACAATATTTAATAGTTTGTTATAGACCGCAGCTCCTGGTGGCATGGGGAAACAAAAGAATTGCCAGTTGCATTTAAAAGAAAAAGTAAGGTTCTGGCTCTATAGACTGTGAAGAAAGGCTGGAACATGACCCAAGGGTGACCCTAAAGGCTCAAAAACCTGAACTGGCATGCTCCCACCATGTCAGCCATTGCCTAGAATCTGAACAAGGTTCTGCCATCACTGTTCCAGGTGACTTTGCATGTCCTAAACTGGACACTCCACACCCAGCAGTGCATGAGCACCCTGAAGGGATGCCATCCTTTTCCTGGCAGACCAGCTCCTTTCTAAGCCAAAGGGCACTCTGCTTGGCAAAGTGCTCAGCTATCTCATCACATGGCAGCAGGTTCCAAACCTCTGAATTCACTGGGGATGGGATCCCTGGGTGGTCACTGGTACCTACTGATCTTATTGGCTGGTTCCTTGATGTGAGTTTTGGTCACAGGTGCCGGCCTGATGAATACTGAACAGCTCCAGAGGGCCCCCAGGGCCATGGGTCAGGTATCCTATGGCCTGTGATTCAGACCCTGCCTAATACAGCTTTGACCCTGAGACACCATGATTGATTTTCATGTGAGCCTGATCAATTGCCCTGAGTTAATCGCAGGCTCTCTTGAGTGCTGAACACTCTCAGCCACCACTGAAATCAACTGGAGTTTGGATGCTGGGTCACTCAATGGACCTTGAGCTCCCATTGCATTGTGGTCCCCAATGTGTTGGGAGGCTGAGCACCTCCTGACTAGGGGCCAAGTGCTCAACACTACTGCCACAAAAATATGAAAGTTTGGCCTTTCACTCCAGTGAGAGCAGGATTTGGCCCCACGCCAGGCCTGGTGGAGGACAGGTCTGGGCTGGATTTACAGGAGTAGCATGTGGGGATCCTTCCAGTTCTTTTTATATTTGCTAATATAGTCAGATGCACTGGGGTCTGCATGCAGTGTTAGGGGGAGGATAGAGGCCTTGGCCTTTAATTAGAGAATAGGAGAGAACTGCTCTCCACAGCACTGCAAAAAGGGAGAGTGTGTGCAGAGAGAAGGGACACGAGTGATGGCGGGAGAGCTGGGTGTCAGGAAGGGTGCCTAGAGCAGCTGTTGCAATCTGACAGATAGACTGTATCATTGTCATGAAGACCAAATGGGAGTGCTAGGTGGCACCAGGATGTTGCAAAGTTTAGGTCATGTGCTTGGGAACCATGGACCATTTTCTGATGCCCGGAAAATGGTATTTAGAGGTTTGCTTTTGGGAATTGACTTGTAGGTAAAATAGACACTGCATTAGAACAATGGTCTAGGGCAACAGCAAGGGTTAATTGATTTCTAAAAGTCTGTTTTGTGACACCAGGTGGCATCAGGTCACAGTGTCCATTAGCAGACACCTTGGGATTTCCAGTTTTGGTACATGGGTCAAATTAGGAGAAGACCGGTAAAGGCCAAATTAGGATGTGTGCATGTGATGGGTTTGTGAAACAAAGTAATATGCTGATAGGACAGAACGTGGACAGTATGATGACCACGGAGAGAGAAATTAGCAATGCCCAGAGATGAAGAGTCATCACAGAGGGGAAAAGATACAAAAGGAGGGATTTCAGTGCAGCAAAGGGTCGCCAAGAGGGGAACCCAAGGCCACTATGGACAGAGGGCACACCACCAACTCCTCTCACCCACCCCACTGCAGTGTGGGGGAGGGGACTTGGCCTCCAACCTCCAGGTTGCTGACATCTGAATTCAAGAGAGAACCTCAGCGTGAAGCTTGTGTACTGGCCAGACATACCTTCCCTCTGATGACAGCCCTGAGACTGGTAGATATAGAATTGTTTGCTTTATCCTTATCTGCTATTACTGTGTATCAACAAAATTCACCTTGGGTCCACCCAGAACAAGGTATCTGGGTCATAAATCCAGTGCCAGCATTTTCCAGTCTGTCATTTTTTAAGGGAATATCCTTTGTGGATGTTTGGATAATATAAAATCATGGGGAAATAGTCCTGGAAGGTCATCTAGTCTAGCCCCCTGCTCAGTCCAGGATCAACCCTGACTAAACTATCACAATCAAATATCTGTCCAACCTGATCTTGAACATTTCCAGGGATAGAGATTCCACAACATCTCTAGGGAGCCTGTTCCAATGCTTGACCACTCTCATAGTTAGAAAGTTCCTCCTAATCTCCAACCTAATTTTCCTCTGCTGCAGTGTGAGTTCATTGCTCCTAGTCCTGTCCCCTACAGCCCTAGAGAAAAGTCCATCTCCATCCTCTCTATAATTTTCCTTCAAGTAGTTGAAGACTGTTATCAAATCCTTACTTTGTCTTTTCTTCTCCTAACTAAGTAACCCTAGCTCTTTCAGCTTTTCCTAATAAGGCTTGCTTCCCAGGCCTCTAATAATTTCTGTTGTTCTCTCCTATATTCTCTCTAGACTGTCCACTACATTCTTGAAGTGTGAAGCCCAAAACTGGACACAGTGCTTCTGGCGAGACCTCACCAGTGCTGAATAGTGTGGAAGAATCACTTCCCTTGATTTGCAAGTGACACGTCTGTTAATACAACCCAGTATGCTCTTGGCCTTTTTTGGTGTGGCAAGGCTGAAGTACTACCATTTGATTAACATCAAATGTCTGCTGGTTGTCTGAAACTGGTTGATGTGACCTGCACCCTTCATTTCAGGGAGTTGTAAGAAGTTGTTGAACTCCTTTATGAAGGGAGAGAGCTGAAGGGGGGGAATGCAGTGGCTCTCCCTCTCCCCACTGAAGGTGGCAGAGAAAGGAAGAGGAGGCCCATGTGATCAAGGGCACTGAGGGCAGTAGGCTCTGCCCTTGGCTGTTACTGAGAACAGCTGTAAGTTTGAACTGGAGGTGGAAAAAGCCTGGGGAAAATCTAGAAAGTTCAGAGATGAGGCCAGCAGAGTCTGGCCAGCAGGGACTGCTCTGATGACTGACCTCCAGCAGAGCATAGGGCAGAAAATCCATTGGTGACTCCTGCCCTGAGCCCAGCATGAATGGTACTAGTATGTGATTTGGAGAGAAAGATACTGGGTGGTAAAAATATCTGGCACCTCCCCAGCCTGATTTCCTGTGGAAGCTGGTGTCAGACAGTGCAGAAACCTGCAGGGAGCCAATACACAGGAAAAGTGTTAACTTGTACCAGTATACTAGTGGGTGTCTGCTTCTAACCAACTTCCTCCTGGGGTATCCATTTGCTCAGTGCAGACTGTTTCCCCCATGTTGGCATGGGATTTATGACCCAGATACCTTATTCCAGGTGGACCCAAACTGTCAGATCAACCATGACTTCTTCCACTTGATAATAGGCAAGAAAATTGTCCTTTTCTGCAAGCTTTCGGGAATCAAAGTCCCTTCATCAGGCTCTGGGAAAAGTGTAGATGGTACAAGATGGTAAAAAGTCCCCATAGGTCGGAAATAAACTTCATTTTTGCACAGAGGGAGCTGAAGATGGAAGTCTGTCCCTCTGGGTCCATGAGAGTGTCTTTGTGAGCTGTGTTGAGTAGCTCTTTGATGTGTTGATCAGGTAGAATTCCTTCCCTGGAGGTGTCAGATGGCAGGCAGGGAGGCAAAAAAAACAACCAAAAAAAACTTCCTTGTTGTTCTGCAATGAAGTTTAAAATCCAGAATCAGCTGAAATCCGGTATCTTCCATATTTCAGGGGTGTACTTGGTAGCCGTGTTGGTCTGAGACAAAAAGACATACAAAAAACTAGAACTCTTGGTTAAAAAATGATACCTTTTATTAGACCAACTGGAAAATGGCAAGAAAATTGTCCTTTTCTGCAAACTTTTGGGAATCAAAGTCCCTTCATCAGGCTCTGGGAAAAGTGTAGATGGTACAAGATGGTAAAAAGTCCCCGTAGGTCAGAAATAAACTTCACTTTTGCACAGAGGGAGCTGAAGACGGAAGTCTGTCCCTCTGGGTCCATGAGAGTGTCTTTGTGAGCTGTGTTGAGTAGCTCTTTGATGTGTTGATCAGGTAGAATTCCTTCCCTGGAGGTGTCCATCTGACACCTTCAGGGAAGGAATTCTACCTGATCAACACATCAAAGAGCTACTCAACACAGCTCACAAAGACACTCTCATGGACCCAGAGGGACAGACTTCCATCTTCAGCTCCCTCTGTGCAAAAATGAAGTTTATTTCTGACCTATGGGGACTTTTTACCATCTTGTACCATCTACACTTTTCCCAGAGCCTGATGAAGGGACTTTGATTCCCGAAAGCTTGCAGAAAAGGACAATTTTCTTGCCATTTTCCAGTTGGTCTAATAAAAGGTATCATTTTTGAACCAAGAGTTCTAGTTTTTTGTATGTCTTTTTGTCTCAGACCAACACGGCTACCAAGTACACCCCTGAAACTTGATAATACGCAAATTTTATTGATACAGAGTGATAGCAGATAAGAGTAATGCAGCCAAGGCAAACAAAATAACTCCCCTGATTTTATTTATCTACCAATTACAGGGTTCACAGAGGAAAGGTACACCTGGTCACTATATGAGCTTCACCCTGTGGTTCTTTCTTGAATGTCAGTAGTCTTGGAGGTCGAGAGCTGAGACCCACCCCCTCAAGTGGGGTGGATAAGATGGGCCAGTGGTGTGCTCTCTGTCCAAGCTGGCCTTGGGATCCCCCTCTCAGGGATCTTTTGCTGCTCTGAAATCTCTCCTTTTATATTCTTTCTCCTCTGATGACTCTTTATTTCTGGGTACCATTGATTAGTTTCCTTGTGGTTGTCATACTGTTCATGTTCTGTTGTCAGTATATTCCGCTGTTTCCACAAACCCATCACATGGTCATTTACCGGTGTCTTAATTTGGGCATGGCCAGCCTTCTAATTTGGTCCATCCCCCAAAACTGGAAATCTCAGGGGCTTTGCAGCTGGCTACTGTGACCTGATGCCACTGTGGCAAGCCTATCTTTGTTATGGGTTTTCAGGGAAGTGTGTTGCATGTCTTCAATTTCCCAGCCTGTTTATCCGCTGACACAGTGAGCCTTGAAGGAAACTTTGTCACAAACAGGCTTTTAGAACCTAATTAACCCTTTCTATTCTCTTGGACCATTCTTTTAATGCAATATCTACAAACCAATTCCCAAAAGCAAATCTCTGCATATCATTTTCTAGCTATCACCCAACACACGCCTAGTGGCTAGGTGCTGTATTAGCACCTGTAATGGATACCTAGCTTGAGAGAGCTGGTTGTACTTACTGGGCGCATCTACACAAGACACTACTGCACAGTGGTTACTATACATTTATTTGGTACTTTTATAATCAAATACTAAATAAATGTGCAGCAACCAGAGTTACTGCTCAGTAGTACTGGCAAACACCTTTTTAATGATGCTACTGTGCAGTAGCCTAATAATACCGTGCAGTAGCATATTAGCTACTGCACAGTTAATGTATCATGTAGATGTGCCCTCTATGAAGTAAATTTACTACAGAATAAAATTCAGCCAAAATTATTTTGTTATAACTGGGTGTGTCCACATGGGATGCTTTACTGTGCATTAGACTAATCAAGTTCGACTAATCTGACTAGACTAATCTAGTTAGATTAGTCTAGACTAATTACACTAATCTAATGTGCAGTAAAGGGTCACCGTGTACACATGTGCAGCAATTACCGTGCAGTAAATTAGTCTCATACACTGTTTTCTAGTACTTGTAGATACAGTTACTAGAAATCGGCGCATTAAAGTAACGTGCCAAAGTGAACATGTAGATGCTGACTGGAGCAAATTGCTCTCAGCCTAGGCAGCAGGAGGCCACAAGAGGTAGGGAGAGCTGTCCCTGCTCAGCAGGTGGCTGCCTCCCAGTCCTGTGGAGGCTGGGACAGTCCTTCCCGGGCCATGGAGATTGGGATGGTCTCGATTTCCACGGGGCTGGCAGGCAGTTGCCCGCTGACCCAGGACAGTTCCCCCTGCCCCGCAGGAGGGTATGCCCCAATCTCCCCACAGCTGGCAGGGGGCTGCCTGCTGAGCTGAGAGAGCTAGGGGCTGGCACCTGGGTGAGCCTGGGGCTCCCCCTGGCTGCTGCAGGGGGCAGGGCAGGAGCAGCCCTGGACTGGGCTGCTCCTGTCCTGTGCAGTTTGCTTCCCACATGGGCGAATGTGTAGATGTGTGACTGAGAGCACTTTTCTCTGCTTTTCCATGGAGAAAATGCAGGTGCATTCATTGTACATGTAGACGTGGGTAGTGTGTTGTGTTTCTGCCTCTCATACTCATTGCACCATATGTCTCTGGGTGGGGTTAGGGCAAAGGAACCTGGAGGGAGATCCTCTGCATCTGGCTCCAATTCTTCTTTCACTGCCCAGATAGCAAGTCTTCCAGGAGGAACTCTTTGACCACTGAACAACACTCCAGCCTTTCATCCAGCCTATGTGCATAGTATGGATCTGGGAAAGAGCAGGAACCAGATAACTTCTCTGGCCTCCTCTTGTGCCAAGGCACCATCTGTTAACATTGATTGTAGTAGTGCTGCCAGGCAAGGGTTGCAGGGGAGGATCAAGGGGCATGTTAGAGCTGGACTTGAAATGAGGCGTCCTTCCTTTGGCCTGAGCTGTGATCACATTAACCACAGACCACCTAGGTGTGTCATTAACCGCTGTGTAAGCACAGGGGAATTAGTAGCACACAGCAGTTTGAGTTTCTAATCAAGAGTTTAATCATACAGCCTGGGAACGGCAAGACACACCATTATTAATCTTTGAACTACTTGCTAACCTTGAGTATAATTCCCAATTAATCAGCTGGACTCCAACGCAGCTTGATATTTACATAGTATCTACTAATTTATATATAGAGTAAGCATGATTAGGCTGGCACACCTTACTGTCCAGATTGGCTGTTCTTAGGTCTGGCAGAGTCCTCTCTTCTGTAGCATGACTTCCGGTAACACACTGCTGTCTGACTCTCTGTCTGTCTAGGTAAAGGCCTAACACCTGTCATCTCCAAGGGGATAAGTTTTCTTTGCTCTTCCACGTGCTTGGCATTCATCAATGTGTCCTTCCCCTCCTCCTCCCAACTCCTATGGAGGCAGTTGCCTTCATTGGATGCCGAAGAGTTGGCTGAGCTTTGCATGTAACCAAACTACAGTTCAGTTTACCCCATGTTTGGATCTAGAACTTCCTAAAAGGGGATGTGTCACACCACCCCTCAGACCATGTGGGAATGGGAACGAAGAGTGGCTGGAGTTCTCAGATTGGCAGGGGACACTAGGAAGTCAGGAAGGGAACAGGTGCTTGAAGTGGGGGACCCATTTAGTGCCGCTGTCCCCAGATGACCCAGACATGAGGGGGGTCCCCCAGAGCCTGCCAGGGACTGCAAGGAGCAGTTGCATGGAGAGCTGGGCTTGGCCAGAGGGAGCAGTGGTAGCAGGTTCCTCCTTCCAGTGCCTGCTCTGTGCTGCTCCAGCCACATTCAGGATCCTCACTGGCTGGGAATAGGCACTGGAAGGAGGAACCTGTCCCCTGTTGCTGTCCCCTGTTGATATAGGCATGGGGGGAGCTGGGCTCAGTTGGGGTTAGTGGCAGCAGGAGGAAGGTTCCTCTGTGCCCAGCTGCCCCCTTCCCTCCCTCACCCTACCTTGGTGTCCCCTGCTGGCCTGGAGTAGGTGCTGGAAGGAGGAACCCACACTGGCCAAGCCTGTCACTATGCACAGCTGCTCCCTGAAACCCATGCCTGGAGCAGGGCAGGAGTGGCTCTGGGTTTCCTCCTGCATAGGGGTCAACTGAGGACAGTAGCAATGGCAGAAGGGTTGTAGTGTGTGTTGGGAGGTGCCTCTGCACCACTGCCTCACCCCCTTTGAATGTGTGCCTGGCTTCACCCCGCAGCCAGGATCCTGTCTCAGAGCCTCAGTTAGAACACTTCACTGGGAAACCCCTTCTAGGTGAAGGGGGTCCTAGATGCTGTTTCTCTTGGTCCCTGTGCAAGTGTCCAAACCATAAGACTAAAAGGTGGGCTTTCCTGCCCTCCCTCCTCCACCAGCCAGCAACCATTAGCTGTGGCTTTCTTCCAACTACCTTTTCAGGGACTTATGGACTTGGATGCCTGCCAGGCAAACCTATTCCATAAGAGACCATATGTGGCCATGGTGGAGCCATCTTGATCATGCTTCGCAGAGCAAGGTAGAAATAGAATCCAAAGTCTGTGTAAGTGCCAAAAATGCACTTACACAGCTATATTTTGATATGTATGCAATATGTAAAGGTGAAATAGGATTTGGACCTTTATTTCTGCTTAAGCTCAAAGCAAACACATTCAGTGTCCATCTTTATACTCACAGAGCTACTTCTGTAAATCAAAGCTTTCAACGTCCTATTCAAGTAGAAGTTATCAGAAACATTTCCATCAAAAATTTATCTGGGAAAGGATGGACTCTCTGGTTAGAATCAGCAAAGAGGTAAGCTCCTAGAATAGCCAGGGTGTAGCCAAATGATTTGGGGGTAGACCGATATGTGGAAGCCCCAGGTTCAAGCCCTTGCTTTTCCTGATTCAGAGCCAGGGATATAACCAGGTGTCTCCTGAAGTCCAGATATATGCCATGGCCTTCACAGAATTAATCTCTTGCTGTTGGTCCAGTGATTGAGGTAGTTCTGCAAAGTAGAACACCTCCAACAAGAAAGACGGAGAAAGCAGATCACAGACTCAGACCTGGTCTCTTATCAGCAGCCTTAACCACCAGGATGATGACTGTTTTCTGTATGGGGATGAAACAAGACCTTTTAAAAATTTTCATGAGGAGTCCCAGGTTCATCCCTGTCCAGAGCAGAAGAAAATGATAAACTACATTGTTGTCCAGCTAATCCTCCCACCTGTTTTCTTGCAAACTATGGAAGGCAGCACCATCCTGCCTGTTGCTCAGGCCCCTAACCCTGGCATGTCTTCAACTTGGCTAGCCTGCACCTCTATTCTCCCTTCTAGGCTCTGTCCAAGTCTTATAAATGCTTCTGCACAATATCCACTGACCTAGCTAGGACACTCCTCTAGGCACTCATCACCCTATGGCTTGATAACTACAATTTCCTTTCTACTTGCCTTGACAGATGCCATTTTGTCCCATCCAAGTCTCTCAAGACTGCTACTGCAAAGATCATCCCCTTAACCAATTGCTTTGACTGAGGCAGCCCTTTCTGTTTTAGGCCTGTGCGAGTTGGCAGAGATCTGATCCGGCTGTGATTCTGGCCGCTTCGGATGGCCGTGATCCGATCCAGAGCTCCGACCGGGTTTCTGCCTCGATCCGGCTGAAGCTGCGGAGCCACCTGGGAGATCCGGCCATAGGGTATAATGGGGAATCAATGAAATATCTATAACTTTGTTGGGTTTTTTTCTGCTTTTGATAAAACTTGCAAGGATGGTAGCCTCTGCTGAGAGCATGAAACCTGCCAAGTTTCAAGAAGATCGGTGCAGGGGTTTGGGGGGAACTGCACCTCAAGCTGCGGACAAGCAAAACTCGTGACATGGGTGACCCCGTGTGTGTTAAGGCGCAGCGCGGTGACAGCTGCAGGGATGGTGGCCCCTGCTGCGGCCACAACACCTGCCAGCTGTGGAGGAGATCAGTGCAGGGGAGTCCGGGGCCCTGCACTCCTAGCTGCTGACGGGCAAAACTCATGCCAAGACTGTCTCTGTCTTGGGGCAGTTGATTATCTGTATTGAGTCTTTCCTCTCCTTAGCCTGGTTTTGTAGGTGCTAATTGATGCTCGTTAAGTAGTTATGTAGTAGCTAGGTCCTGTGTATTGAGCTGGTCCCGGAGTCCCTGGTCCCTGAATGAATCATGACTGATTGATTGGTAACTGGGAACACAGCAGCTTAGCAGCCAGGCCTGCAGCAGTCTCTCCCCTCCCCAAGACAGACAGTCCCACAAGCACCCATGGCACGAGTTTTGCTTGTCCACAGCTTGAGGGGCAGTTCCCCCAACCCCTGCACCAATCTTCTTGAAACTTGGCAGGCTTTGTGGCCTCAGTAAGAGCTACCACCCCTGCAGTTTTCACCCCGCTATATTGTAATGCCTAGACATGAGTTTTGCTTTCAAGAATTTGGGGTGCCATTCCCCCCAAAGCCCTGCACCGATCTTCTTTAAATTTGGCAGACTTCATTCTCTCTGCATAGTCTACCACCCCTGAAAATGTCATCCAAATCGGACAAAAAACAACAAAGTTATAGATATTTTATTGTTTCCCCATTATACCCTATGGTCTGATCTCAAAGGCGGCTCCGAACCGCTTTGGGAAGCCAAACGAGGTCAGTGCTTCGACCTGGACGTGCTGCTTCGGATCCCAAAGCGTCCGAAGCTTCCCCAGATCCAAAGCTCTGTCCAACGCCTCGCACAGCCCTACTCTGTTTGTCCATCCCCTCCCCCCACATCTATCACACCAAGCTCGGGTATTCAGCAGGGCAAGATGGAAATAGAATATAAAGACTGTGCAACAGTCATCACCTTCAAGGCCCTTCATAGCTTATCCCCCCTGACCCATCATCTCCAATTCTTTAGCAAGATATCCATTCCTGGCCCCATCAGGCTGTGATGTCACCTTGTCACCTGCCTGGACAGACAAGCCTCTCCTGCTGTCTCTCCTGCTGCCCCTTAAATGTGGGAGGGCCTCTCCATAAACACACACAGAGCTGCTGTATCACCCTCCTTCAAACCTTCCTTCACTCTGAGGCCGACAACAATCTGGACATCTGTTAGATATCCTGTCCAGGACACTCTTACGCTGATCCTCCCCAGAAACATAACCTTGACATGATGGAGAGGCTAGTGTTCTACCAATGACCTGAAGGCTAAAAACAGGCATCTGGTTTAATGCAGTCCTGACTAAGCCAGGCTATGACTTGCATCAAAATAGAAGCCATTTACACACACGGCTTAAATAGCAATTAAGACAAATTAGCCATGATTGTTCCAGGACAAAGTGTTAATTCAAATAATTCACAGGTATTTAAAGTAGGACAATGGGCTTGTCTGTCTGTAAAGTCTGGGGGATTGCTGCTAGAGAAAACACTTAACTATGAATCAAGCCAGTTGTCTGGTTTTAGCACTGCCATCTGAAATTTTGTATTCCTGGTAAGGTCATCTATGGTGGCAAGATCAAGAGTAAGGTTTCCAGATAAATAAAGATCTAAAAAAATAAAAATAAAAGTCCTCAATGTTGGAGGAGGCAGATGAAGAAAGAATACTTTTCAATGGCTGCAAAAGCAGATGAAGGCTGCAACAGAATAAAAACCTCCAGTGTTCTACATTTTCCTTGTCATTAGATTAAGGTTTACTTCCCAAGAAGTATTGTGTGGTTGCTGATATGCAATAGCACCCCTTGTTAAAAGAAGACAAGTGCAGGCATCTTCTTTCAATAGCAAGACCTATGGTGATGGGTGAGTGGTGATGGGAGCAGGTGCTTTACCAGAAGCCCTTAGTCATGGACCTACATGGAGGTGATAATGGTATGATGATTGTTTTGTACTTGGAACTGAGACAGGTGTGCAATTTGGCAGCTTGAATCATGATTGAGTAGCTCTATTTAGGATCCACTCTGCTCACTCTGCATGGAAGGCTACTTGCAGCTGCTATAAAACCTCTGGCTCATTTCATCTGACTGGAAACTGTATCCAGTGGGATCACTTTATCTGTGGTCCAAGTCAAGTAATGACATTTGCAGCTTAAAACATCTGCACTCTGATGGATAGCCCTAACAGTGACCAGCCAAAGTCAAGAACAGCACTCATGGCCAGAGAACTTTCAAGATTTGATACTGACATTGCTGCAGTTAATGAGGCCAGATGTGCAGGAGAGGGGCAGCTCACAGAACATGGCATTGACTACACTTTTTTTTTGGAAAGGAAAAGCTGAAAAAGACAGAAACATCCTTGGTGCTGGTTTTGCTATCAAGACCATTAACCAGATGCTGGAATGTTCAGTTGGCATCAATGAGAATCTCATGACACTTTATAGATTTAACAGATTCATAGACATTAGGGCTGGAAGGGATCTTGCGAGATCATTGGGTCCATCCCCCTACCCAGGGGGCAGGAAGTCAGCTGGGGTCAGATCACCCCAGCAAGATAAGCATCCAAGCATCTCCAACTGACCAACAGACAGCACTCAACAGTCATCAGATGACATTCAGATGATGTGAAAAAAAATTCTGTCCTAACCTTGACCAAGTCCTTCCATCTGTCCCCAAAGAAGATAAGATAATTCTTCTTGATGATTTCAGTGCTTGAGTAGGCAGGGATTCTGAGCTATGGAAAGTATACTTGGATAGGAAGGGGTGGGGGAAGTCAATTCAAATGGAACTCCTTTCCTGAGCAAGTGTTCAGAACATGATCTCATCATCATGAGTGCCTCATTCTACCAAAGCAACAAACGGAACATGTGATAGAAGCATCTTGCTCAAAACACTGACCTGATTGACTATACCATAGTGCATGCCAGGGACTATCGCAGTGTCCATATCATGACGTGAGCTATGACCAGCGCAAATGACTACTGGATGGATCATCATTTTTTGTGCTGGATCAGGTCTATACATAATGTCCCAAAACAATGTTAACAAAAGCAACCAAGGAAGAGGTTCAGTAGTGAGTGCTTGGAAGACCCTGATAAAACTGATAGTCTTCAGCAATTCCTCAGTAAGAGACTTTCTGACCTCCCTGATAATTTTGACACCATTGATCACTGAGCGACCCTCAAGAAAGGTATCCACGAAGCACGCAAAGAATCTCTAGACTTCTCCATAAAGAAGCATCAGACTGCTGCTTTGATGAAAATGATAGAGAAATTCAAGCTTTCATTGAGAGAAAAGAGAGCCTTCAAAGCTTGGCAGAATAACATCAACTCCAAGCAGAAGCAAGGCATTTAGCATTGTCATGTTAAAGCCAAGACCCAAAGAAAAATTCAAGAATGAAAGAACAAGTGGTGGGAGGACAAAGCAAAATAGATTCAAGTTTGCTGACAGCTAAGACATGCATAGTTTCTTCAGCACACAAGGAGCCATTCCTCTGAGGTTCAAGGAACACTTCTTAAAGACAGCTCTACCATTAATGCACTGTGGAGCACTTTCAAGAGCTCCTGAACTGAAATTCTAATGTTAAAGACAATACTATCAAAGCCTTTCCACAACACCCCATTAAGGACTACCTTGCAGATCCAACATGATATAAAGATGCCTTGAAAGCCATTAAACAAAAGAATAACAAAAAGCACGTGGCCCTGACAGAATACCAGCTGAAAATTTATAAGCAAGGTAGAAAAAAGCTCTCTCATCAACTACATGTCATTATTATAAAAATCTGGAAACACAAACAGATCCCTAGTGACTTGAGAGGTGCCAAAATTGTTACCATATTCAAGAATGATATAGATCAGATTACAGCAATTATCATGGTGGGTAAGTTGGTGGATCTGCTTATCATGAAAACAAAGATACTTTACCAACCTGCCACAAACCAACCAGCTCCTCTTCCACATATAAAAATTAGAGCACAATCCTTGGAAAATGTTGAGTATTTCCCCTGCCTTGGTAATCACCTTTCCCAAGAAGTAAATATAGATGATGACATTCAGCATGGGATAAAATCTGACCTGTGCTGCCTTTGGACATCTTCAAAATCATGTCTTCAATAATCATGACATCAGGACCTGAACCAAACTTCTTGTTTACCGAGCTGTTATCATCCCTACCCGGGCGGGGGGGGATGACAATGTATTTGAAACATCTGGAAGCTTTGGAGCATTTCCAGTAGCAATGTGTTTGGAAAGTCCTCTATATCAATTGGAAGGACAGAAGAATGAACACCAGCATTCTAGTTCAAACACTACCAGCACTGAAGCCATGTTTATATGGCACCAGCTCCATTGGACAGAACACATCATAAGCAGGGATCCTGGCTTTCTGTCTTTAAAAATTGCAAATTCTCTGATTAAAAACATCCCAAATTCTCTGATTAAAACCCCCCAAATCCATGTTTTCCCATGATTAAAATAAAACACATAGCTCCCCACCACCCCTGAAGGCTCCCTCTGTATCCTTCACCTGCTGGAGAGGCAGGTGTCTCCCCCTGCCCTCCCCCCCTCCATGCACCCTGCTGCAGCCTCAGCATTTGGATACCTTCCCCCAGCACCATCAGGCACTCGTGCCCCCCTCACATACCCATCCCCTCCACACATCCCTGTCACACACACCCTGCTACAGCCCCACAGACAGCCCCTAAGCTCTAGCCCACCAACCCCTGCCCCCCATGGACTTACCTGTTTCCAACTGCCGCAGTTGCCCCCACCATGCTATCTGGCTGCATGGCAGCCACGTGTATGTGCATACACACATGCACGTGGTGCCCCCTGCCTCCAATCACCTTCCCTGCTCCCCTCAGCCCTGAGCAGCAACTTGCAGGCTGGAAGACTGCCAGCCTACAAGGGGAAACCTGCTTTTTCCAGCAGTTCTCTCCTTTAAAGAGAAAAATCTCAATTTTTCCCTTTTAAAGGAGAAAATCAGCATTTTTCTCCTTCAAATGAGAAAATCCACATTTTCTGTAAATGGAAAACCCAGATTTCTGGTCATAAGGCTGCCTGACAACCAGCTCCCAAACAGGTTGCATACTCCCAACCCACCAATGGGCACTGCTCTAGAGGTGGGCAGAAGAAGAAATCCAAGGACACCTTGAAGGCCAGTCTGAAGAAATGCAATATTAACATCAATACCTGGGAGACTCAAGCACTGAATCATCCCCAATGACATTGTGATGTATGACAGAGCATTGATAATTTCAAGCAAACTTGTTTCACTATCAAGGCAGATAGATGAAAGAGATAAAAGGAAAGAGCTCTGATCTGATGTAACCAGGATCTACTCCTTCCTCCCATAACTGCTTGCTATGTCTATAATTGGACATGCAGATCTTGGTTCTGCCTCCTCAGTCATCTCCAGGATCACTGATAATTTTCCTGTTTACTGGAAGACTGTTCTCCTTATATCAAGGGCCTGCTGACAATGAATCTAGACACCTGGTAGGGTAGCCCACTAAGCCCCCTGCCCATCAGCCCTGTCTCCTTATCCCCATATGTTCCATTACTGTCTCTCACCTCGCATCAGATTTTGAGCTTTTTGGGGCAGGGAGCATCTCTGTTCTGTGTGTGTCCAGCATACAGGGCTGCAGGGCCCTGGTCCATGTCTGGGCTTGTAGGAGCCAGGGTGGTAGTGATGATGATGATGATGATGCCACATTGCAAATTAGCTGTTAGGTCTGGATCACCATTACTTTCTTAGCTCTACACACACACAAACATAAATGCTCACAGACACTTCCTAAAGGGTCATGTGTCCTATCATGAATTACACATATTCTTCTGGAAGCACCTGAGACACCCCATCTAAAAGAAGGCCTTATTGTGCTGGGCACTGTTTCTGGCCACAGAGCTGACCTTTGACCAGCCCTCAGGTTTGCTGCCTGCTAGGATGCAGATGCCTTTACCCAAGGACTGCCCCTGTAGGTGTCCCTACAGGAACATGCTCTGCACTGTCTGGAGCACAGAAGCCCATCTCCCAAGAGGGAAAGGCCAGTGCTGTGAAAGGTGCCTCACACTGGGATGAAGCATGGCCATTGCTGTTATTGTTCCCATCTCTCATGTGCTTCAGTGGGAAAGAATCCCTGGTTCCTTGAGAGCAAAGTGCCACCAGCTGAGCTAGAGATGGTAGTTAGAGATGGCACCAGCAATGTGATCTGCTGGGTGGGGGTGGAGTTTTGCTGGTGATGTTACAGCCAGGCAGTCTTAGCATGTGTGCTGGCCATGTCCTTGCCCTGCATGAGGGCTCCACACTGAACTGCTCCTGCTCTCCTATGTGCTGATGTGCTTCCTACAAGCTCATACCTCCAGTGACCTTTTTTCACCACAGAGCACAGCTGCAGTTTGTACAGATGTTGTGAATTTCAAAGGCACAACAGTCTCAGTTTCAGCACTGGAGACTGTTTACAGAGCTCATGACTGTGCTGTTGAGCTGGCATTAATGGGGTGAACTGGAGCCATACCAGGAGGGTGGCCTCTGCTAAGCTGGGGCACCTTTGGTCCTGAGTGAGGTTCTGGAACCTCCTGGATGATGCAGCATCTGCCGGGGTCTCGCTCCGAATGGGGAACAGTCCTGAAAGGGAGACCTGCCAGGCTTCTGTAGAAAGCACGGAGAGAGGAAGGGGAAGACTTGTGCTGATGGCCTTTGGTGCAAGCTGCCAAATCTCAGAGGGCTTTGCCCCAGGCATGGAGGGGTCCAGGTGTGATATCACCCGCTCAGGAAGTGCTGCTGAGTTTGGGTTCCCAGGGGGAAGGCCAGTTACCTCCTACAGCATGTGGTAGGATGGTCCTGATGGGGAAAGAGCATGGAAGAAGGGAAAAGGATCAGTGGGATTGTGGGAGGACATTGAGGGTGGGTGAGCAGTGGCGTAGTGTGAAGGTTTGGGGTATCATGAGGGGGCAGACTTTCCAGGGGGATGAGGAGACTGTGCGTCTGTGCCTCATTTTACCAGCTGAGTATCCACCATTACCGTATTCCCCAAAGAGCACCCAAGATCTTGACTTTGGCTGGTCTTTCACCCTTTTCCTTACAGTGCAGCCAATTTCACCAAGCAGTACTGGTGTTCCCAGCAGAAGCCATTCCTGCCCTGCTCACACAGGTGCCTTTCCAGCCCAGAACCCCTGCTGCAGGCTCAATGCTCGGGCATTAACTCAGGCACACTGCTAAGTTGCATGGGCATATGCTAGGTGGGCTACACAGCTGCTGAAAATCACAAGAGCCTCGTGCCCCTATGTACACGTAGCAGACAAGGCTACTTCCAGAGGTGTCAATGGGGCTGAGCTCCTGTGACTTGTAGGGCCTTCTATGTAGTTTGGCCTGTGGCATCAGCTTCAGCCCCTGAGCCAGAGATAGCCAGGCAGAACCTCCCTCAGCACAGGTGAGGGGGATGGTGTGTTGGGGGGGCAGCTGAGATGGTGACTCATTGCATGACATGTGGGCATCGCTGTGTATTTAAAATCACCATAGCAACCAACAGGCAATGAGCAGTAATTACACCATAGGTTGTTATGGAAACGGGGCAAAATAAACAGAATTAGCTTTTATTTTTTGGTGGAGAAATTGGCCCTCTGGTCTTTTCCTAGACTCTCTCCAGGAGGGGTGGACATGACAGCCATCCTCACCCCAAGGGACTGGAGCTGGAACACCAGGGAGCATCACTGAGAATCGCCCCAGCCCGAGAGAGACCTCTGGGCTAAAACACAGGCAGTTTATTCACAGACTTAGAAGGACAGATGGGTTGAAGGAAGGAGGGCCAAGAATACCTTAGGGGAGAAATTACAGTGAAGTTGGGGCATAGGGAAGGATAAACAATGTGAGCCTGGAAATAGTTCCTTCGGCCACCGAATCGGGCTGAATCTCCTCCAAATTGAATCACCACCTGAAGCTTTGCACAGCCCTATCCAGAATACCTAAGGGGAGAAATCACAGTGAAGGTTGGGGCATAGGGAAGGATAAGTAATGTGAGCCTGAAAATAGCTCGGTGAGGGGGTACTGGGAAGGATGGGTAGAAGACCATGGGGGTTAGCCCAGCCAGGGGGGTGCAAATGGGCAACAAATAGGACAAAATGGGCAAGGAGCCCTAGGGATTAGCCCAGCTGGAAGATACAGCAAGCAAGGTGTCCTGGGGGTAACTGCCCAGCTGTGGGAGCCCACAGCAGGATGGGCCCACAGTAGTCTAGGGACTACCCTGGAGCTATTGTGCCCCTGCTTATATTAATGGGGCTCAGATCCAATGAATGTGGCCCAGGCACAGACCTTGGGCCCCCTATTCCTCAGCCTGGCTAACCGGCGACACATCCCCTCACAAGGCTTGTGGGCAGTGCAGCAGCGACACATCTAATCCAGCCCTCGTTCTTCTCCAAACAGCATTTATAGAGGGGATTTCCCATACCCACGGCCCAGCAGGCTGTCTCACACTTCTGTGCCCACTCAGAAGGAGTGCCGGTGAACCACGAAAGGCCCCTTGTCACTGTAGTCCTTTTGGCTGATCCAGACATTCTGGAAGGAGTTGAGAGAGGCCACAATAGAGCCGCCCAGCCAGGCAGCAAAGCTGCGATGGGGGGAAGCCAGGATGGCCACCTGCTCCTTGCCTGTCATCTCCATCTTCAGCAGCTCCTTCTTGATTCTCTCCGAGAAGCCCCGGATCATGGTGGTGCCACCAGCCAGCACCACATTGGCCAGCAGCTCTGCACGGTGTTTCGGCTTGCACTTTCTGATGCTGTTCATGGCATGGATGTGAATACCTGCCTCAGGAAAGCCCAGCACAGCGGGGTTGAAGAGGGCCTCAGGGCCCCGGAACCGCTCGCTGCCAATGGAAATGACCTGCTGGTCAGGGAGGATGAAGTCCATGAGGTATTTCTTCTCATCTCCATTCAGCTCTTCGTGGAAGTCCTCAGGGATGTAGCAGCACTTTTCCTTGATGTTGCTCACCAGCTCCAACTCATCTTCTCG
Source organism: Alligator sinensis (assembly GCF_000455745.1). Taxonomy (NCBI): domain Eukaryota; kingdom Metazoa; phylum Chordata; order Crocodylia; family Alligatoridae; genus Alligator; species Alligator sinensis. Next base: position 723,947 of record NW_005842129.1, on the reverse strand, counting down.
GAAGGGGTTGCCACACTCCCCCATCAGCTTGGCCAGGTAGTCTGTCAGAGCACAGCCTGCCACATCTAGCCGGTAGGTGGCATGGGGTAGGACGTAGCCGTCATGGACAGGGGCCGTGTAGGATGTCCCATAGCCAGAGCCAATCACCAGCCCTTTGGTGCGTCCATAGGAGTACACAGACAGCAGGGACTGGTGTGCCACAAACATTGCCGGGACCTCAAAGTTCTCAAAGAGCAGCTCAGCCATCTTCTCCCGGTTGGTGGTTGGGGACAAGGGTGCATCTGTGACCAGCACGGCCAGCTCCTCAGGGCACACACTAAGCTCCGTGTAGAAGATGTGATGCCACAGCATCTCTAGGGCATCCCAGTCTGTAACCACGCCATGGGTCATCACGGTGTTGGCAATCACCTCTGAGCTATTGCTGGGGATGCTTTTCCCAATGTAATACAGGGGACTGTCATTGGTCCTGACCTTGGGGACCCCCACACGGCTCGGGACCACAGAGCGTGGCTTCTCATCGCCAGCCAGGCCGCTCTTGGTGTAGCCAGTGCCAGTGTCTATCACAACAGCACTGTAGTCCTTGTATTTCTCTGCCGCATCTGACGTGGAGACTTCCCGGGATGCAGGCTCATAGCCAGCAGAACCTGGGCTCTTAGGATTCCTTGGATAGATCATTTCTTCAGGCCCTCTCTCTCAAACCTTACTGTGATCGCAAGACCCAGCCCAGGAATACCAGGCTCCAGGAAAGGATCCAAGATCATGCCTGTGCTACCATAGCAACTGCCTAAATCACAGCTGAAAGCAATGACATCATAGTTCCAGCCCATTTACAGAGGTTCTCAGGAAGGTGCAAAGAATTAACTCCTGCTTGACCAGGAAGCAAAGAGGTGCGAACACAGAGATGCCTGAGTGAAACTGGAGGTGTGGGCTGAGGGGGCAGTCCGTAGGTCTCTGTTATGCCTGCTGTGGTGAGAGCAGACGGTGCCCTGGAGACAGTCTGGCTAAACGACCTTCTCTCTGATTCCTTCTGGCTCTGAGGAAGCAGCAGTGCCCTCTGGCATTAGCAAATGTTCTTGGTAGTACCTCTAACCAAGCTGGTTGGTGCCCCTTGTACTTGGCAGAAGTTGGTAGATGGTGCTTTTCCTCCTGTGCACTAGTATTTCCCTATGAAGACTGAGGGGGGCTGGGGGGGAAGGAATGTGCTTGTCCATACCCTGCAAAGCAGATAGAAGGGCAGGTTGCTTGAACCTCCCACGCGCCCATCCCAGGCAGGTGGCACATGGCTGCCCCCAGCACTCGCTGGTATCATGTTCTTTCGGTGCCACTTTCAGAGTTCGGTGGAACCCCCTCCCCACTACAGCCATACAGAGCTCAGGAGCTTTTCCTTGGCTTCAGCTGAGATTTCTGGTCTAGCTTTGCCTAGGATCCCAGTAATGACCTTGCATCTTGCTCACTTCTGCTCCACTCCCATGGTGCCATATGTTCATACCCACCTCATCCAGGCTCCAAACTTCCCCACCCCTAGAGTCAGCCCCTCCTGGCTCTGATCTGGCTGAAGGTCCCTGGTACGCATATATCAGAGCCACATAGAGCAGGGCTTCCCTTCCTTTTCTGCTGACAAAAATTGGAGGTGTGGGATGGGCGCAGTTCTGGGTGCAGACAGGCTGCTGCCCCCTGCTCCAAGGGCACCTCTGGATTGAGGACCCCAGAGTTCAATGAGAGCTCAGGTGGGGTGAATGGTTTCTCCTCACAGTCCTACAGAGAAAGTCCTGTTCTCAATCTGGTGCCTCTGAATCCCTGCTGAAAATCCACTGGTTCCTTCTGTTGTTGCCTTGCACTGCTGGAACCAGCCTGTAACCATCATTTGGTGGGTAGAGAGGAGACAAGGGGGCAGACCCCACCTAGCATGCCCACAGTGGGGCAGGCACAAGGAGTGTTCCCCTGCAGGCAGTGATCAGAACTAAAAGCAGGCAGAACGGGCAGGGAAGAGGGTGCCACGTCCCCATTGATCCTCATTTACAGATGACAGAGAGGCAGCCCAAGATCCATGTGCCAACCAGAGCCCATATAGTCTTTGAGGGACTGTGGTACATCCGTCCTGAGCAGGGGAAGTTTCACTCAGGCTACTGGAACTGGCTGTGCTCACAGTGTACCCCGTTTAAGAGTGGCAAAATGGCTGTCCTGCCTAGGAGTTCCAAGACACCATGGGCACAGCCATGCTGCCTCCACAGTGCTCTCAGGACTGGCCCTGCTCCCACTCTACACTCCAAAGCCAGAGCTGGGGCAGTGAGCATCCTCTAAGGATGTCTCCAGCCATGCCGTTAAGACCAGCAGCAAGGGCACCCCCACGCACAGCAGCCTCACTGCCTTGTTTTGGAGTCTGGTACACAGCATGGGAACTGGGGAGTGGGGCTTGGTTTTCTTGTGGAGCCTTAAGAGTGGCATGGAGGTAGCAGAGACATGTCTTGTGTGATGGAGGGAGGACAGACAGACAGAGGTGTGTATGGGAACTGATAGACAGACAGGAGGGTTTGTCTGAGGACAGACAGTCGGGTAGAAGTGTATGGGAATGGAAAGACAGACAGGAGGATGTATTGCCTATTCTATCTCGTCTTCCTGGTGTCCTCCCTGCTCCTTATCATTCAGATCTGTGCTCTGGGCAGCCAGAGCCAATGCTCTACCAAGAGCCTCCCCTCCTTTCTTCAGTGTGAGGCAGGCCTTTTCCCTTTGGGGTCCCCAGCAGCAGACCTGAGAGCACTCAGTGTTATAACATGCTGCTTGGTGCTCAATGCTCATACTGGCTTTACGTATGGACTGGAGTCCTAGCCAGGAAGAGAGCATACAATGCTATGACAGAGAGCAGGTAGAGGCAAAGTGAAAGGGGCAAGCAGTGGCACAGGGGACAGTGTTCAGTATCACAGGAAGAGCATATCATTCTTAGTGAGCCAGCCCTTCAGTTACCCCCCCCGCCCCCCCAACTCGCTGGCACAATACCAGCCCACCACCATACCCTGTCCTGCATTTTTGAACTGTGAACCAAGATACTCAGCGACTCTTCCAAATCTCCCTGCTTCATGTGTGAATCTGGCACTGGTGCCACATGGGAGGGGGCCAGGGTCCCTGTGCTGAGGTAGAACAGAGTGGGAGAGATCTTATTTGAAAGAGATGGAGTGGTGTGTGCGTGGGGTTGGGGGGATTTTAACTGCAGCTGTGCCATTGGTGAGCTCCACCACGCTAGAATGAGGAGGGGATGAAGGCACCAGAAGGGAAACAGTCATCACCATCATCACAGTGGGCTCTTCCTTTGCCTTGCCTTCCAAGCCAGGGCTGGCTCTGGGAACTAGAAGACAGTGTCACTGTAGCAGAACCAAGGCTCCAGGGGTATCTGTTACACCCCGTGGTAGACAAGTACTTCCTATACAGTCAACTCTGTTTCACAGCTACAAGGCATAGCACCCTAACCTGTCACAGGTGAAGCCGGGGGACAACAGTAGCCAGCGTTCTGCTGCTGCATGTGTTATTAAAATGCACTTGAGAGATCTAAAGAAGAGGGCCGCCCCCTGCACTGCCCCCATGCTGCAGAGGAAGACAAACCCCCCCAGTGTGTGCCAGTCTGACCATGGGGTAATTCCTTCCTGAACTTAACTATGGGAATCAGTCTGACCCTGAGCGGAAGGGCAAGACTCTAGCCAAGAACCTCTGGGTTTTAGTCCTAGCAGGAGCACTGGTGCACCCTATTCAAAATCCCCAGTTTTGGCTGTAGTTGACACCTCATACTTCAGAGGAAGCCCAAAACCTTGAAAACCTTAGTACATGTTGCAAAAGGAGGGAAAAGGCAATTCCTTCATGGCCTCATGTGGCAACCAGCAAAACCCAGAAGCATGGGAAATACTTAACATCTTCCATTATTCTCTGCAACCTGGAGACAGCAAGCATGACTCCACACACTACACCCTCTCCCTGGACAGCCAGAACTCCCCTTTCTGTATCCCCTCCATAACCTTCTCCCACGTCCTTTAATCTTCTTTCATAACTATGCCAGTTGTGAAATTCTGCTCCATTCTCCTGCTGCTGGAGTATGATCATCTCTAATATCCATCTGCTTTAGGCTACAGAGCTTTTCTCATGATCTCCTAGCAGTTTGTATATGTCCTGTCATGTTTGTATATGTCTCGTTATCCCCTAGCTTCTGGGCTTCTAACTGTTGCTGTTTACAAAGCAGTCCAGCCATAGCTACTCTTCCATCAGTGCTGACCAATACTTATCTAAACCTCTTTTTGAAAACCTCCAGTGATAAAGAGTCCACAACTTCCCTAGGTAGTTTATTCTACTGCCTTGCTTTTCTGACAGTAAAGAAGTTTTTCCTGATGTCCAAGCTAAACCTATATTTCTGCAACTTCAAGCCATTGGTATGTCCTGTTCTCTACAGCAACAAAAGATGTACTCCCTCTTCTTTATGGCAGCCCTTCACATATTTGAAGCCTGCTATCATATCGCCTCTTAATCACCTATTCCACAAGCTGAACATGCCTGTTTTTTTTAATCTCTCCTCATATGGCTTCTCTTCAAAGCCATTTGTCACCCAACTCTAGACCTTCTCTAACTTCTCCATATCCTTTTTAAAATGTGGAGCCCCAAATTGCACAAAGTACTCTAAATGAGGCTAAACCTGTCCTGCATAGAGGTGCAGCAACCTTTCATGTCTTCTGTCTCCTGCTCCTACTGATGCAGCCCAAAACTGCATTTGCCTTTGGATTCATATTGAGTCCACCAAGACTCCTTAAATTCTTCTCTGTAGTGCTCCCATCTAGGCAATTGTCATCCATCTTATGTTTTTGATTATTCTTCTTGAGGTGTAGCACCTTGCATTTGTCAGCAATAAACTTCATCCTGTTGGCTCTAGCCCATTTTTCCAATCTACCAAGATCCTTCTTAATTGCGCTCCTGTCCTCAATTGTGTTTGCAGTCCTTCCCAGTTTTGTGTCATTTGAAAATTTGCTCATGAAGCTCTCTCTTCTATATCTAAGTAATTAATAAACATGTTTAACAGCACCAGGCCCCAGACAAATCCCTGTGGGACTCAAAACCTCCTGTGATTCTGACATAGATCCATTGGTAATTACTCTTTGCTTGTGGTTATTGAGCTAACTTTCTATCTGCCTTATAGTAGTTTTATCTCTGAGGTTGATTCCAACCTTGCAGCTGCCACAAGGCATGAGATCAAGCAGTGCAAAAGATGGCACCCACAAAAAGGCCGGAAGCAAAAGGAATGCCCCTGTAGGTAAGGGAATGACAGCCACAGCAATGTGTGGCACCAATGCCTGGGAGTTCACTGCCATCTGGCAAGCCGCACTGCATGCCATGGACATGCCAACAGGTGTGTCGCGCACAGTCATTTTCACAGAGCTCCAGACTGGGGCCTCTTTCAGCCACGCTACTTGGTTTTCGCTGTTGGAAACCTAAACTGCACCTTGTTTATGCTTAACAAATGGCTGGAAGCACCAGGTTGCCTTTGCTGCCTGCCTGATGGCCTGCATGCTTTGGTATTTCAAGGCACTTGCCCATTTCACATGCACAAATGCTCATGTTCATTTGCAGGTTGAATTTAGTGGCTGCTTTTAAGATTCTTCCCTAGCATGTCCCCAGGGAGCTCCTGCGGAGACTGATATTTATGTTGGAGACCCGGCTGCCTTCTCCAGCGAAGAAAGACTCAAGCTGCATTATCTGTTCATAGATTCATGGATTGCAAATCTAGAAGAAACCACTGTGATCATTTTATCTGAACTCCTGCATAATACAGGCCATGGGAATTTCCTGAATTAACTCTCATTTGAACTACAGCAGAGATTTTAGAACAAATCTGATCTTGCTTTAACAGTTGTCAATGATGAAGAATCTACCACAGCCTTTTGCAAGGTTGTCCAATGGCTATTACTTTCACTGTTCAAAATTTACACCATATATTTTGTCTAAAGTTGTCAGGCTTCATTTTCCATCCATTGAATCTGGTTACACTTTTGCCAGCTACTTTGAAAAGCATCCTGTTACTAAATACCTGCTTCTTATGGGACTATGTAAACCAGGGGTGGGCAATTATTTCAGCTGGAGGGCCACTGAACAACTTTTGGTGAGCTGTTGAGGGCCACAAGGGTAGCTCCGCCCCTTAACAGATGCCCCACCCCCTGACCATCATGCTGGAACTGGAAGTCCCACCCCCTAACCCCTGACCTTTGCTACTGAAAGTCCCCCCTGCCCCTTGTCTTTTGTGTGATGGGCTAGCCAGTGGCGGCTTGGCCCAGGGGTTTTGAAAAATTAAAAAATGATTGGTTGAGGGGATTTGCTTTTTCCCACCAATCAGGCCCTGGGAAAGGAGAAGGCTTTCCCCGCACACTCACCCAGGGGCCAGGTAGGGAAACCATACCTAAGAGTGAACTCACCTCTCATGTTGCTTGATTGGTCCTGCCAGCCACCTGGGAGGGATAAAAGGGGCAGCGCCCCTGGCCCCAGGGGTCAGATCACCAAAGGATGAAGAAGAGGGGCCCTGAAGAGCTGGTGAGAGCTGACCAGTGTGGGCAGAGCGGTTTCCTGAAAAGAGCCAGCAGAGGGTCAGAGCTGCAGGTGGCGGCTCGGCTTGGAGGCAGTGGCGCATGGGGTGGTGTGCACAGCGGATCTCCTGCTGGGATCAAAGACCTGAGCCACAGGTGGTGGCTTGGGCATCCAATCCCCTGGCAGGGAAGCCAGGAGCTCAGCATGCAGGCGGCATGTGGTGTGGATCAAAGCCCCGAGCCACAGGCAGCAGCTTGGGCATCCAACCCCTGGCAGGGAAGCCGGGAGCTCAGCATGCAGGTGGCATGGGGCATGGATCAAAGCCCTGAGCCGTAGGCAGGAGCTCGGGTATCCGACCCTCCGGAAGGGAAGCTGGGAGCTCAGGGGCACAGGAGCGGCATGGGCTGGGTCCCGGAGGGACCAAAGCCCCGAGCTGCAGCCGGCAGCTCGGGTTCTTTTCAACCCACCTCCAGCATGAACCTAGGCAGCTCAGTATGCAGACAGCACATCGAGGATCCTGGAGGCATTAGAGCCTGGAGCTACAGACAGCAGCCCTGGCATTGATAGCTCAGTGGTACAGTCCTGGTTTATAAGGCTGTCGTGCTGACCACCCTCCTCTACTGCAGTGAAACCTGGACCATCTGCTGATACCACATTAAGACCTTTGAGAACTTTCACCAGTGGTGCTTGCATTAAATTCTTGGGATCAAATGGGAGGACCGCCAGACCAGCGTGAGCTTCCTCCATGAAGCTGCAACCAATAGCATCGAAGCTTTGCTCTTGAGAAATCAACTCCGATGGACAGGCCACTGCATCTGGATGTCTGAGAACCGGCTCCCTTGCCAGATTCTCTTTTCCTAGCTCTCTGTTGGCCAACGCTCAAATGGCGGCCAAAGGAAACGGTACAAAGACATAGTCAAGGTTGCTCTCAAGCACAGAGGCATTGACACCAACGGCTGGGAGGAGCAAGCCACTGACCGTTCGGTGTGGTGCCACCTAGTCCACCAAGGCACACACCACTTTGAGGCCCAGCGATTGGATACTGAGGCAGAATGGCAGAGGAAGGAGAAGGAGACCAACCCCAGGCTGCAAATCCCACTCACCTGTGCAACAACATGCCCCCGTTGCCGAAGAACGTGTATCCAGAATCAGACTCCTCAGTCACCTGAGGACCCATCAAGCATGACAGTATCATCCTCAACTCCGAGGGACTGCTGAAGACAGTTCTTGCCTGCTGTGTGAGAGACCTGGGTTCAATTCCTTTCCAGAGCACCAGAGGGGTGAGTTGCTGGGAAGAGGAAATCCTCCCTGGGTAGAAGAGTTCTCCTCACCTCTTTCCCCTCCCTGCCCCCCTGAGGTACTGGTGCCTTACATTTTATGAAACCCTGTGCCTCAAGCTTTTTTGCTGATTTGCCTCTGCTAGATGTATATGTGTACCTTACCTTTACTTAATTGCCTCTTGTTCTCCTGCACCCATTGCCCTCCCCATGTGTCATATCTTAACCCAGTTCTTTTCCTACTAAAGCTATATATGGTTAAGTTCAAACTGGTCTGAGCTCTACTCTATAGGGGATAAATGGGGAGCGGCTATCCCTCTCACTGCACGCTAGTACTTACTAAATCTCTTCAATTGGAGAGGGGGTACCTTGTCTGAGTATCACCCAAGTTATATTTGGGAGGAGTGTTTGCCATCTTGGAACCTGAAATATTGCCAGCTTTCGCAATGAGCCTCTCCCTCCAATGAACCATTCTGCAGAACCAGCTGCTAGACGTGGGGGTGAAGCACTTAGCGCTACCAGTGATGGGGCCTCAAGGATAGCTCCAGACACTGAAGGTGTGCTCTGCATGCACTGGCTCCGTCAGCACCAGAGCTGGGATTGGACAGCTCTCCTTGAGTAGCTTGTTACCCTCTCCGAGGAGCAGCTCAAGAGAAGAATTGGACCTGGCACTGTGAGTACTGCAGGATGTGACAGGCCCCAGAGTGGGAGGACCGCAAGGACCGTGGAGGTTACTGCACCCTCCTGCAGAGGCAGGTGGAGGCCCAGAACAGGCTAGTGGCAACCCAGGTGGGCCAGCGTGACATGGTGCTCCTGGCACCAGCCACTGGTGAGGAGGACAGACACGTTGTTGATGTGGTGCTGGCCACCAGTGCTGCAGTGTCTATCACTATGCCCGGCATCTAGGCCCTGGCCCCAGCCCTGGCTGGCTCCTGGCAACCACCTGTGAACCTGCCTCAGGCTCCCCAGTGGGCATGGCAGCAGGTGCAGTGTCACCTGCAGTGGGCAGGGCCCCCTACCTCTGCTCCAGATCCTGGCCCCCTGGTGCTGAGGCTCCCTGCTTTGCCCCCATCCACTGCTTGCCCCAGCTCCATGAGGGCCATGAGTGGGAGCTGCCCATGGAAGGTCTAGCTCCTCATGCAGGCCTTGCTGACCCCAGCTCTGTGGAGGAAGAGGGGGAGTGGGCTGAGCAGGCTGGGCAGCACCTTCCCTGGCCCTCAGATCTATCCCAGGGCCACCGGCCTTGCCATAGCAACTACAACCAAGGTGGTGTCAGAAGAGGCCACGATGCCAGGCACCTTCCTCTGGGCGCCACACCTCCTCCCCACTATTCCCCCCACAACACTTGTCAATAGACACTGCACATAGTTTCAAGGAATGAAGGTGCTTTATTGGTGGTGTGCATTGGGGTTGCAGGGGGGTGTCTGTTTTTGGGAGGGAGGGAAGGAGGGACTCTGTTGTGGGGGGAGTGAGGGGGGTCTGTTGTTTTGTTGTGGAGGGGAATAAAGTTTGGGGTTTGTTGCAAACTGTCCACAGTGTGCATGTTTTTGGGGTAGCACTGTGGGCCTGGGGTTCATGGATGGCTGCCCAGGCACCCTACTGCAGGGGTGGAGGAGGAGGTGGTTAGCGAGCACGTTGTAGACATGGTGCCCTGGCTGCTGCTGCCTGGGGGTGGGCAAGGAGCATCAATGGCCTGCTGGTGACAGGCTCCTGGGACAGCATCTTGGGGGCCTGCATCTGCAGGCTGAAGACTGCTTGGAGCCACAGAAGTGAGTGGCCAGGGAACAAAGCACAAGGCAGCAGTTTACGGAGCATGGCTGTCACCAGGGCAGCTGCAGCAGAAGTCTGAAGCTCCCCCTGACTGCTGCAGGGGGACAGAGCAGGAGGGAGCAGCCCTGGCCTAAACTACTCCTCCCTGGCCCAGTTTACTTCTGTACCAGGCACATGTGTAGATGCCGCATCTGGGAGTAGTTTACTGCAGAGCAAATTGCTCCATAATTCATTTAGTCACATTAATTGCATGTGTAACATTGCTAAATAGGTAAAGCAACTATATTCTAATTCTAATTGATATTCTACTTCTAATTGATTGATACTTACACAAATACAATTAGGCCTTTCAGCCACAGTGGGTATGCCTACACAACATGTTTACTGTGTAGTTGACTAATTAACTGCACAGTAAAGTTTCAGCATCTACGCATGCACCCCTATTAGGGTGCACAAAACTAATAAACTCTGTAGCAGGGTAGTACTTGTAAATATAAGTACTACTCTGCATAGGGTGACCATCCATTCCTAACTGGGCAGGACAGTCCTGAAATGTAAACATCAAGTCCTGGTCCCAGGTTGAATGACTCTGGGACAGCATTTGTCCTGGATTCCTCTAGACACAGTCAACTATTGTCCCGGTATCATATGCAGGGATTCAGGTTTTCTGTTCAACACAGAAAAATGCAGGAAACTGTGGGCTTCCCCTTGCAGGCTGGCAGAGTTCCAGCCTGCAATGGGTTGCTTGGGGCTGGTGGGGAGTAGGACACAGGGGCAACATGCATGTGCATGTGCGCCCACATGCATGTGGCCAACAATAAAGCTAGGCAGTGGTGAAAAGGAGATCCCGCAACTGCCTGCAGGTAAGTCAATAGGGGTGGGGGGACAAAGGGCATAGGAGATGCAGGGGTGGGGGGCAGATTGAGGCCCCCATGGTGAGGGAGAGAGTGGGGCAGGGTTGGTGGCTGGCTCTAGGGCTGGGGGTGCTGCCCAGCCAGAGTGGTGTGTGGTGGGGCCTGGGGCCAGAGTGGGAATGCATAACCATGAGGCCCAGCCAGGGAGCAGGACAGAGCCATGGGCCACTCATCCAGGGGACAGTGTGGGATCTGGCTCCCTGCCACTGTGTGCACTCCTGGGGAGAAAGGCATGGGGGGCACGAACTCCCCCTGATTTGTGCATGGAGCAGGGGTGGATGCAGCTTGCCCACTGCAGGCTCAGGGCTCCCTGCCCTGCTGCCCTCCCCGCATGGCCTCTGCTGCCCAGGAGGCAGAACCCAGCATGGGAGGGTGGAGTGGGACAGGGGTCAGCTCAATGCTGCCACCACTGCCACCAGGACTCCTGTGTCAGCCATGCCACCATGGCTAGGTGCCCCCTGCCCACTCAGCAGCAGTGGGGGTGGTGGCAGCGGCAGCATGGAGTTGTGCCCCCTGCTGCTGCTGGGTGGGCAAGGGGGAACTTGCTATGGTGATGTGGCTGGTGTGGGGCTCCTGGTGGGCCTCAGCAGCACTGAGCCTCTCTGCTCTCCCATGCTGGTTCCCACCCTCTGGCCCACAGAAGCCCCCAGAGGGAGGGCAGCAGGGTGGGGAGACCCACAGTGGGCAGTCCACATTCTCTGCCACCCTCTACGGGCTCTGCTCTGGCCATGCCACCTGTATGGTTTGGGGGGGGAATACACTTTTGCATTTTCTAAAGGTGGTCGCCCTACCCTGCTGCAGAGTAGTGCTGTATAGACGCTGAGCCAGCTGGCTGGGGCATGAGGGTGCTTCAGTGCAGGGGCTGCCTGCCAGCTAGCACCACACTGAAGCACCCTTGTGCCTCATGTTAATGGCATGTGTACTTCCATATCTTCTTCCCAGGGTGGAACTCCCTATCTTGCAAGTCTGGCCTGCATTTTTTGTTCCTTGGCTTGGTATTTAGCTGTATTGAAACACAGATTGTCTTCTTGCACCCACATTATATATTATAATACAACATTTTAAAACTTGAAAGAAAAAGTTGTTAAATGTAAAATAAAAATGTTATGTCCCCAAAAGGATGAGATGAAATGTTTTAACCTTACTGAAATGCTTTTCTTCACTTTTCCTTTGAAAAATGAATTTCTACCAGAGGCAACACATTTCAATACAGCATTTGTTTTTTAAGAAACTAGCATTTTCCAACAAGAAACATTTTCGAGAAAATGTCAAACTGGCTCTGAAGTCTAATGTAGAATTTCCCCACATTGGAAGGAAAACTTTTTTTTAAATGGAATTATTGATAATTTTTCTAAATAGCAAGGACGCTTGGAAGTGGCAAACTGATACCCTTGTCCTATATCACTGACATTAAAGTTATGCAGGATAATGTCATTTTTTTCTGACACTTCATGGAAAGGTGCTTCAGGAGCCAGTCATCCTATTCTCTTGCGTGGTTTGTAGAACATCTTGAGCTATATCTGTTAGAACATTAATCATAAGCATTCAAGATCACTTGCTTCAGAGTTACCAGTGACTTGGAAACAGGTAATGTCATTTTTTAACATAAAATTCTACTTTCCCTTCCTTTTTGCCCACTGCTTCCTTTCTAAAAGGGCTACAGCCTATTTTCCACACACAGTCATGTGAATCATCTCATTGAGTTTCCATAATAGTAGATTGAATTTATGCTTATAAATGAGCAATTCCAATCCTTCTTATTTATTACCCACGGTCCCAGCTTTGTGTATAGATACTATGAGAATTTCCTCTCTTTGTATTCTTCCATGCCCTAATTAATTTTGTTCTGATTTTGTGTAATGTGAATCTCATTTGTTCCACCTTTTCACCTTCTCTTCTTTTGTTAATAGTTTAACACTCTTCTGAATGCTCTAGCCAGCCTTCTCCCCAAAGGAATCATTTCCTTTCCTACTGAGATGAAGGTCATCTGAACTCTGCAGCTCTTTTTCCCCACAGATGGTCGGACAATGTTCCACAAAACCTCTAGCTTACAGCACTCGCCTTCTTTCTCTACATGTCTGTCTATTCATTTTTCATCACCAGGGTACTTAAATGTTAAAATTTCAACAGGAATTGGCCCATATGGAGCCCTATACTTGTTTCTTCTGGAAAGAGCTGCATTTAGTCAAAATATCCTTTTACTTGTTTAATGCAAATGTGTAGAGCTGAGCAATTAATTCTCTGCATATCCCACAATCTGTGAAATCTTTGCTCCTGGAATCTCCTACAGCAAAAGCAATTTTAATTTTCTCATTTAGCCAAGGAATAAATGTTTGAATTTTTACTCCAGGACTTGATCTGGAGCAGGGAATTGTGTTGCTCAGAGCAGTTGTCACAGGTCCAGGCTATCTTCCACCAGTTTCTCAGGGCGCATCCCCATGAGCGGGAATGCACGTTCCCCAGGGACAACTAGCAGTGGCACATATTCGTGCCACTGTTAGTTGTCCCCAGGGAATGCCCCTGCATGTGTGTACCTGGGCTGGCCTCAGCAGTCTTACCCGGGTCCTGGGGACCTCCCAGGGCTCCAGTAGCAGCAACTGGGCATGCGGAGCCTGGCTGGCAGCTGGTGCATGGCTCTGGCCAGCCAGGCTCTGGTTTTGGGTGGTGCATGCTTCCACCATGTGTGCCACCCCGCTTTTTTTTGGCTCGGGTTTTTTTGACACTGGGATCTCCCAGTGTCCAAAAAATCCAGTGCACTGCAAATTAGCAGGGCAGTGAATGCCTGCATGTGTGACATGTACAGTTTCCACTGCCACAGACAGGTCTGTGGTGCTGTAAACTGTGCATGCATGCTTGTAAAGATGTGCCCTCAGAGTGTAACCCCTCCAGATGACAGGCACTGTCTTCACCTCTCCAGAAGTCTCCCATTTTCAGCCTGGGTTCTGGGGTGCAGAACCTTCTTTAATGAATGGGGTTCCTCAGCAACCCTGACTGGATGGAGCAAGTCTGTGAGACTTCCCTTTGGAGCTGTGACTTATGTGAGCACAGTGACAAAACAGCCCTTTCAAAATCCTGTTCAGCCTTAACAGCAAGCATCACCTTGGGCAGCACAACAGAAAAGGGATTTGAAAGCAAGAAAAAGTCTGCATGTTGTCCACCATACCTAATGCTCACAGTGCACTGCCAGAGGCCCCTCTGCTTCGTACCACACCCCCAGCCTGTTCTCATCTCTGTCTGTTTCCTCGCAAGCAGCCCCTGACAATTCCTCTTTGCTCTTTTAACACCCTCAAAATTCCTTGTCTGCTTTGGCTCTCCTGACTCTGTTCAAGCCAGTTTATTCAGCCTCTTCCCAACTGTGATTCCCAGCCATACTAGTGATCTCAGCTTGGTGGAGTGTCCAAAGAGCTTGATATTTGTATTGTCCCCTAAGATATTGGTTAATGGAAAGCTACTTTTCCCCCTCTTGGCCTATCCACTGTTTGCTTGGAAGCATGTAATTAATATTAACGTGCCATTTTCTGAAAAAATAAGGGCACCCCCATATCCACCCCAGAAATCACATAAGTTTGCTTTGTTTAGAGTGGGCAAATTCCCCAGCACTCTCAAGACTGTGTATAGCAAACAGTAAACACATACATTATTCTGGAATTCACTTTTCACCAAAGTGCTGGCAGGTCAAGCTCACTTTTCTTGAATGCTTGTGGAGACTGGTGTAAATCTACTTCTACCACCATACATACAAACCTGGGACATGCATTCTGAGAACAGGCAAGTCTCTCCCCCACACGCACACAAACCTTACAGGGTGTTTATTGGCAATATGAGACAATAGAGAGAGGGCATTCCATTTGTAGGGTAGCACGAGTGGGGGTGATCTGACATGCAGGGGACTCTTTTGATTGTACAAAGTTCTCCGTGCTCTACGGACCCTTCTCTGTGCTCTATGTTTTCTTCTGTTAAATTGGGATAGCGCTGCAAGGGCCTCAGATGGATGGTGTCAGGGTTTACTACAGCCTGCTACTCCAGATCTTCCTCCTGCCACGCAGCATGAGTGACCTAGCTGGAAAGTCTTGCTCCCAAACTACTCTGTTTGGCTGAGATTGGAGGCAGGATCAGACATGCTCATTAGCCTCACTTCCTGTGCTATTAATGTCCAGGCCCAGCGACTTGCTGGCAGATATACAGAGAGGGCTCTATCCAGGTTAATTTCTGCTTGACTTCAAAGCCAGGAGCTGAGATCTTTTGGCCAATGCATGTCACTGAGCTGGACTCAGGCTTGCTGACAGCATTTGACTGAAAACAACATGAGATCCGCCAGTGAATGGAAGAGGGGCCCTAACAGGTGCCACTACCAAGCTAACGATCTTTAGCATCAGAATGCCTCCAATCTGATCAACAGGCAGTGAGCAGCAGGCAGATCAGGGGGGAACTGGATAGGTTGTGTATGCAAACCAAGGGGAGCATGCATGCGCACAACACATGTGCCTCTGGCTGCTTGGAGACAGAACTGCTCCATCATGTCCTGTAGGATTCAGTCATACAGTTTACAAAACTTGGGTTTTGAACCTTAAGATGAACTTAAGGTCAGAGGGGTTGAATGGTCCTGAATTTGCAGCAACATCCTGACCTCCAAGGCCTTCTGCTGCTGAATCTTGAAGCTGTCTGGGGCATGAAAGATCTAAGCGGCAGAATTCCAAAGGGAAGGGATCCTTGGTTTGTATATCACAGTTCTGCTGATGCTATTCACAGTCAAAACTACCTGAAAAAGCCCTTGCTTCATGGTTGATTTCCCAGCCATTACACTCTGCTGCCTGGTTCCCAGTCTGCAGTCAGAGCCAGTGTCAATGGTACAAAAGTATCAAGCGTGCATGAGTGTATTTGAGTGTGCGCGCAAATGCTTTGTGTATATATGCACAAATACGGACTGTGGGGGAGCCAACTTGGTGCAGAACACAGAGTCCCTGTGTCATCCACCCACCGCCAGCTCTCTTGCCTTCCACAGTCTGTAAATGCAGCTCCCATCCCCCATTCCTCATGCTTCTGGTAGAAGGGCTGTTCCTGAGCCAGCACCAGCCTCAGCGCTGGAGTTGCGACTAGGACTGTGCGAAGCTTCAGTTGCAGATTTGATTTGGAGGAGATCTAGCTCAATTAGGTGGCCAAATCTCTGAATCTGAATTGAATCAAGAGACCCATTAATCTCTCCAAATCAAATTGGAAGCCTCTGAATTGATTCAGAGAGATTCAGAGAGATTTGACAACTCAGCTGTAAACACAGCTTTATATGTTTTTTCTATGTACCTCGAGGTACCAGGTGTGGCTTGTGAATGCTGAGATGGTGGGGCAGATGGAGCATCTTACAGGAACGCAGGGGGCTCCCCCGCGTGCTCAGCGGTGGACCCAGAAGTGTACCAGACACACCAGGCTCAGTGACTAGTGCCTCCTGGGTCTAGGGGGGCACCCAGGGTCCCCCTGCAGCTGATTGCCAAGCTGGGAGGCGTGGGGGGTCCGCTGCTAAACGTGTGGGGAACCCCTGCCCCGCAGTTCTGTGGGATGTTCCAGCTGCCCCACCATCTCAGTGTTCACAAGCCATGCCTGGTACTTTGCAGTATGTAGAAAAAACATATAAAGCTGTGTCTATGGCCAAATCGCTGATTCTCCAAATCAGAATTGAATCGTCAGATTCAGATTTGGTCAAAACGAATTGCGACAGTGATCTGAATCAACGAATCTAATCGCTGTCCCCCAAATCAGGCTGAATCCGAATCAAATACTGCCCGCTTTGCAGACCCCTAGTTGTGACCGTCCTGTCGCCACAACTGCAGCCTGATACAGCGGTGGCGCGGGAAGTCGTCCCCGGCTGCCTGCTGACTGTTTGCGTTGCCCTAGTGCAACACCACCTGCTGCTCGTCAATGTCTACGCAACCACTGATGGCCAGGAGAGTTGCCTTTTTAGAGACCTTGGCTGCCCTTCTGCATGACACCAGCCAGAGTGATGACCTGCTCCTTGTGGGCGGGGACTTTAACTGCACCACCAATGCCTCACTCGACTGCATGGGGCCCGAGCCTCACCTGCCCTCAGCCTGCAAGCTGCAGTCTGCCTTGGAGACCATGGACCTTGTCAATGCCTGGCGAGCCCTCCATACCGATGAGCGCCAGTACACCTGAGTTAGGATGAGCGCCGGCAGTCTTGCCATGGCCCGCCTTGACTGCCTCTATGTCACCAGATGTCATCTTCCACTCCTGCACAGCAGCTGCATAGTTCCTTCGGGCCTGTCAGATCACAGCCTGGCCTGCTATGAACTGAGTCTCTCCGGCAGAACCTGCATACAAGCACCTTACGGGCACTTCAATGTCAGCCTGCTCCAAGACATACTTTCAGGACTGCTTTGCCTATTTCTGGTGGGGGCTGGGAGGCCGCAAGAACATGCTACTCCTCCTGGAAACTATGGTGGGACATGCGCAAAGTACAGATCCAGGCCTTTTGCCAGCAGTACAGTCAGCTGACCACGAGTGAGCTATGCCACTGTGTCCGAGAGCTGGAGGAGGATGTGGCAGAGCTTGAGACTGCCTGGTTGGCCACCAGCAGTGATGAAGCACTGCGTGAGACCCTCCAGTTCCACAGGAAATGCCTGCGTGACATGGCAGAGAACACGGCCCGTGGAGTGAGAATCTGTGCCTGCTGTGAGGAGCTGGTGGAAACTGATGTCCCAACCCACTTCTTCTTTGGCCTGGAGTAGTGGTGGGCAGTGGGTAAAGTCTTGGATCACCTCAAGACCCCTGAGAGCCAGGTGATCACGGACCTGGATGAAGTACATGAGCACGCCATCACCTTCTATTGTGACCTGTTTGCGGTCAAGCTGCCTTGCCCCAAGGCGACATGGGAGCTTCACAAGAGCCTGCCATGCCTCTGTGCCCTAGAGACCGGCAAGCTTGAGTGGGAGCTGTCCCTGGAAGAGCTAGTGGCCGCTGCGGCCGGCCTTGCCTCCAGCAAGATCCCAGGCCTCAACGGGCTACCCACCAAATTCTACAAGGTCTTCTGGCCTCTCCTCAGCCCCTGCCTCCTGTGTGTCTTCCAGGAGAGCCTTGAAGACAAGGTCCTACCAGTCAGCTGCCACCAAGCGGTACTTATGCTGCTGCCCAAGAAGGGACCCTTGGCTGCATCAAGAACTGGTAGCTGGTCTCCCTGATGTGCACAGACTACAAGATTCTGGCTAAGGTGCTGGTGACCCACATCAGCACCATCATGGCCTTCATCACCGGGCCCAAACAGAGGTACTGCATGCTGGGCAGGACCATTCAAGGCAACCTGTTCTTGCTGTGCGACCTGCTCACAGCCAGTGAACTCTTTGGCCTGGACATTGGCCTCGTCTCCCTAGACCAGGAGAAGGCCTTTGGCTGGATGGGCCATGCCTATCTCTTTCAGAACCTTGAGGCCTTTGGCTTCAGGCCGCTCTTCACTGGAGCCCGGCAAGTCTTGTACCAGGGCACCTCCAACCTGCTCAAGGTGAACAGCATGCTCTGCACCCTGTTCCCCAATGGTAGGGGCATCTGCCAGGGCTGCCCCCTGTCGGGCATGCTTTATGCACTGGCCATCGAACTGCTACTGCACATGCTGCAGCACTGCCTGAGTGGTGTGGCTCTAGCACAGGCTGTGGGCCCATCCATCGGCCCCCACTCTGGCTATTGATGTATGCAGATGACATGGCCATTTTCCTTAACGCCCAGGAAGACGTGTGGGTCCTGACAGGTTGCCAGTGAACCTACGAGCACACCTCCTTGGCCTGCATCAGTTGGGCCAAAAGCAACACTGTGGTGCTCAGCGTGTGGACTCTGCTGGGGGGACTCTGCTCCCCAACTCTGCTGGGGGGCCTTGTCTGGCACCACAAGGGCCTCAAGTTCCTGGGAGTATTCTTGGGGCTGTTGACTTTCATGGCACACAACTGGGATAGCATTGAGGATGGGGTAGAGGCCTGCTTGCAATGGTGGCACTGGCGCCTACCCAACCTCTCCTACATTGGGTGGGTCCTCATCACCAATAACTTGGTGGCGGCAACCCTGTGACACCAGTGCACCGTGCTCAACCCACCGCTGGACTTGCTTGAGAGACTTCAACACCTCCTGGTGGACGTCTTCTGGGATGGATGCCACTGGCTCCCATGAGTTGTCCTTTACCTACCTGTCCGAGGGGAGCCAGAGCCTGGTCGACCTGATGAGCAAGGTGGCCACCTTTTGCCTACAAGCCCTCCAGTGACTCCTCTATGGCACAGAGTGCCTGCCCTGGCAACAAGTGGCATGCCAGTTCCTGTGGAGAGTGGGGGCCCTTGGCTTTGACCGGGAGATCTTCCTGCTAGACCTCACGCTTCTGAAATGGATGGTGATTCTGGCCTTCTATCACTGGGTGGTCCAAGCCTGGCAGGCTGCCTTCCACCTCTGGCCCCAGGCCCAGTGCCTGTGATTCCCACAGCTGCTGAAGAAACCCCTGGTGCACATCCCGGCCCTGCAGCACCCTGTGCCGAGCCTGGCCTCTGCCAGCCTCACAGCCACCCTCATCCAAGTGGGTCATCTCCTTGACCCCGCTCAGTTGACCTGACTCTCGCCCAAAGCCCTAGCCACCTGGCTGGACATGAGCTTTGTCCGCAGCATAGGCCGTCTCCTGCGTGACATCCAAAACACCCTCCCATCAGAGGCAGCAGCCACCCTCAATGATCACCTCTGGGCATGCCAGGCCCTCCTCATCATGGACGCCTCGAGCAAAGCCTTCCCCCCTCTCCTGGTTGCCCCAGCTGTAGCCAGTGAGCTAGGTGGCAGACCAGGCACCCTTGCTGATACTCCCCGTGCCTCCCAACAGCAACTCAGGTTGCCCTTTTGCTTCCCTGCCCTTTGGAAACCTGTATGCCTGAGTGGTCTGTGTCCACTATGCCCAGGTGCTGGCGAGCCTCCCCGATACACCGTGGTGACAGCACCTAGGATTGGCAGCTTCCCGACCGGCCCACCCAGCTTAGCACACACTGTATAAGCCGCCAACCGCCAAAAAGACTGGTGACTTACAGTGGCAGTTGCTGCATGACATCCTAGCCACTGGCACGTTTGCATCCCACTTTGACCCAGCCGCCTTGATGGCCCTCCCCTTTTCATAGATTCATAGATGTTAGGGTCAGAAGGGATCTCAATAGATCATCGAGTCCAACCCCCTGCATAGGCAGGAAAGAGAGCCGGGTTTAGATGACCCCAGCTAGATGCCTATCTAACCTCCTCTTGAAGACCCCCAGGGTAGGGGAGAGCACCACCTCCCTTGGGAGCCCGTTCCAGACCTTGGCCACTCGAACTGTGAAGAAGTTCTTCCTAATGTCTAGTCTAAATCTGCTCTCTGCTAGCTTCTGGCCATTATTTCTTGTACCCCCCAGGGGCGCCTTGGTGAGTAGAGCCTCACCCATTCCCTTCTGTGCCCCCATGATGAACTTATAGGCAGCCACAAGGTTGCCTCTCAACCTTCTCTTGTGGAGGCTGAAGAGGTCTCGGTGTGTAGTCTCTCCTCATAGGGCTTGGCCTCCAAGTCCTTAACCATACGAGTGGCCCTTCTCTGGACCCTCTCCAGGATATCCACATTCCTCTTGAAGTGCGGCGCCCAAAATTGCACGCAGTATTCCACCTGCAGTCTGAGCAGCACCCGATAGAGGGGAATTATCACCTCCTTTTGTCCTGAGGGTGTCAAGGAGAGCCTCTTTCACGCCTTCCTTGCCTGTCCCCATGTATGACCGCCCTTTACTGCCCTGAAGCCATCGCTTTGGGTGTTGGGCAGGGGCCTCTCTGAGAGCACTTATGTATACTCCTATCCATACCAGGCAGCTGAGCAGGGTGCCGTATGCTGGGCCAGGCTAAGATGGCTGTTCTTAAGAGCCACCGCAACCAGCTTACTGAGACTGACTTGGACAACGCCCTGTGGCTCTTCTGCCTCCTATTGCAGGCATGCCTCTCGCTGGAGTTCAAGCACACTGTGCTCTGGCAGGCGGTGCGTGCCTTTGAGGCACGCTGGGCCCTTGAGGAGGCACTGTATCACATGGAAGACGGCTGTCTTCAGCACGTGCTCTTGTTGGCTACAAATGTCCAACTCGGGATCCTTAAAATTCTGGTTTATTAGGCAGATTGAAACACTGTAATGAGTTAAATCATAAACTTTGGGGCTGGTCCTTACACACACACACACACACACACACACACACACACACACACAGTAGCAAGCTACAAGAGTCAGGTATACCTATCCCACAGGCGCTG
>NW_005842129.1:692894-703146 GCF_000455745.1 Alligator sinensis | reverse complement strand
GCTTTTTATGTGTCCTTAGCAGACTTTGGTGACTCCCCAGTTTTCAGGTTTGCCCAATCCAGGGGTCATTGACCCTCGTGGGACTTCCCCCCTCGGTGGCTACTGGATGGCATCTGTCAGCTCCAGGGGTCGTCCGCATGTACGTGCAGGTTTGGGAGTCCATTGATGAATTTTGAATAGGGCTCTGGGAGTGGTTGATTTGGAGATATTCAACCCAAAAGTTGGTCCCCAGCGTTGATTAACTCAGGCCAGGGCTTCTAGCCCTTGATCAGTGAGGTTTAGAGATTTCCCAGTTGTTACATTGTCTTCTATTGAGTTCTTCCAGTTGATCTGCAGTTTTCTTAGGTGTTAATTGCTGCCTGCTACCGTGTTACACATTCAATCACTGATTCACTCGCTCTTTCAGGGGCCAGCCTGATACAGGGAAGGGCAGTTTGATTCCTGCCCTTGTTAACATTGTTACAATGTATAACTTACTTATGAAACTAAACACATTTAGTTGAAAGTTGAAAGGTGAGGAGTATAAAATATAAGCTACAAAAGTAATGCCATGGCACACAAATAGATAAAAATACAAGGGGAGATACAAAATACAAGGGGAGATACAAAATGCACACATACACATTTCAAAACACAATTCCTTATCTTAAAGTGAAAGAAAGAGGAAGGAAGAAAAGGTAGAAGAGGAAAAACATATCCAAGGAGGGGAGAGCAACTGCAGGCAAGAGGAAAAGGGGCTTTCTGCTACACTCTGATGGCATAACTGGTCTGGGCAACTGGGTGGGTGCAATGGTGGACTACTACCCCATGCTCACACCATGCTCTGGGCCCTCACCAGACTGCTTTCTGCTCTTTCTTTTTTCTGCGGGTGTTTGAAGGTATTGTCACATGCATTCCTGGGTTGAGCAGGATAGTATGGAAAGCTCCAGTCTGAGTCATACAGTTGTGGCCAGGTGTCCCAACTGTGTAATGGTGTGTTAAGCACAGTGTGTAATACTGCAACGATGTTTGTCACATGTGATGTTATGGTGCAATTGCACGGTGCTTCTGTTTGTTAGTGATCTGTCTGTTTTTACTTTGTTTATTAGACCTGGATCCCGAAGGGGCCAGCTTTTTGTACCTGAACCCCTGAATAAAGTAGTTAAAAAGTCAAAGTCCTTCCTTCCTTCCTTCCCTCAGGATCCTGAACTCAATCATGGATATATAGCAGTAAAACAGCATTCCCCATCAATCTGCATGGGCTCAGGAGTGACCATAGCAGAACAGGGTCCAGAAGTGGGTAGGGTGCACTGCTGTTCTTCCCTCCATTACTGGAATCATTGGTTAATGCGGATTGCCAGGTCCATGAAGGAATCAAACCCTGAGGATGATTCACCCTCACAAGTTTTCCTTTACTTCTTTCCACAACACTAGATGAGAAACCCCTTGAAGTGCTGCCAGTCCCCATCATACCTTTCAGGTAGCAGGAGGGGTACATGGGCTCCATGGAATGAGCTGGAGCACAGCAACCTCACTGCAAAGCTGGTGTGCCTCTTCACACCAGTGCTAGCTATTCTCTTGGTGGTATGCTACCTGGGACTGGATGGATTGGTTCTTGGCCTGCAACTGCTGCACCCAGGCTTCCAATACTTGATGGGCAGAGGCAAGCTGGGTCAACTGGTCTTGCCCAGCCTGTGGTTCTCTCTGAGTTGTGGCATTCAAGTCAACAAGGTCCAAGGGCACCAGCAGGGGATCGGGTCTCAGCAAACTGTCACACTGGGTCACAGGTGGTCAAGTCTGGGGCCACTCAAGGATTGAGATGTCTACCAGGGGCAGGAGGAACAAGCAGATTCCCAGAACAAGCCAGGTCACTAAACTAGGACATCAGTCTAAGAGCAGGGTCTAGGAACAGGCCAAGTCAGAAAGCTGGGGGATTAGGCAGAGAGTGGAGTCAGAGCACAACCTGGAGGGAACAGTCAGGCAGTCTAGGATCAGGTTCACCCTGTTGCCCAGACACTTCCTGTTCCAGATGGGAGGCTTATAAGGGGGAACTGGAAAGTCAGCCAATCCTGGCTGGGTACTCTGGTGCCAGTGAATGGGCAGACAGCTAGGCTGTGCTTGAGGCTTCAGGACATCCTTGACCAGGCTAGATGACCAGCTGTAGAGTGGCAGGCTGAGATGAGCAGCTGTGCTGGTCAGGCTTAGGCTCCAGCTCCAGGGTCACAGCCTGATATTTTTGGGGTGTTATACACCTTATGGGCAGTCTTAGTTATAACTTTTGAGTATCACATGGACCATCCCAAGTTGACTGTGCTACAGAAAGCCAGGCTGGAAGTCACTGCTGCACATCAGTGGGTAGCTGTCCCCACAGAGCTGTATATGTTTCTAAATGAGCATTGGCGAGATAGTGTCCCATATGCATGTTGATTTTGTGATCATCATAAGTATTTAACTGGAATACTTGGTACCCACTACAGGCATTGCTCTGAACTCCCCAGTCAGCACTGGCAGTGTGAATTGATTAAGACAGGATGCAACCAGCTGGCTCTCACTTATGGGGACTAGGGCATGACTTTCCCAGTACAACCATGACATGCAGGGGAAAGAGATACTTTCTGTGGACCTGCAGAGATGGGAGAATCTGTTTCAGAGACTTTTTCAATAAGAGTACTAGGGTCCAAACATTTACAGCTTCCACTGTGCTCATCCCAGTCCTTCAACAAGGGACAACCTGCTGACCTGGGAGCTGAAGTTTCTGAAACTAGATCAGGTGGAAGGCCCCACATCCCATCTCCATTCATGTCTCAGTGGAGTGGGTGGAAACTCAATTGTAGGCAGTTGCAGACCAACCTACCCTGAAGGAAGAGTTTGTCTTGACCACCAATGTCAGAAGCTTGCTCACCTCCCTAAGCACAAAGAATTAGATCCCTTTGTCCAATCCTCAGCAGATACCAATCAGCACACAGGATGAGCCCATTAATTCTCAGTAGCTGAGGATCTAGTCTTTGGATACGTTAACCTCTTTTAATGTCCCAGTTGAGAAGTGGTGCATGGTATATATTCCACCAAACCGGACCTTAAAGGATTGTACCAGGGCTGTTTTTTCCTCTGTAAGGAGTAGCCAGTCCTGGGACCCAGCAAGACCACTTCCTGCATATTTTAATAACCCTTGCAGCATCAGGAGACTGACCACTGTTGTCTCCCTGCTTTACCGGTGGCAGGTTAGGGCGCTGTGCCTTGGAGCTGTGTGATTGGGTTGATTGTACAGTTTTAGTTTTAAGAACAGGTTAGACAAGGATTTATATGGAATGGTTTGGATAGGAATGATCCTGTGTCAGGCAGAGGGTTGGACTGAATGACTTCCAGGGGTCCATTCCAGCCCCACGTGTTTATGATTCTGTGATCACACACTGCTGCAAAGGCAACCCCCGCCCCGAAAACATTGTCACATCTTTTTTTGATGTGAAGTTAGGCTGCACTGATCTTTGCCTTCATAGAGGGTAAGCAGACACGGTTACTTTCATACATATAATACTTGCACAAGACAATTGTTCATGCGCTTATGCTTTTAATTGCCCATTTAATTAGATACTTGAGCTAAGTAAGGAAGTCTCTGCTTTCTGTCAACCAGTGACAGGTGACAGGAGTATAAGAGAGGACAATACCTCCCTAGCCAAAAAGACAATATTCATTATTGTCAACTGTGTTGACAGACTCTAATGCAGCTTTATAATTTCTGTCAAGACAATTGTTCATGCGCTTATGCTTTTAATTGCCCATTTAATTAGATACTTGAGCTAAGTAAGGAAGTCTCTGCTTTCTGTCAACCAGTGACAGGTGACAGGAGTATAAGAGAGGACAATACCTCCCTAGCCAAAAAGACAATATTCATTATTGTCAACTGTGTTGACAGACTCTAATGCAGCTTTATAATTTCTGTTAGCCAATTTGCTTGGGGTCCAGGCCTGCTCCCCCACTCCCCGCCGCAGTGGTGGGGGGAGGGGAGGAGTGGGTCTGGGCCCAATGCAGGGGAGGACCGGACCTGAGGGTGGGGAGAAGCTGGCCCACTGTAACGTGGGGAGCAGTGCCCGCCATGGCGGGCTGGCTTCTCCCCCAGCTTAACCTCAGTCCCCCCTCCCCCTCCCCCGTGTTGGGCCCAGGTCCACTCCTCCCCACCGTAGCACGCCTTCTATTCCCCCAACCCACGTCAGGCCCACTCCTCTCCCCACCACTACCACCACCATGCTGTCCCATGTCAGGCCCTGCAGGCGGCGACAGTGGAAGCGGGGAGGGGCGGGCTAAGGCCACCTCCATCTTTGCCACCTGCAAGGATCAGGGCAGTTCCGCCTGCTCCGTTGCCCCTGCCTCCAGGGTCCCTCACCTCCATTGCCCATTCCCTCCATCCCCTGTGTCCCCACCATCATGGCAGTGCTCCACTGTGCCACCAGCTCCTGTTCGAATGCTTGTTTGCACTCTGATTGGCTATTTGTCAGCCAATCAGAGTACAAATAAAGCGTTAGGGATGGACAGACAGATAGATTAAGGCTTTTATAATATTAGAGTATTTAACATTTTATATTGTTAAACTACATTTTAACAATGTCTATAAGTATTAGTTACTATGATTTGTGCTTTGCATAAAGTATTTGGTAGGGGTCTAATTGCACATTGTGAATGTACTACATATGGTAGGTTGTAAATCCAGTATCCATGTTAGTCAAGAGGCAAGCAATGAACAAGAGTGTTTTTTTGAAAGAGAGGACATAATACCCTTGTACAAGGCACCAATCTGGTGTAGCCTGGATCTTTATTTCAAGAAAAATTTCCATTTGTCCATGCTTTAGAAAAAGCTGGTCAAAGGAATGGAATATTCTGAAAAAAATCCTCCTCTAAAGGAGCAATGCTTAGTTTATAATGCATCCTAGGTCATAAGGGTTTTTTTCACCCCTCCTTTTTCCAGTGAGAAAAAAACCTATACTTTTAAAAACACTCAGAGAATTCTTGGAAGATTCTTATTGAAACTGTTTGCTTCTATAAATAACTGTCTTAAAATGTCCAATAGGCAGACAAGATTCTTTGGTTAGATGTGATATCTTTTATTAGACCAACTGAGTAGTTGGAAAAAAGTTCTTAGCAAGCTATTGTTTGGTTTCTCCAACATATACTCCATCAGGGCATTTGGTGCACTGCATGAGATATATTACAGTTCTGGAGGTGCATGTGTAAGATCCAGGAATGGTGATGGTTCTGTTGTAGGATGTAGTCATTGTGAGGGTGGTGGAGATGTGTTGGCAGATTTTGCATTTATTGTCCAGGCATGGTCTGGATCCATTGGGTCATAGGGAGTTTGCTTCTGGTGATGAGATTAGTGAGGTTTGGTGCTTGTTTAAAAGCTAGGATGAATGGTTCTGGAAAAATCTCTTTAAGAATTGCGTCTTCTTCTAGTAAGGGTTGCAATTGTTTGAGGATTTTCCGTGTAGGTTCCAGGGAAGGGTGATATGTCATAACTAATGGTATGCAATTTGTGAGGGTTTTCTTTTTGTACTGCAGCAAATCTTCACGTGGTATCTGGGTGGCTCTTTCAAAAATGCAAGAGGATTTGCATTTTTGCAACTCTGAAAGAATGTCCTTGTTTGCTGAAGTCTCTTTTGAGATTTGTGAGGTGGCAATCATGGGTATTCACGGGTTAAATGTCCAAATGATTTACGGTTGAGAAACACTTTACAAAAGACAGGGTAACTGCTGTCTAATTCCTGTTTCCATTTAATGATGAACATCTTAGTTGTTCCCACACAACCACTTAAGATGATATTAGATAATTTTGTGATGTGTGTTTGTGTTTTGTATGTAAATGCAAGTCCATTATATAGTAAAGACCCAGTACCAATGATATGCAAGTAGCAAGATGTTTTGCATACAAGTATAACAATGCCATTGACTATGATAGATTACCCAGTAAGGATCCATTTGAGCATAAACAGTTATGTTAATTGGGTAACTGACTAGTTATCTTGCAGTACTTTGCTATTTCCTTACCAAACTCACATTGTGTCTACACTGTAACCACATCCAAGCTAACTTGGGCATTGGTAGCAGTACAGCTGTTGCATCAGGAATCTTAGGCTGTTTGTACATGGCACAAAATTGACCTTTAAAGCAGCTTAATGCCCTTTTGCACTGCTTTAATGGTGCAGCTGTTTACACATGTCGGTGGTGTAATGCATGTTAAATGATTTTGGGACACAGCAAAATAAAACATGTCCAGGGTGTTTAAGTTTGCTACCTTATAGCCACAGAGGGAAGCACCGGGCCCTGTGCAGCTCAGGGGCTGTGCAGGCAGCCCATGCGTGGCAGCTGATGCAGGCAGGCTCCACTGAAGGGGGAAAAAATAGTGGCAAGCCTGATCTTTTCTTTTTTTTTCTCTCTGGAGCCTGCCTGCCTGCCTGAGCTGTGTGGGGGCCCAGTACTTCCCTCTGCAGCTGCAGTTGCAGTGACCCCCGGGACCTCCAGGGTCAGGTGCCTGTGGGCAGGTGCCGCCTGAGGGTCGCCGTTGCTGCCACGGAGGGAAGCATCAGCCCCCACCCCCACAGCTCAGGGACTGCTTGGCCTGCCGGCAGCTTGCCCTCCCCGCTGCCAGAGAGGCAGGCAAGGATCGGGCCCAACCCTTGTGTACATGCCATGGGGGTTTACTTCAGTTTAAATTGAAGTGGGGTTTTTAAAAACCCACTGCTTCAATTCAGGGAGAATTAAACGGAAGTAACCCCCTGTGGCATGTACAAATGGCCTTAAGTGATAAGTTACCTTGGAACTGCAATGTGGGCAGAATCCCATTTCACTTCACATGCCAAACTACTGACAATTACCCAACCAATAACTGTCATTTTGGGCACTTATATACAGATCTTGAAATCCTATGTATACAGCTACTGAGCCTATGCAGTAGCCTTCATGCTGGATTGCAAGTATGTGGCATCACACATTCATGTTGGGTGAGTATGTATCACCAAGTCATACTTGGCAAAAACTCCACAACAAGCAAGTCTTAGATGCCAGGGGAAGAAGGACCTTCCCACCTTTAACCCAACAGCTAAGTGACTAGAGCAAGCACTGCCTCAAGAAGCAGGAGACCTAGGTTTTTTCCTCTTCACCCAAAGGGGATTTAAACCTGTGTCACTATCACTTCCCAGCACAATGGTCAAACCACCAAGCCACAGCTTAGGCATTATCTATGGCTTTATCCAGCACTCTTTTTGAACCTGGCACATGAACAACCAACAAATGGAGATCTGTGTGAGACCCAAAGTGTGAACATAAACAAGAAAGTATGGGGCACAGGGACATGGCTACTGCTTTGGAAGGAAGTATGCACTAAGGTCTACCCTGAACCCTTGCTTCCAGTTAGGCAGAAGCTTTCTTGCTTTCTTCCATCCAGTTTATCTAATGATTATTAAATGTGAGAAGCAATGACTCACCTTTGAGAGAAGAGTTGCCTAATGCCTAATCTATGGTCTAGATCTCCATGCTGGGAAGTAAAAGACATGGCGTCAAATCCCCTCTAGGTGAGAGGGGCCTAGAACCTGGGTCTCCTGGGCAAGTGCCCTAACCACTTAGTTACTGGGCCAAAACATGAGAGTCTCCTCCTCATTTTTGCTGTCCCTAATTTCCAGACTTGGCTCCACATGCATGTACCTGCGCTATGTACCTGCCTGGCCACAGCACAGCCCACTGGACATGCTCAGTACCTACATGGAAGCTTAAACCTCTACACTGCACATGGGATAGGATTGCAAACTGTGTGTAAGTGCCAAAAATAGCAATTACATGACTGAATAACTGTCATTTGGCAGTATAAGGTGAAATAGGATGCCCCATGTGAATAAACTCAGAGATGAGACAACTGTCTCCAAGGATTGATAAGAGGAAGCAACTTTTTTGATGATCATTTAAGTTAGAAAATAGTTTCAGCACTGAAAGAACAATATAAAAATAACTTCTAGTCTTCTTAGGAACACAAATTCAACTCCAGTTACACTGCTGGGCCTAAGGGGACATCTCAGAATACAAACTTGATGCAAATAAAAATTTAACTCTCTCTCTCTAACAGATTTCCTGCCACAAAAGATGAAGACAACAGAACTTTGAAGTTCATGGAAAATTACAACCCTGATGTATTTGCATTAATTTGTATGCCTCCAGGATGATCCCAAGAAGGCACTGAGCCAATGAAAAGTGACACTGGTTGATACCTGAATTCAGCCAAGACTCCAAAAGGAAAGTTTCTCTCAACTGAAACACACACAGATCCTACATTATAACATACTCTTGCTTCTACTCTTATACACACATGCCCTCTTGGTTCAACTTGTTCTGGTCATCTCATCTCAAGACTGATAAACAGAAGAGAACAGACCCAATCTAAAGAAGCAACAGCCTCCCAACACAGAACAGCTTCTGTAGCATGATGACAAAGTGAAGACTTCCACACCATTGATGAGATTTGCACTGATGAGATGGGCATGGGATTAGATTGAATGCTCTCAGAATAATTCTAAAGGGATCCTAAGCAGGTGCCTGCTTAGATGTAAGACAGCTCAGAAAGTATCCATTTTCATGTCCAAATCACTTTTAAGGCAGTTTTATTGTTTCAGCAAGACAATCCCTCTGTCCGCTGTGGGCCATATTCCAAGAGGCACCTTCCCTTCAGTCCCCTTGCTCTGGGGTCTACTAGAAGGACCCCTCTCCTCCCTATAGATTTTCTCAACCCTTTACCAGGATCACTTGACAAATTCCCACTTGAACTTGCTAATTGCATGCCTCCCCCAGAGTCTTCCCTCCAAAGCAAGTTCTACAGCACATATCCTCAGCAAGAGAGTTGCTAGAGTCTCAGTTCTTCCAGCTCTTGCGAGTCTGCTGCAGACTCCAGCCACTCCCTTCAGCTGGTTGATCTCCAGAGTAACTGGTCTCTTATGGAGTGCTCCTTGAAGCCTGTCCCTTTCATCTTCCAGGATTTAGCTGCAAACAAGTTAGGCTGTATCTCCTACCTCTTTCAGGGCTTGCTGTCTAACTTTTTCCAAAACAGTAAATTTCATGTAGAACATTGCAGTTCAAGAGAGCATTTCTCAAATCCTGTCCTCTCAGTACTATATTGGTGCCCTCAATATGGCACCTAGGAAGAGTACTGCTAAAACCAGAGTTCATTTTCTCTACACTCTCCAGGCTGGAGCTCCTCTTGTGGACATCAGTCAGAAAAAAAATGGGTGGGGGTGCTTCTGTGCAATAATGCCACTTACTACGCAGTCATATAGTACTTGGTTATGCAAGTACTAAATGACTGTGCAGTAACAACTGCGCAGTCCGCCACTCGTGTAGACACGGTCATTGTGTAAGTTCTTAGCTTCTGCCCAGGGAATTATTTCCATTGGTTTGCAGGGCTTCCACTTCCTCCCACAGACACTAGATCTCTCCCATAGTCATGAATCCTGCATGCCCCCAGAGGCTGGGGGGGCATGGCAACCACCCACAGGTGGTGGTGGCAGTGTTGACGGTGGGGGTGTGGTGGCAGCAAGTGGGGAGCTTCTGCAGGCAGCCACAGCGGTGTTGGCGGCTGAGGGGGTGGTGAGCACAAACCAGCAGTCAGCAACCACCTGCAGACATCGCCGGCAGCGTTGGCAGCACTTTTTGCAGGGGTTGCACCGCCAAGTTCAGGGGGTGCACATGCACCCATGTGCACCCCCTATGCATTGCCAATGTCCATAGTCATCCTTTCTCAAAGAGTGGAAGAATACATGCCCCAGTGATGTATCCCTCTTTTCCATACCTAACAGTCTCAGGCCATCTCCCATCCCTCCTGTGCTGTTCAAGCTACACCTTCTATGCCTGCCAAGCTGCCCTGTGCATCTCCCACTGACTCTGTTCCCACAAGGGTTGCACAAAGACAGTTGGGCTGTGCTGTTGCTGCACCAGGTTCCTTCCCATTTTTTATAGAGGAAAACAAAAGCAGGCCATCCAGCAGGCCCCACCAGCTATCGCTTCTGCTACTGGTTGCAGCTTTCCCATTTTTCTAACCTGCAGATTCTAGGCCTGTGTGAATAGGGAAGTATTCGATTTGGATTTGGATTCGGCTGAATCAGAGGACAGTGATTCGATTTGAAGATTCAGATCACTGTCCGGAATTGATTTGGCTAAATCAGCTTTAGAAAAAGAATCAGCATCGGATTGGCCGGGGAGAGGCAGGCACAGCTGGGCGGCTGCAGGTTCTCAAGCGGCTCCTCCA
>NW_005842129.1:679142-692863 GCF_000455745.1 Alligator sinensis | reverse complement strand
CCCCGGGCAGGGGGAGCCGTGGGAGAAGTCCCCATGGCTGCCCTGCCAGGCACCATCCCCCGCCCGGCCCCAGCCTAGTCCTGGCACTTAAAAAAACCCAAATAACAAAGCTCCTCACTGGCTGCAGGAGTGGTGATTGGGGTCTCTGGGCGCTCATGGGCTTCTTCTGTGGCTCCCCAAGCTGTGCCTGCCTCTGTCCTGGTGCAGGGAGACACAGGGGCTCTGCCCTGCTGCCACTTGCCCAGCCAGCACCGGGGGTGGTGGTGGAGCACGATGTAGGCATGGCTCTCTCTGGGTGGCAGCAGGGCATAGCCCCCACTCCCACCACTGCCACTCCCAGATCCCATTCCCCCCCATGCCAGCTGGCAAGTGGCAGCAGGGCAGAGCCCCTGCTCTCAGTACTGATGAGGGCATGGCAGCGCTGGGATCAGGGGCTATGCCCTGCTGCCACTTGCCCTCTTTCGCCTGGAGCAAGCCATGCCCACATCCCACCCCCCTTGCCCTGGCTGGGCAAGTGGCAGCAGAGCAAAGCTCCCACTCCCAGTGCTGCCGTGCCCACATCCCATGGCTCCCCACCCGCCTCCCCAAGTAATGCGCTCAAATTGGCCAAATCTTTTCCAAAGCTTTTCCAAATCAATTCAGATGCTTTGAATCGATTCAGAGCTTTTACTTGATCTCCTGATTCAATCTAGATTCGGAGATTCAGTCCCTGAATTGGGCTGAATCCCCTCCAAATTGAATCAGCTACCGAATCTTCGCACAGCCCTACCCGTTTCCTCTCAGCTCTAGGAGCCAAGGTCAAGGTCACATTAACCTATTTCCCCATCTCAGGAGGAATTTATGGCTCCACCCAAGGGCATTTCAAGACATAATTCTAGTCTTCAACAGAACTGCATCTCTTGCCTCTCCAACTCCCTGCTCCCAGAGACACCCTTTCCTTCCAGGACACTCTCTTCTCCAGTTCCCTCTCAGCCCTGCTCAGGAAATTCCTAATCACCTCCCAGCTAGCCTGCTAATTGAAGAGGGCTGGCTAGCCCCGGCCTGGGGCTACCACGTACAGGAATGTTTATGCTTTTGTGATTTAAGGTACCAGCTGCTTTCTAGGGGTGTGTGAAATGGGCCGTATTTGATTCAGATTCGGCCTGAGTCAGGGACAGTGATTCAGTTCATTGATTCGGATCACTGTCCCTGATTCAATTTGGCCAAATCCTAATCTGAAGTTTCGATGCTGATTCAGAGAATCAGCAATTCAGACAGACACAGCTTTAAATGTTTTTTTCTACATACCTCGAGATACCAGGCACGGCTCATGAATGCTGCAGTGGTGGGGTGGATGGAGTATCCCTCAGGAGCCCAGAGGCACCCCTCTTGTGCTCGGCGACGAACTTGGAAGTGGACCAGAAGTACTTCCAGTCCACTTCTGGGTCCACTGGGGAGTGTGCTGGGGGCCCCCCATGCTCCCCCCGGCTCGGCAGTCAGCCACGGGGGGAACCCAGGTGGTCCCCCAGACCCAGGAGGCACCAGTCGCCGAGCTGGGGGGGGGCCCTATGCGCTCCCTGGAGGACCCGGAAGCAGACTGGAAGTGCTCCCGGTCCACTTCTGGGTCTGCTGCCAAGCACACTGGGGACCCCCCGCGCTCCTGTGGGACGCTCCATCTGCTCCAGCATGGCAGCATTCACGAGCTGCCTGCTACCTAGGGATATGTAGAAGAAACATTTAAAGCTGTGTCTGTGTCCGACTCTCTGAATCTTTCTGAATTTCTCTGAATTGATTTAGAGGGTTATAATTCGATTTGGAGAGATTAAAGGGTCTCCTGATTTGATTCTGATTTGGAGATTTGGGCACCGAATCAGGCTGAATCTCTGCCGAATCGAATCAGGGACCAAAGTTTTACACAGCCCTACTGCTTTCCCTGTTAAACAGCAGACTGATTAAATTGTTTTCCTGGAGAGACAGTATTAGCTTACTTTGATAAGTAGAACGAAAGTAGGGGATTTAATTTGAATCTAAGACTATGATGGTTGCTTGAATAGAGGTGAGTTAAATAAATGACTATGTTGAATTTCAATCAGATTTCACTGAAATCATTCACTTGTGCCCATTTTTAGTTGGTATGTATATATAATAAACCAGTGGTTCCCAAACTCTGGCAGACTGAGTACCACCAATTTAAAATAATACAACCTTAAGTACTACCAGCAAATTTTTCATACGCATAACAAACATAACAGACTATTTATTAAAACAACATCAAAACCTTTAGTAATCATAAAACATTATTTTATCAGTTATGGTAGCCATATAAAACAATTGTAAATCGGAAAAAAGTGTAACCCAGGAGTAGGCAACATTTTTGGCCAGAGTGCCGAAAAAACTGCAATGTGTACCCTGTAAGCTGCCGATGTGCTGGCACACCAGAAAAACAAAACTAGGATGGGGGGTACATGGCAGGACACACTGCATATTAATATAGTTAACAGTCATAAATGTTTCTGCTTCTTTTTTTTTTTTTTTACAGTAAATACTAGGTTTTCTAAAAATTCTAAACCTGGTGACAATAAATAAAACTTCACATACTACCTCCGTTCTTTGTGTATTCTTTTTTGTTAAGCATGTTGTGATGAGAGTGGGGAAGAGAGAGTGGGGGGAAAGAGAGAAGAGAGAGAGAGAGAAGAGAGGGAGAGGTGAGAGAGAAGCGGGTGAGAGAGAGAAGATAAAGAGAGAGAGGGAGGGAAGGAAGACGGAGAGGGAGAGAAAAGAGAAAGGGAGAGAGGCATGGAGAGAGCAGCGGAGGTGCTCAGCAGCACCAGATGTGGGGCCCGGCTTAGGTCGCACAGCTCCACAGGTGTGGGGCGCAGCTGCCCTTCCAACAGGGGAGTGCTGCCTGACTAGAGCAGGATGCCGGGCTCAGGGGGCTCCCGGCTCAGCCTGTGTGCGCCAGGTGCAGCACAAGCAAGACAGAGCCCCCCTGGACCACAGCAGAGACTCCCTGGGCTCTGGGAATAGCTGCCGCAGGCAGCGCTCAGAGCCGAGCTGGCCGAGAGCAGCACAGCACCTGTCCCGGCCCTGGCCATGGCCCCTTGAGGGGAGCTGCGGGTGGACAAGGCCAGGGCTTGGGCAGCTGCGGCAGTTGTTCCCGGGACCTCCCATGGCCAGGCCCTTGCAGTGGGTGTGGCTCCATCCCACTCACACTGTGTCCAGCGTGCAGGGAGGCTGATCCTGGAGCCAACCTCCAAGCCCAGCATCCTGCCTCAGCCAGGCAGCGTCCCCTCGTGGAGCTGCATGGTCCCAGACAGGCCCCACCTTGGGTGCCACTGGGCACCCCCACCCACCTAGCTGCCACGGTCCTTCCTGGGGTGACCTGGGCCTTTCCAGGGGTGTTGGGGGGCTCCTGCCTCTGTGCACATCCCAGGGTAGGCATGGGAGCCACCTGCTCCCCAGCTTTGTGTGTGGGGTGGAGGTGGCTGCTGCTGCTGCATGCCGGGCTGTGCACATTGGAAGCTGCACATGATGCCTTCCACCACTGGGCAGCCAGTGCACTGAAAGCACATGTCATTGCACATGGCCATGAGGCAATGGCAGCCACCTCTGCCCCATGCATAAACCCGGGGGGCACCTGCCCCCCGGGCCTACCCCAGTGTGTGCACAGTGGTGGGAGCACAGGTGGAGGGAGAAAAAAAAATGGGGGGGGGTAGCACTTTATGCACATGCGTGCATGCCCCCCCAAAGTCTGTGGGGGAAGAAGGGGCTGGGCAGGGAGTGAGGCTGGGGCTGAAACTGGGCAGGGATCGGGGCTAGGGCCTGTTGCATCCATGCGGCCACCTCTTCCCCTGTGCCAGGGGTCATTGCCCAGCACCAGCGTCCACCACCACATTGGCTACTCCGCTCCACGTCTCTACAAGAGCCACTGGGCTCTGATTGTCCCATGACCCAGCCAGGGCCCCATTTACTGTGAACCATCACCAGATCCCCATTTACCCAGATGGGCTGGTCATGCGGCAATCAGAGTCCAGTGTCTTGTCCAGGGGCGTGGTGTGGAGGAGGCAGGGAGAGGGGAACATACCCCTTTCCCCTGCTTCCCCATGGTGCATGCAGTGGCAAGAGCCACCTGCCCATACCCCTGGACAAGCTGCCAGGCTCCCATTGCCCAGCCAGGCCAGATCGTGGGGCAATCCCCACAATGAGGCAGGGGTGAATCATTCACCCCTTCCCCTACTCCACTCCTTCCTGCACTGTGGGGGTCTCGATCTGCCTCCCCCAAGCCCAGGCAGTCAAAAGAAACTTACTGGCATTCTGTGCTGGGCTGCCTGTGGTCCCGGTGCACCGCTCCCCCCTGCTGCAGCAGCCTGCAGCTGGGCTGCCCTGGCATTTGGGAGGGCTGAGCCCCCTTAGCCCCCACTTCCACTGCCTATGAGTGGGAGCCCCCCCTGCGGCCCTAGACAAGCTGCCTGAGGCTCCCACCATCCCACCCCCTCCAGGGCGCCACTCACCCCTGTCCCTACCTCTGCCCCACTCCCTTCCTCATTGTGGGGGCCTCAATCTGCCCCCCACTCCTTCCTCCCCCCACTCTCCTTCCCCCCAACACACCTGCTGGGCACTGCTACACATGTGGCCAGGCTGCATTCCTGGCCATCTATAGCAGGCTGGGCTGGGTGTCTGGCCCTGCCCCTCCCCTTGGCCTTCCATGTACCACTCACAGGTTGTCTGCATACCACTGGTGATATACATACCACAGTTTGGGAACCACTATAACAAACCATATAGGATACACCACTTTTTATTTAAATTTCCTAGCCTATCTGTAACCTGCTTTTGTCAGCTATGATCCTCTAAGTCGAACTCACTGCTGTTTTGGGGAGTAATATATTTTGGTTTTTGTTTACCTAAAGATGAGCCTTACATATCAGAGAAGACCTGCTAACTGAGATATAATCCAAGCTGAAGGCCACTGCCAGAAATATGCATGAAGAGGCAGTGTCTAAAGTAACCACTATTCCTTGCTCTCTGGTGCTCTGTTTTGTTTTTGTTTAATTTTCCCTTTTCATTAATAATAAAAGAGCTATAGTTAATAATTTGGAGCATTTTGCTTCTCACAAACTGTGGTGTCCTGAGGCAGGCTGAGAACTGTGTGCAACTAACATAATGAGGATGGCATCCCCAAGCTGGTATTAACAGAGACAAGCACTATCCTTTGAAACCCAGGCCCCTCAGAGGCATCTCCACCTGGTTTCCCCAAACAATCAGTCCCTTGGAAGATCTTAGTATTCAGATCAGAACTAGGGCTGGTGCTGTCTGTCCAGTGTTTGAGGACTAGCTTGAACAGTGACAGAGTTAGGGTACTGCAAGGCATGCTACTGCATGGGACCAAGCTGATCACTGCCCACCACTGCATATGGTTATGTCTAATCTGTTCATCTAATAAAGGGTAGGAGCCTGAAACTGAACCCTTAGGGCCCCAAAAGATAAACTCTGTGCCGTTTGAACTGGGAAGACCACCATCACCACAGACAAGTCACTTGTACCCAG
The DNA here is from genome assembly GCF_000455745.1 of Alligator sinensis. Classification (NCBI taxonomy): domain Eukaryota; kingdom Metazoa; phylum Chordata; order Crocodylia; family Alligatoridae; genus Alligator; species Alligator sinensis. Next base: position 687,337 of record NW_005842129.1, on the reverse strand, counting down.
GACCTTAAAGACTCTTCTGTACTTAACTCCCATTGTAACCAGTGAGACCTTAGTGCCTTAACACTTTAGTGGGAGCCATGAGTCATGGCTATGCCACCTCTACAGTGATCCTGAGATTGTCACCAAGAAATGAGCCCTGCTCATTTGCTCACTGCATGTGCTGCTTGCTAAAGATATTCTGTAGCTGCTTTTTGGCGCACGCCCCAGAATCTCTCAGAATCACAGCCTCAGGAGTCCCCTGTAAGCAGCACTGTCTGTGCCCATTGCCACTTTAGTGGTGACCACAAGACGTTTCTTTGGCCCACAGAACATGCAGAATGGGAGTTGGAAACAGCGGGGAAGGGATAGGCACTTGTTTCTCAGTGGCAGACTGAGGATCATGGCAGAGGCAGTCCAACATACTTTAAGATCTGGACAGTAGTCTGTGCTTTGGTTTCTAGCCTGTACAATGCAGACAATAGCAGCACCCTATGTAATGGGGAAATGTAATGGTTACTACATTAAGGATTCTGAGGCTCTCTGATGTCGGGAGCTATGCAAGCATCTGCCCAGAACACAGCAGTGGCAAATATCTCTTTGATTTGTACTTTGAGGCTTGACGCCAGAAGCTGCAAGACCAGAATGATCCTTTGGGCAAACACACATGCTATTTTGGAATATGAATCGCAGGGATCTTTAGCAGAGATTGTTAATTTCTAAAAATGTAACTCTGCCATGCCTACCTGCTGCTTCCAGACAGGCGGCCTCTGTTCCAGCGTGTACTGAAGCATTTGATCGGAGTCTAAAAATGGCTTCTCTTTGAATGTTTTTCCTTATACATATTTTGAAAATGCTTTGACGTCAAGGGACTGGTTCCACCGCTCAAACGCTGAATTGGCACTTTTTAATGGGAACAATTTCACAAGAGTCTGATTCAGCTGTTCTCTCACTCTCTGGTGGGATATATTTTGAAGTAAAACTGGGACAGTTCAAATATCCAAGTCACAATTGTATTTCATGTGCCAGCCACAAAAGAGCTCCAGCCCAAAGGATTTGCTCTATGATTTGATCTCAGGCATCTGCTTTCTCAATAAGGGGGAAAAAATCTAGAGACAAGAGATTTCTTTTCCACTGAATTCATAAAATGTACGTGCGCAAGCCTACTGAGAGTGGCTGAGGCGGAGGTGAAGGTACTTTTGAAATATTAAACAAATATCAGAGCTGAGTTGTTCTTGCAAGTAAATTACCCAGCAAACTTAGCTCATTTCTCTTCTGACAAGCTGACCTTTGATTGCTGCATCATCAGTCATGCACTCATCATGTGGTCTGGAGGAATGGTCTTCACAATGACTGTTTGCTCTGCATTATCCAGATGCTTGGCATGACTGCAGGTCCCTGATGAGGTGTAAGGATCTTTTTAAACAAGAGTCTCCTGATTTGTATGCATATATAGGTGTCCATACAAAAAGAAGCTCTGCACCCAATGTGGAGTGTGCAAACTCCATTGGGGAGCAATGGAGCAATACAGCAGTGCATAGGTGATCTAGGAAGTTTTTGGAGGGTGTTGGGGGCAACTTCCTGGTACAAATGTTGGAGAGATCAATGAGGGGCCATGCTCTTCTTGACCTGCTGCTCACAAACAGGGAAGAATTGGTGGGGGATGCAGAAGTGGATGGCAACTTGGGCAGCAGTGACCATATGATGATTGAGTTCAGGATCCTGACAAAAGGAAGGAGAGCAGCAGAGAAGGTCCCTAGACTTCAGGAAAACAGATTTTGACTCACTCAGGGAAATAACTGAGGGGCAGGATCCCCTGGGAGGCCAGTTTGAGGGGGAAAGGAGTCTAGAAGATCTGGTTGTATGTTAAAGATCAGCTTGGTTTAACAGAGAACTATGTGGTGAGCTTAAACAAGCAAAGGAAGCTTACAAGAAGTGGAAACTTGGACAAACAGTTAGGGAGGAAGATAAGAATATTGCTCAGGCATGCAGGGATGAAATTGGGAACTCCAAAGTGCAACTGGAGTTACAGCTAGCAAGGGATGTGAAGGGTAACAAGAAGGGTTTCTACAAGTATGTCAGCAACAAGAGGAAGGTTAGGGAAAGTGTGGGTCCCTTGCTGAATGAAGGAGCCAACCTAATGACAGATGATGAGGAAAAGGCTGAAGTACTCAATGTCTTTTTTACCTTGGTCTACACAGGCAAGGTCAGACTACTGCACCAAGCAGCACTGTTTGGGAAGAAGGTGAGCAGCTCTTAGTGGTGAAAGAACAGGTTAGGGACTATTTAGAAAAGCTGGACTTGTACAAGTCCATGGGGCTGGATGCAATGCATCCAAGGACGCTGAGGGAGTTGGCTGATGTGATTGCAGAACTGCTGGCTGTTATATTTGAAAACTCATGGAGACTGGGGGAGGTTCTAGATGATTGGAAAAGGGCAAATACAGTGCCCATCTCTAAGAAAGGGAAGAAGGGGGATCCAGGAAACTACAAACCAGTCAGCCTCACCTCAGTCCCTGAAAAATCATGAAACAGGTTCTCAAGCAATCCATTTCTAAACACTTGTGAGAAGAAGAAGGTGATTAGGAACAGTCAGCATGGATTCACCAAGGGCAAGTCATCCCTGACCAACCTGATTGCCTTCTAGGATGAGCTGACTGATTCTGTGGATATGGGGAAAGCAGTGGACATGATATACCTTGACTTTAGTAAGGCTTTTGAGGCCATCTCTCAAAGCATGCTTTCAAGCAAACTGAGGAAGTATGGGCTGGATGAATGGTCTGTAAGGTGAATAGGAAGTTGGCTTGATTGTCAGGCTCAATGGATAGTGATCAATGACTTGAGGTCTTGTTGGTTGCTGGTGCCCCAGGTATCAGTCCCAGGGTCAGTTTTATTCAATATCTTCATTTACAATCTGAAAGATAGGATGGATTGCACCCTCATCAAGTTCATGGATGATATGCTGGAAGGTAGGACTAGGATTTAGAGTGACTGAGACAAACTGAAGGATTGGGCCAAAAGAAATCTCATGAAGTTTTACAAGGAAAGTTCAAAGTCCTGCACTTAGGATGGAACAATCCCATGCACCAGTATAGGATTGGGATCAACTGGATAAGCAGCAGCTCTGCAGAAAAAGACCTGGGGGTTACAGTGAACAATAAGATGCATATGTATGAACAGCATACCCTTGTTGCCAAGAAGGCTAACAACATACTGGGCTGCATTAGTAGAAGCATTGCTAGCAGATCGAAGGAAGTAATTATTCTCCTCTGTTCTGTATTGGTGAGGTCACATCTGGAGTACTGCGCCCAGTTTTTTTTCCCCACTACAGAAAGGATGTGGACAAGTTAGAAAGAGTCTAGCAGAGGGCAACAAAAATAGTTAGGAGTCTGAGGCACATGACTTATGAGGAGAGGCTGAGGGAACTGGGTTTATTTAGGCTGCAGAAGAGAAGACTAAGCAGGGGATTTGAGAGCAGCCTTTAACTACCTGAAAGGTGGTTACAAAGAGGATGGAGCTAGACTGTTCTCAGTGGTGATAGATGACAACAAGGAGCAATGGTCTCAAGTTGCAGCAAGGGAAGTTTAGGTTGGATACTAGGAAAAAACTCTCTCACTAGGAGCGGGGTGAAGCACTGGAATGGGTTACCTAGAGAGGTGGTGGAATCTCCATCCTTGGAGGTTTTTAAGGCCCAGCTCTACAAAGCCCTGGCTGGAATGATCTAGTGGAGATGGTCCTGCTTTGAGCAGGGGATGGGACTAGATGACCTCCTGAGGTCCCTTCTGACCTGAATTTTCTATGATTCTAAGGTTGAGCTCAACAGCAGCTTGCCATTCACTATCTAATCAACTGGGGTAACCAGTGAGGCCTAACCACTACAAGCCAGGCTGCCAGACTCCAGAGAGCCCCACCATATACAGCTACAATCTGAATCTCTGAGTGAAAGCATGGTGTCCTAAAGCAGTGGTTCTCAAGATTTTTTGTAGCAGGACCCATTTTTAAACATTGATTGCCAGTCTCAACCCAGTGCCCCTCACTCCAGACCCACTGCCCCCCACCCCAAGGCCCTAGCCCCTGGCATGTGGGGCAGGGTGTGTGTGTGTGTAGGGCTTGGGGAGGGGGAGGGACTCAAGCAGCCACTTGCAGGCTGGAACTCTGACAGCCTGCAAGGGAAAAGCCAGTTTCCTATGTTTTTTTTCCTTTAAAGGAGAATCCATTTTAAAAGTTTGTTGATCCATTAAAAAAGTTTATTCGTGACCCTTTCATATATTCTTGAGACCCACTTTTGGGTCGTGACCCATGGGTTGAGAAACACTGCCCTAAAGCACAGTTGGGCTACAGCACATGAGAAAAGGCATCTGCCCAATCTGGCATCTGTCAGAGAGAGGTGCTTGAAGCCATATTAATGTGACCTTCTGCCCTTCCTCTAATTTTTAATGCACTGCAAAGCCACTTTTGTTGAAGGCTGGTGATGATGGTGTAAACATAGACATTTGCCTTCTTCCTGTTGCTCTAAGGAGATCATTCCCCAATCTCAGGTCTGGATCACGTGTTGGGTAGCAGCCCACCTGGAAAGGGGTGGGGTTCAGGCACTTCTAGCTTGGGACCTGTCTGAGCTGTGGCATGGGCCTTAGAAGAGATGAACACAGTGACACAGGGAGCTCTGGGCATGGTCAGTCATGTTTTATGCATCATTCCTGATTTTAAAATTTAATCCATGTTAACCACAGCACTTTCCCTAAATAAAACATTTAAAATTGTTCTGTGTGCAGCTCCTGGAGAGCATGCCTAGCCCCCTGCATCTCAGCTCAGTCCCAAGCTGCCCAGAGAAGTCTCCATTGCATTAGCTTGGCCTATGGATCTTCCACCTCGTCAGTGCTGCCCACACAAAGTGGCTACAGCATGTCCATAGATTCACAGATTCATAGATTGTAAGGGGCTGGAAGGGACTTGGCAAGATCATCACATATATTACACACATATTAAACACATACAAGATATATTACACACACACACACACACACACACACACACACACACACACACACACACACACACATATTTTCCAGCACAGCAAACATTATGAAGCATGCTGGAGAGGCAGGTGCCAGGTCTTCTGGTAGGGAAGCAAGAGCAGGCAGAGGGAGAGCTGCACGTTCCCTCCCCCACCAAACTTAGACACACCTTCTTCCCTAGCAGGCATGAGGCTTCTGCTGCTAGTGGCAGCAAGGAGGTGGGAGCAGTGTCTGCACCTCCCCCCCCTCCACTAGCACCAGCAATAATAATAATCCCCAGCACCATCAGCATGACAAGCACAGTGTGACAGTCTCCTCCACCCCAATTTCAGTTCCCAGCATGAGCCTCCCAGTGCCAGAGGAGGAGCTGGATCTGGAACCAGGGGAGCTCAGTGCCATAGCCAAGGAAACTCTGGGGAAGGAGTGGGAATCTGTGTTTGTGCTCTACATGTCTCAAAATTTCCCTAGAGCCAGGTCTCCTTCTCTGGAAGGCACTGCAGAGGAAGTTTTGGGGACAGGTGGCTCAGCCTCCCCGTCATTGTACCTCTGCTTGCTGAGGGGTAAGTCAGGATCCGTCCCCGCGCCCCAGAAGCGAGGGGGTAGTGTAATGTGGGATCATTTTGAGGTGGCAGATGATCCTAGATATGCTATCTGCCTGCACTGCTGATGCAAGACCAGCCAGGGCAAGGACAAGAAACACTTTAGCACTATGGGGATGCTGATGCATATCAGGATGCACCACCCCCTTGCCCTTACTCCTCCTCAGCTTGGCACCAGTGGGAGTGCACCTGAAGGGAAGTCCCCTTCTTGCTTCAAAGACTCCGTCCCCCAGAAGCAGAGGCAAGCCACCCTGGACCAGTGTGGGAAAGGTGGAGACAAAGAGGGGCACGTTCCCAAGGCGAGCAAGGTCACCCAGAGCACTGGGGAGATGCTTGTTCTGGATGACCAGCTCTTCTCCTTAGTTGTGCGGCCAGGGTTCAGGCATCTCATAGCAGGACGGTTGTGCCCTCCCTGTATGAGGCATGCAGGGAGTACTTGAGGGAGGAGCTGCACAAGGCACTTCACCTCAGACATCTGGAGCAGCCAGGGTGAAGATCACATCTACCTCTCACTCACAGGGCACTGGTGCAATCAGTCAGGCTGTTGATGAGCTCCCCTTCAAGTGGAGGTGATGGATGAGTCCCACATGGCAATGGAGATCATGGGGGCCATGAACCGCATGGTACAGGGGTAGCTTGTTGGGCAGGGCAAGTTGGCATCTGCTGTGTGACACACACAAGTTCCACCTTTTAGTCAGGGACACCTTGGAGGGGGACAAGGTTGCCAGTGAGGGCGCCGTCACAACCAGCCAGCTCATTTCAAAATGCAGGAAGGTGGCAGGCTACTTCCACCAGAGCATCAAGGGGGGCAAGATGTTGTGGGACAAACAGGCAGAGCTGAGCATCCCACAGCAGAAAATCATGCAGGATGTAAGGACTTGGTGGAACTCCACATACCTGATGCTCAAGAGGCTGGTCAAGCACAGAAGGCCATCCATGAGATGGAGATTGGAATCAACAGCCCCCTTAACAAAACAGGGTGGGATACCATCTCCCAGATCTTGGTATGTTGACTTGACACACACCAGATCAACACTCGGGATCCCAATATTGTGCTGTTAGACAGGAGGGTGTGATACAAAATTACATACACACACACACACAAACTACACAAACATCACTATGAGTTCACACACACGTGTACACATACACAAACACACACTTCTGCAGCTGTGTGTTAACACTAGGGGGCATTTGGGGTAACTGGGGCTCGGGGTTACTTGGGGTCATCTGGTGCTGAGGTGGAAGTGAGGGAAAAACCCAGGGTTTTGGAGGTGGCAGAGAGGGAGCTGAGATGGCAGAGAGACAGACAGACAGACAGAATGAAGGTCAGAGGGGCAGAGAGCAGAGACTGGAGCAGGGTCAGGAGGTCAGTAAGACAAAAACCCAACTCGGGGTTCCAAAATACAGTTTTATTAAACAGTCAACACACTACACAGCCCCATGAAGTTACTGGTTCCCACACACACACACAATGGTAGCAGGAGAGGAAAGGCTTAATGGAGGGATTTGAGGTCCCAGTATGTAGAGACAGAGTTCAGGTCCCTTGCTTGAGGGAAGAAGGTGGGTGATAGCTACCTATCCCAGGCTGAGAGTTAATTCTCGATGGCCAGTTGGGGTCTTCTCTAGCAAGGTGTTGTTCAGAGTGGGGGTTGCCAGCAGGGCCCACAACTATCCTTCTCTCTCCAGGGTCTTACACCCTAAAGGGCTCAGGTGCCACCAATGGGTGTGCCTGGCCCCCATCTTCCTCTTACTAGGGTCTTGCACCCCCAAATAGGCTCAGGTGCCCCACATGGGTGTGCCTGGCCCCCCTACCCACTTTGGGCTTTGTGCCCCATCAGGCTTAGGTGTCCCACCTGGACATACCTGGCCCTAACTCCCTCTGATGTTACTAATGACCCACCACATGGTGGAGGCAGGGGTTAAGGCACCTCAACCTGCCTTTCACTGGGATGGTCCTTGAACCTGGCACTTGCTGGCCCTGCCCCACCACTGGCAGGACCACCAGGCCTCCCTATCCCAGCAGGGTGCAGTTTTAGGTCATGCCCAGGACCAGGAGCCTCCTAGCCACCTCATAGCTCCTGCCCTTACCTCCGTGTTGTCTCTGGTGCAGCAGCTCTACCGGGAGATGTTCCTTTCTCAGCGCCAGGTAGCAACTGCTGCCTTCAGCCCTACTGGCCTGAGTCTTAAAATGGCCGATCATCAGGACTGGGCTGCACCTTCCTGGTGCCTGGCCCAGTTCTTAAAGTGGCAGAGCACCATGAGTGTTCTCACCTCCATCCTTGGCAAAGTCTTTGAAAAAATTATCAAGGCTCACATATGCGAGAGCCCGGCAGGACAAATTATGCTGAGGAGAAACCAGCACGGGTTCGTGGCAGGCAGATCGTGCCTGACCAATCTAGTCTCTTTTTATGACCAGGTTACGAAACGCCTGGACACAGGAGGAGGGGTGGATGTCGTATACTTAGACTTCAGGAAGGCCTTCGATACGGTATCCCACCCCATACTGGTGAACAAGTTAAGAGGCTGTGACTTGGATGACTACACAGTCCGGTGGGTGGCGAATTGGCTAGAGGGTCGCACCCAGAGAGTCGTGGTGGATGGGT
>NW_005842129.1:678683-678918 GCF_000455745.1 Alligator sinensis | reverse complement strand
CTCTAAGATGAACATGAGTCGGCAGTGTGACGAAGCCATCAGAAAAGCCAATGGAACTTTATCGTGCGTCAGCAGATGCATGACGAATAGGTCCAAGGAAGTGATACTTCCCCTCTATCGGGCGCTGGTCAGACCGCAGTTGGAGTACTGCGTGCAATTCTGGGCGCCGCACTTCAAGAGGGATGCGGATAACCTGGAGAGGGTCCAGAGAAGGGCCACTCGTATGGTTAAGGGC
>NW_005842129.1:677692-678641 GCF_000455745.1 Alligator sinensis | reverse complement strand
AGGGCTTGCAGACCAAGCCCTACGAGGAGAGACTAGAGAACCTGGACCTTTTCAGCCTCCGCAAGAGAAGGTTGAGAGGCGACCTTGTGGCTGGCTATAAGTTCATCACGGGGGCACAGAAGGGAATTGGTGAGGTTTTATTCACCAAGGCGCCCCCAGGGGTTACAAGAAATAATGGCCACAAGCTAGCAGAGAGCAGATTTAGACTGGACATTAGGAAGAACTTCTTCACAGTTCGAGTGGCCAAGGTCTGGAACGGGCTCCCAAGGGAGGTGGTGCTCTCCCCTACCCTGGGGGTCTTCAAGAGGAGGTTAGATAAGCATCTAGCTGGGGTCATCTAGACCCAGCACTCTTTCCTGCCTATGCAGGGGGTCGGACTCGATGATCTATTGAGGTCCCTTCCGGCCCTAACATCTATGAATCTATGAATCAAAGTAGTCACTCAGGAGTTCAGTTTTGTCCTGAGTGTCAGTAACCAGCTGTCCTGAGTTGTTAAGCAATGGCCCCACGCTTCCATTTGTTTTCTTCCATTTCTTCCCCACGCTTCCATTTGTTCCCTACATACATAAAGAAAGACTTCTTATTGTTCTTGATTTCCGTTGCTAGTTTAAATTCAGTCACCACCTTAGCCTTTCAAATCTGCTCCTTACAAGTGCAGGCCTTTGCTGTATAGTCTTCCTTGTAGAATGTCCCAAGCTTTGACTGTTTGTATAGCCCGGGTGCACCAGGATAAGTGCTCCCTCCTCGAATGGAAGTGAAATGTAGGCCAGGCAGGAGGGCTATGAGAGGGATCTGTGAGTACTGGCCAGTTCACTCTTTTCCCTATAGAGTCAGGCCAGGACAAGGGATTACTTATGTACAAATGTATTATATATGAGATTTAAATAAAAGCAATATTAATAAACATATTTCCAACATACAATAGTTTTATATATATATATATATATAT
>NW_005842129.1:675490-677578 GCF_000455745.1 Alligator sinensis | reverse complement strand
ATATATATATATATATATAAAGGCTAGAAGATTATGCCCCCTCAGGGGCTTCACACCCAGCACAGGTAAGTGGATAAACTGAAATAGGTAAACAACAGGTTAACACAAACGAACAACAGATAAGTACAGATGAACTACTGGCGAGATTATTGACAAGGATTTCTATAGGACATCTGCTTATATGAATCAATTAACCAATCAATCACAGTGGGGTTAACAAAATGTAAGGCACTGGTTTACAAAATTTGAGGCTCACAGCAACTGTTGTAAAACTGAACTTATTAAGGGTCCCCAAAGCCCTGTCAGGCCCCAGGGAATAGTGTGGAAAACCCAAATACCCCTTTTGGCCTCTCACACCTTTAGAGAGCCTGTAAACATCGGGGGGGGGGGGGGAGGGGGGAGGCTCTCCCATGGCTCCCACCCCCTGCTAGATATGGAGATTGCCCCTCCGCTGTGGGGCCCTTTTCCCTAGCAACTCACAACTCTGGGGCATTAGATGGTTGGTCCTTGTCTTTCTGCTGCGGGTCCCTCCACATGTGAGGCCCTGGGGATCCTGGATCCTCCTTGGACCATTGGCTACTGGAGGCCCTGTGCACTGTCCTCATGCACTGTGGGCTCGGCCTTCTGCTAGGGGGTTGGAGGCCTGGGCTGCCTTGTGTGGCACCAGGGCTTGGTCCAATCCCGGGCCCTCCGTGCAGCATTGCCTGCACCGCGTCTGGGCCCTGGTGGCCCTGTGGACCACCACATGCATCGTGGGCTCAGCCTTCTGCTAAGGGGTTGGAGGCCCAGGCCACCTTGTGTGGCACCAGGGCTTGGCTCAATCCTGGGCCTTCCGTGCAGATTTGCCTGCACCGCATCTGGGCCCTGGTGGCCCTGTACACCTCCACATGCACCGGTGGTTCCGGCCTCATGCCGGGGTTGCGGACCGGAGCTGTCTCCAACAGCTCCTGAGGTCTGGGCTCTGTGCACCAATTGTGCACCTGGGTTTCCTGGCCTCATTCCAGGGTTGCAGACCTGAGCTGTCTTGGACAGCTCCAAGGGTCTCGCCCCATGTGCCATGCTGCACACCAACTGGAGCCGAACCCAGAGCCAACCGTCGCTCTGGTCGGGTCAAGAGGTGTCTTCAAGGGCTCTTCAGGGCATGTGCTCCGCTCTGCTGGGTACCTCTCCCAGCTCTTCTTAGCCCCACTCTTCTCTCCATCCCCCGATGCATCTGCTGTGTGCTGGGAACGCTGCTCCTTTTATTTGCTCCCAAGGCTCTGCCCCCAGAGTGCTGCCGGACCTGCAAAGTGCAGGCTTCAATCAGGTTCTGGCGGGGCGTGCTGAGGGAGATAGGAGCACAGGTGGTATTTTCCTCTGTCCTACCAGTGAGCGGACGTGGAAGACAACATGAGACCTGCATCAGAGAGACCAACTGGTGGCTTCGAGAATGGTGTCTTGAGGCAGGCTTTGGCTTCCTAGACAACGACCCACACATCACGATGAGAGACATGCTCGGGTGGGATGGGCTTCACCTTGCCTCCAAAGGTAAGTGTGTGTTCTCTTCTAGGTTGGCGGATCTCCTCTGGTGGGCTTTAAACTAGGCTCGTCGAGGGACGGGGAAGATGAGGGTGGAAGAAGCCTTGGACCAATAAACCAAGAGACACCCACCAGAACAGCCCAGCCTGGACCAACGATGAGCAGAATGAATACCCAGGTAAGCAACTGGGGCCCAGGCAGTACTGAGATTAGGGGGCCAGTGCACACATCTTCAGGAGGCCTCAAATGCCTCTACACAAACGCTCGTAGTATGGGGAACAAGCAGAAGGAACTTACTCTCCTGCTAGCTGACACCAAGCCAGACATAGTGGGGCTCATAGAAAAATGGTGGGACCCAACGCACAACTGGGCGGTGAATATCAAGGGCTATAGGCTGTACAGGAGGGACAGGACAGGGAGGAAAGGTTGGGGTGTGGCGCTCTATGTCAAGGAGGAATACACATCCTCATCTAGTAGCACAAGGTCAGATGAGGGGCACACTGAAGTGCTCTGGGTTTGAATACAAGGGAGTCGAGGGGAAAGGGACTTAACGGTGGGGGTCTACTACAG
>NW_005842129.1:669255-673533 GCF_000455745.1 Alligator sinensis | reverse complement strand
GGGCCACTCGCATGATCAGGGGCCAGCAGGGCAGGCCCTACAAGGAGAGGCTAAGGGACCTGAACCTGTTCAGCCTCCACAAGAGAAGGCTGAGGGGGGATCTAGTGGCCTGTTACAAACTAGTCAGAGGGGACCAGCAGGCATCGGGGGAGTCCCTGTTCCCCCGAGCACTACCAGGAGTGATTAGAAATAATGGTCACAAGCTGGCAGAGGGTAGATTCAGACTAGACATCAGGAGGCACTCCTTCACAGTCAGGGCAGGTACGACCCTCAACCAACTTCCAAGGGAAGTGGTGCTGGCTCCTACCCTGGGGGTCTTCAAAAAGAGGCTAGATAGACACCTAGCCGGGGGCCTTTGACCCCAGCATTCTTTCCTGCCATGGGGGTCGGACTTGATGATCTGCTAAGGTCCCTTCCGATCCCACCAACTATGAAACTATGAAACTACAGGTCCGGGGCTCTTTGCACCCTGCTCCCTGCCCTGGGCAGGGGGCAGGGGGCAGGGGGCAGGGGGCAAGGGGCAGGGTAAGCCCCTCCAAGCATTCACCTGATTGGTGGATGTGCTCCACCAATCACAACAGAGATTCTCCAAGCCTGGGTGGGCCAGGCTGCATCGGTAAGTCCAACACATTTGTATGCCTCTTTCTTCTTTTTCAGGAGGACCATGATATCCCTATTAAGCCAAGAGGGCTTCCCAGCCCTTCTGCTACCTTTCTTCCACATGGGAATGGACATCTTTTGTTCTTCGAGGATCGTGTCCTTGAGGAACGACCACTCTTCATGCACTCCTTTCACCTTCAGTCCCTGGTTCTGCAGTGCTTCCCCTACTATTACTCTGAGCCTGTTGAAATTCGCTTGAAGTCCAAAACTTCAAACCTGATAGCTGATTTTCCTATCTTGTAATGGACAGCGAACATGATGGTTTTGTGGTAGCTGTCACCCAGGCTGCCCTCTATATTCAAGTCACTCACCAGATCACCTCCTTTGGTCAAGACCAAGTCTAGGAGAGCATTACCTCTGGTTGGCCTGTGCACTTCCTGAGTCAGGTACAGCTCTTCAATACAGGTCAGGAAGCAACACGACCGATCTGACTTAGCCAAGTGTTCATCCCAAGAGATGTCTGGGTAATTGAAGTCACCCATGATGACCAAGTCCTGTACATGCACGGCCTCTGCCAGTTCTTAAGAGAACTCCAGATCAAGCTCCTCCCCCTGGTTTGGTGGTCTGTCGTATACACCTACAGTTAGGTCTCTCTCATTGCGTCCCCTGCATAGTTTGACCCAGAGGGTTTCGAGCTGCTCATCTTTGGAGCCAATGCTGGCCTCCAAGGAGGTGTACTGCTCCCTCACATAGAGAGCTACACCGCCACCTTTCTTCCCTACTTGGTCCCTTCTGTGCAGGGTGTAGCCCTCAATGGCTATGTTCCAATCATGTGAGGAGTCCCACCAGGTCTCCGTAATCCCTACTAGATCGTAATGCCCAGTGGAAAGTAGGAGAGCTAGCTCCTCCTGCTTGTTCCCCATGCTCCTGGCATTAGTAAACAGACACCTGAGTCCTCCAATTGAGACCCTCGATTTCCTGTCACACTTTGGGAGAACCACACCCTCAGCTCTTGCAAGAGTGGCTCTTCAGCCCTGCATGTCCTGCAGCCTGAGATGACCATCTTCCAGGTAGCTCTGGGTGAGTCTTTTTGGCCAGCCTTCTTGTTGGCCACTAGGGCTGTGCAAAGCTTTGGGTGCTGATTCAATTCAGAGGAGATTCGGCCTGATTCGGTGGCCGAATCTCTGAATCCAAATCAAATCAGGGGACCAATTAGAAGGTCCGAATCGATTCGAACAGTCCCTGCCCTCTGTAGCAGGGGGCTGGAGTCGGACTTGGGGTTAGTAAGTAGGGAGGGGCCCCCTGCCAGGCCCCATCCCCTGCCTGTTCCCCCAGCCCCCCCATGGCTGCCTTACCCGCCCCAGCTCCCAGTGCTTTAAAAAAACAAAACCCTACTCATCAGGTGCTGCTGGGCAGGAGGGGGCAATCCCTGCTGCCCTCCACTTCCCCATGCTGCATGGGGGGCTCTGCCACGATCCCTCGAACCCCCCCTCACTCTCCCAACCACCCCATGACTGCCCCGCCCACCCCAGCTCCAGCCCTTTAAGAACTCCCCCCCGCAAAAACCCCGGACTCAGGGTTCCTGCCCACCAGGGGGTGATCCCTGCTGCCCCCCACTGCCCCGTGCCATATGGGGGGCTCTGAATGACCTCCTGAAGCCCTGAGGCTGCTGCAGGAGCTGGTGAGTTCCACAGCCTGGCAGTACCAATCAATGTAGTCTTTGTGGGCCCTGATGGTGCGTAGCTGATGTACCTCCTCCTCGAGCTCCGGCACCCTGCCCTCCAGAGACTAAGCTAGGGAGCACATCCCACAAGTGGGGGTGCCCCCTTGCCCAGCTGCCAGCAGCTGTGCTACGCAGCCCCCACAGCCCAGAGCCAGGGGCTCTGTCTGGGTGGAGACCTTGGCGGTTCTGGGAAGCCTGCAGGCACGAGTCTCTACCATGGCTGAGAGCAAGTCCACCCCCCTACCTGGTCCCAGTAGCTTCACTTCAGGCTTAAGGCCTCAGGCTCCTCACTCAGCCCAGCCCTCTGGGCACCTTCCACATGCCCCTCTGCGCGAACTCCCACACTAACTGCCGGGCCCGAGAAGAGCTGCACCTGTTTGTGCGCTCTGTTCACGTAGCTCAGGTCACGAGGCTCGCTGGGGGCCTCAGCTAAGTAGGGACCTGTGGGGGGAGGAAGCATCCCCCTCCCTTGTCCCAATCAGCTGGCGTGTCCTGCCAGGCATGGCCCCCACACTCACACACATGCGCGCACACACACGCACACACACACACACACACACACACACACACCCTCTGAGCACCCCTGCGCTTGCCCACCTTCTCCTTGCCCCTGGTTCCCTTAACTTCTGTCTCTGCGCTGGGGGTTCAGTGGTGTCCAGGTGGTGTCTGGGTCTTCAGCTCCCAGGGGTGCAATGGATGTTTACCCATGCGTCTCCACCAAGGAGCAGGTCTGAACTGAAAGTAACTTTCAGTTGGGGCCTAATTTCAAACACAGGGACTTCCAGTGCAAGACAGAGGGACATGCTAATTGGTCTGTACTTCCTATGCATGGCCATGCTAGATGGTAAGGGTCCAGAGGCAAGAAAGATGATAAAGGGCTTGGAAGGCAAGTCACATGAAATGAGATTTAAGGAGCTAGGCATGTTCAGCTTATGGAAAAGGTGCTAAAGAGGGGACATGACATCAGCCTTCAAGTACCTGAAGTGCTGTCATAAAGAAGAGGGAAAATACCTTTTCTCTCTTGCTGCAGAGAGGAAGACACATACCAGTGGCTTAAAGCTTCCTCTCTGCAGCAAGAGAGAAAAGGTATTTTCCCTCAGCAAAAGCACACAAACCAGCCACAGGTAAAGCAGGGTTATCGGGGCTGTCATTATCCCACTGTTCCAAGGATTGTTAAAATGTATGCAAGAGATTTAAGGAAGAGTGCAATGCCCTGACCCCCACCCTGCCAGAAAGACACAATCCCCCAGCTGGAGAGGGACGTCTGGGCAAAAACACAGGCAGTTCATTCACAGACCTGGAAGGCCAGATGGGCTGAAGGAAGGAGGGCCCGGCATTAGGCCTATGCAAAGCTGCTAGTATTCGCTTCAGATTTGGATTTGTCCAATTCAGGGGACAGCGATTTGATTCAGTGATTCAAATCACTGTCCCAATTCGATTCAGCCAAATTTGATTCGGAGAGCTGCTGAATCTCTGGATCAGCCAGGTGAGGCCCATTCCCCGCACCTCTCCCAGCCCAGCAATGGCTGCCCCAGCTCCCAGCACTTGTAAAAAAAAAAGCCCCAGCTCACGGGGTGCTGCCAGTCAGGGGGGCCATCCCTGCTGCCCTCCACTGCCCCACGTTGTGTGGGGGGCTCTGCACGAGCCCCCCGACTGCCCCTCTTGCTCCCCCAGCTCCGCCCCCATGGGTGCCCCACCTGGCCCAGCTCTGGCCCTTTAAGAAAAGACAAAAAAACGAAAAAAACCCAGGACTTACTGCTCCTGCCAGCAGAGGGAGATCCCCACTGCCCCCCACTGCCCTGCACCACGTGGCGGGGCTTTTCTTGGTTTTTTTGTTCTTAGAGGGTCAGAGCTAGCCCGGGCAGGGCACCCGTGAGGGGCCTGGGGAAGGGGGAGAGGTCGGGGGGCTTGTGCAGAGCCCCCCATGCAGCGTGGGGCAGTGGGGGCAGCACGAA
>NW_005842129.1:657947-668447 GCF_000455745.1 Alligator sinensis | reverse complement strand
CAGCATTTATAGAGGGGATTTCCCATACCCACGGCCCAGCAGGCTGTCTCACACTTCTGTGCCCACTCAGAAGGAGTGCCGGTGAACCACGAAAGGCCCCTTGTCACTGTAGTCCTTTTGGCTGATCCAGACATTCTGGAAGGAGTTGAGAGAGGCCACAATAGAGCCGCCCAGCCAGGCAGCAAAGCTGCGATGGGGGGAAGCCAGGATGGCCACCTGCTCCTTGCCTGTCATCTCCATCTTCAGCAGCTCCTTCTTGATTCTCTCCGAGAAGCCCCGGATCATGGTGGTGCCACCAGCCAGCACCACATTGGCCAGCAGCTCTGCACGGTGTTTCGGCTTGCACTTTCTGATGCTGTTCATGGCATGGATGTGAATACCTGCCTCAGGAAAGCCCAGCACAGCGGGGTTGAAGAGGGCCTCAGGGCCCCGGAACCGCTCGCTGCCAATGGAAATGACCTGCTGGTCAGGGAGGATGAAGTCCATGAGGTATTTCTTCTCATCTCCATTCAGCTCTTCGTGGAAGTCCTCAGGGATGTAGCAGCACTTTTCCTTGATGTTGCTCACCAGCTCCAACTCATCTTCTCGGAAGGGGTTGCCACACTCCCCCATCAGCTTGGCCAGGTAGTCTGTCAGAGCACAGCCTGCCACATCTAGCCGGTAGGTGGCATGGGGTAGGACGTAGCCGTCATGGACAGGGGCCGTGTAGGATGTCCCATAGCCAGAGCCAATCACCAGCCCTTTGGTGCGTCCATAGGAGTACACAGACAGCAGGGACTGGTGTGCCACAAACATTGCCGGGACCTCAAAGTTCTCAAAGAGCAGCTCAGCCATCTTCTCCCGGTTGGTGGTTGGGGACAAGGGTGCATCTGTGACCAGCACGGCCAGCTCCTCAGGGCACACACTAAGCTCCGTGTAGAAGATGTGATGCCACAGCATCTCTAGGGCATCCCAGTCTGTAACCACGCCATGGGTCATCACGGTGTTGGCAATCACCTCTGAGCTATTGCTGGGGATGCTTTTCCCAATGTAATACAGGGGACTGTCATTGGTCCTGACCTTGGGGACCCCCACACGGCTCGGGACCACAGAGCGTGGCTTCTCATCGCCAGCCAGGCCGCTCTTGGTGTAGCCAGTGCCAGTGTCTATCACAACAGCACTGTAGTCCTTGTATTTCTCTGCCGCATCTGACGTGGAGACTTCCCGGGATGCAGGCTCATAGCCAGCAGAACCTGGGCTCTTAGGATTCCTTGGATAGATCATTTCTTCAGGCCCTCTCTCTCAAACCTTACTGTGATCGCAAGACCCAGCCCAGGAATACCAGGCTCCAGGAAAGGATCCAAGATCATGCCTGTGCTACCATAGCAACTGCCTAAATCACAGCTGAAAGCAATGACATCATAGTTCCAGCCCATTTACAGAGGTTCTCAGGAAGGTGCAAAGAATTAACTCCTGCTTGACCAGGAAGCAAAGAGGTGCGAACACAGAGATGCCTGAGTGAAACTGGAGGTGTGGGCTGAGGGGGCAGTCCGTAGGTCTCTGTTATGCCTGCTGTGGTGAGAGCAGACGGTGCCCTGGAGACAGTCTGGCTAAACGACCTTCTCTCTGATTCCTTCTGGCTCTGAGGAAGCAGCAGTGCCCTCTGGCATTAGCAAATGTTCTTGGTAGTACCTCTAACCAAGCTGGTTGGTGCCCCTTGTACTTGGCAGAAGTTGGTAGATGGTGCTTTTCCTCCTGTGCACTAGTATTTCCCTATGAAGACTGAGGGGGGCTGGGGGGGAAGGAATGTGCTTGTCCATACCCTGCAAAGCAGATAGAAGGGCAGGTTGCTTGACCCTCCCACGCGCCCATCCCAGGCAGGTGGCACATGGCTGCCCCCAGCACTCGCTGGTATCATGTTCTTTCGGTGCCACTTTCAGAGTTCGGTGGAACCCCCTCCCCACTACAGCCATACAGAGCTCAGGAGATTTTCCTTGGCTTCAGCTGAGATTTCTGGTCTAGCTTTGCCTAGGATCCCAGTAATGACCTTGCATCTTGCTCACTTCTGCTCCACTCCCATGGTGCCATATGTTCATACCCACCTCATCCAGGCTCCAAACTTCCCCACCCCTAGAGTCAGCCCCTCCTGGCTCTGATCTGGCTGAAGGTCCCTGGTACGCATATATCAGAGCCACATAGAGCAGGGCTTCCCTTCCTTTTCTGCTGACAAAAATTGGAGGTGTGGGATGGGCGCAGTTCTGGGTGCAGACAGGCTGCTGCCCCCTGCTCCAAGGGCACCTCTGGATTGAGGACCCCAGAGTTCAATGAGAGCTCAGGTGGGGTGAATGGGTTCTCCTCACAGTCCTACAGAGAAAGTCCTGTTCTCAATCTGGTGCCTCTGAATCCCTGCTGAAAATCCACTGGTTCCTTCTGTTGTTGCCTTGCACTGCTGGAACCAGCCTGTAACCATCATTTGGTGGGTAGAGAGGAGACAAGGGGGCAGACCCCACCTAGCATGCCCACAGTGGGGCAGGCACAAGGAGTGTTCCCCTGCAGGCAGTGATCAGAACTAAAAGCAGGCAGAATGGGCAGGGAAGAGGGAGCCATGTCCCCATTGATCCTCATTGACAGGTGATATTTATGTTCTAGACCTGGCTGCCTTCTCCAGCAAAGAAAGACTCGAGTTATATTATCTATTCACAGATTCATGGATTGCAAGTCTAGAAGAAACCACTGTGATCATTTTATCTGAGCTTCTGTATAATACAGGCCATGGGAATTTCCTGAATTAATTCTCATTTGAACTACAGCAGAGATTTTAGAACAAATCTGGTCTTGGTTTAACAGTTTTCAATGATGCAGAATTTACCCTAGCCTTTTGCAAGGTTGTCCAATGGCTATTACTTTCACTGTTCAAAATTTACACCATATATTTTGTCTAAAGGTGTCAGGCTTCATTTTCCATCTGTTGAATCCGGTTACGCTTTTGCCTGCTACTCTGAAAAGCATCCTGTTACTAAACACCTGCTTCTTGTGGGACTATGTAGACCAGGGGTGGGCAATTATTTCAGCTAGAGGGCCGCTGAACAACTTTTGATGAGCGACTGAGGGCTGCACGGGTAGCCTGGCTCCTTAACAGATGCCCCACCCCCTGATCACCATGCTGAAACTGGAAGGCCCACCGCCTAGCTCCTGACCTTTGCTACTGGAAGTCGCCCCCCTTGTCTTTTGGGAGGAGTGGCTATCCCTCCCACTGCACGCTAGTACTCACTAAATTCTTCAATTGGAGAGGGGGTACCTTGTCTGAGTATCACCCAAGTTATATTTGGGAGGAGTGTTTGCCATCTTGGAACCTGAAATGTTGCAAACTCTGGCAATGAGCCTCTCCCTCCAATGAACCATTCTGCAGAACCAGCAGCTAGACTTGGGGGTGAAGCACTTAGCGCTACCAGTGATGGGGCCCCAAGGATAGCTCCAGACACTGAAGGTGTGCTCTGCATGCACTGGCTCTGTCAGCACCAGAGCTGGGATTGGACAGCTCTCCTTGAGTAGCTGGTCACCTTCTCTGAGGAGCGGCTCAAGAGAAGATTTGGACCTGGCACTGTGAGTACTGCAGGATGTGACAGGCCTTGGAGTGGGAGGACCGCAAGGACCATGGAGGGCACCACACCCTCCTGCAGAGGCAGGTGGAAGCCCAGGATGGGCTGGTGGCAGCCCAGGAGGGCCAGCGTGACATGGTGCTCCTGGCAGCAGCCACTGGTGAGGAGGACAGACACGTTGTTGATGTGGTGCTGGCCGCCAGTGCTGCAGTGTCTATCACTACGCCTGGCATCTATGCCCTGGTCCTGGCTCTGACTGGCTCCTGGCAACCACCTGTGAACCTGCCTCAGGCCCCCCAGCGGGGATGGCAGTAGGTGCAGTGCCACCTGCAGTGGGCAGGGCCCCCTACCCCTGCTCCAGATGTTGGCCTCCTGGTGCTGGGGCTCCCTGCTTTGCCCCCCATCCACTGCTTGCCCCAGCTCCATGAGGGCCATGAGTGGGAGCTGCCCATGGCAGGTCCAGCTCCTCATGCAGGCCCTGCTGACCCCAGCTCTGTGGAGGAGGAGGGGGATTGCTGCCATCCTTGTCCAATCCTTGGCCTGCTCCACAGAACAGCTGGCCAGAAGTCTGCCATCAAAGGAAAAACTGGGTGGTTTCTTACAGTGGAAAACTGACATTTTGACAAGAAATTCCCCAAGATTCCTATGCAATTTCTTTTAATTTAAATGGAAGAGGTTTGCTTTCACAATTTTTTAAAGAGGAAAAGTCCCATCTCCAACCAGCCCTGCAGCTGTGTTAACTACAGGAAATGCCTGTGGGTGAGATGTGTGAGATAAGAGTGAGCTGGTGATGTTTTCCCAAAGCCTGTATCTGACAAAGGATTCAACCACACAAAATAGTACTGAAGTCTGCATGACACAAAGTGTCACAAGGCTTGTTTACACTGCTGCAGAGGTTGGTCCCTGCACTACAGCATGTCCAAACCCTGCCTAATCATGCTCCAGTCCAAATAAGGACACTAGTGAGTATAATCAGGGCTTATCTCTGGCATGCTTTCCATGTTTTCACTCCCTCAGAGAGCAAGTGCAGGTGATGAACCTGCAGTGGCCTCTCTGGGGACCTTCCACATTTGGAGTGTGTCCCCAGGCATGGATGAACAGAGCATGGAAAGGCCAGGCCCAGGCCTCTGGTGCCAGGACTTGCCACCATAGCAATGCTAACAAGGGCAAATGGCTCCCAGACCCCAACTGAACCTACTATGTCAGCAGAATCCTTTGGTGAGGGGTTGTTAACCTGGGCATTTTCTTTAACAGCAGGCAAAGCTGGCAGCCTTGGTTCTGGTCTTGCTCAAGAGCTCAACCACAGGTTTGGTCAAGATGATGTGCATTCCAGTAATGCTCATAAACCTTGTCTGAGATCAGGGATCCACTGGGCTATACAGACATATAGAACAAAGGACTGGAGGGGACTGCAGAGGGAGGGCGGGGAAGATCACTGAGTCCAGATTCCAGCATTCACAGGCAATCATGGCCTGTCAAGGCCAAAGGGTGTGCAAGAACAAAGTAAGGGATTGTCCCTAATAACATAAGCAGACAGAGGTCTCACCAACACTACAGAGCTTTGCTGGCAGAATTCTAGTTCTGGATGTGTTCAGATCTGAAGCTCCTTTGTGGCAGCACAATCCTTTTGTCTGCTGAAAGATTAATCCTGCCTCTGCCAATGTGGCACTTGTACAGGTCTAGCTATGTTCAACCTTCTGACTTAGGCATGAGCCTGGGAAGCTGAAGAGCTGGGTTCCATTCCTACCTGTGCCCCATGCACTTTGTTTGCCCTGTGGGTTCTTACTGTGAATGCTTCGATGGCTCTTTCAGTTTGGGCATGGACACCACCGGGGCCAGATGGGCCCCACCCTCAGTAGGGGCCTCTGCATGCTACTAGAACACAAATAACTACCTTTACAGCTTTTCTCAAGTGACTGCTCCTCATCCCTAGATGCTGCAAGGTGGGCTTGATGTCAGTCTCCAGAGGGACAGCAGGGTGGGGCAGTGGCACTGCCTGATCCTTCATGGTGAACCCCAGCTTGCTGTTAAGCAGATGACAGGACTCATGGTGCTCAGAGGGCTCCTTTCTGGACTCTGTAATTCATTTCAGCCCCTCTGCTGGAGGGAAATCCACTCTGCACTCTGGAGTCAATACCTGCAGGAGAAAGGAGATGGGGCTCTCAGGGGAGCTGTGTGGTGAGCTTGGGGTAAATCATGCCAGATGCAGCAAACAGTGGAACTAGGGGTCATAGCATCAGGGCAGTAACCAGCACATTGACCTCTGTGTTATAGCTGGCCTGTTACTTTAAACCTAGGGTGCAGGCTGTTACTTTAAAATTTGCTTCATGCCTTTGGCAGTATAATTAGGGCAGCATCAACGTGTATTAGCATGAAATCTGTCATCTCTGAGAGCAAATTTACAGGGGGAAAAGGAAGTCAAAGGCAAAAGAACTGATATAATACACTTAATGGTAATTACTTTCTCTCTCTTAAAATAATTAGAGTCCCAGCTGTTTAATCCCCTAGAAATTAACATTAAAAATTATGGGCAGCTAGGCTCCCACTCCCCCAACAGACACACCTCTTGGCCTAGCACAGAGAAGGGGGAAGGCACAGGGAAAATGAGTAGGAGGCAGATGACAACTCACATGGAGGTGCCATGGACAAAGCTGAGCTGGTGTGTGTATATGATGTCATCATCAGGGTGTCTCAGCTTCTCAAACAGATTCACTTTGAACACCCCTGAGCAGGCAGTGGTATTCTTCCTGTTACAGAGCTGTTCATCTGGGTCAATGACCCACATCTGTTTTCATCTCTGAGGTGACAAAACGGCACTCAGGCACCCAAGTGCAGTCCTATTCCTGCCCCCCCACCCCTGCACCAAGTCCTAAAACACCATTAATGGGTCAACTGCTTTAACATGCCTTCATCTGGGCAATTGTACACCCATCCTATCCCTACACAGGACTCAGAGCAAAGGAGACAGGGCCCAATTTCAACCGTCTCTGAGGATACTGCTTTGTACTGGAGGGAGGGTAGGCAGCAGGGTGATCAAGATGCCCACTTTGTGCTGCCCCCTTGCTCCCCAGTGTTGTAGCAGCCAGTTTAAACACCCCTTTGCCTAGGTGGATCCATAGGGAAGACAGCAGACAGCACTGGCAGCAGTGCTGCTGAAGTGGCCCAGTGTTGTGTCAGGCCAGCCTATCCTAGGCAAGGAGAACACCTGGGCATAGTTTTCTTGAAGCCAGCAAGAGACCCCCTCTTTTCTGTTTAGAGCTCAGCAGCATAGACCCCTGCTCAGAGGAGGGGCACTGCTACATGGCATCAGGTG
Organism: Alligator sinensis; assembly: GCF_000455745.1. NCBI lineage: Eukaryota > Metazoa > Chordata > Crocodylia > Alligatoridae > Alligator > Alligator sinensis. The sequence continues at coordinate 661,556 of NW_005842129.1, read as the reverse complement.
GCCACAGCAGAGGCAATTCTGCCTTAGCTCTGGCATCAGCTGCCTTCAGAAAACCCTGAGCTACGTGCTCAGGTCTAAGGTCTTGCTACTGGCAGGCTCAGCTGCAGGGATGCCTCTAGCACTGAGTGACTACATTCCCTTCAGTGCCTTGGGTCATTCCCTTCAGTGCCTTGGGTCTCCCCAGTACAGATTGGGCCTTGTTCTCATGGGCAGCAGTGGTATGCCTGCTGCCAGAGGGGGGCACATGAGCTGCTGAGAATGACCCTGTGAGCTCAGGCACCATGGTGCTGTAGTCATAAGGGATAACTCCCTTTTTGAGGTCTGACATGATGACATCAAGAGGAAGCTGTCAGCTATCTGTGTGCGTGTTAGTTGTTGCAATAAAACCCTTTTGAGAGCAAGAAGTCTCCCTGCCTTTTCCTGAGCTATGAGATAGCATCTGTGTCAGAAGTGGCTGAATCCTGCCACGAATAGGACCACAAACATCAGTCAGCATTTGAGTGATTCCCAAATGACAGACCAAGCTCCAGTAGCAGCTCAGAGCAGAGGCTGGCTGCAGAGACAATGCAGGTAGTTACAGTTACACTACCGGAACAGTTTGATTTCCCATCCCCTGGAATGTGACCTAGATCAGACATTTTAGCCACTTCAGGGAAATGTCAGCTCTGGACAAAAACTCTAAATCTTACCAATTGAGTACTCTCATCTACCCAATGGGGGATCAGGCCGATGAAATTCTGATGGCACTGCCTCTTACAAATGTAGAGAAAAAGTAATAACCTGATCTGTTAGAGGCACTAGCTGAACATTTTTGGGTAAAAGAAATGTGATTTAAAAATAAACTAGATTCAGTTTCCAAAAACAGGAGCCTTCAGAACCTGTAAATAGCTTTATTACATCTTTGCATACATTGGCTGAATCTTGCCACTATGGGGATCTCAAGGAAGAACTAATTAGGGACTGCTTTAGTTGTGGGTCCTCATGATGAATAGCTCTCACGAAGACCACAGTTGGACCCTGATTTACTCCAGGAGGCTGTAACACAAGCCCATTAATCAGAGTTAGTTAAGCAGCAACAAAGGAAATAAGATGCAATGCACATTGTCAAGAAACTATAATAAAAAATAAATAGAATTGACATGCACAATGAACAAAGGAAGTGGTCCCACCAGCACCCACAGCAACAACCAAGTGGGAAAGGGGTCAATGCTGCCAATTTGGTAAAATCCCTGGACATGGCTATGCTAGATGTCCTGCCAAGGAAGAGATATATCAACAATGTAAAAAGAAAGGTCACTACACTTTAGTTTGTTGCTCAACCACAGGAGTCCATGAAGTCATAGAACAAGAATGAGGATTGTACTGTGTTATTAGAAGAACCACAGAGTCTTCATCAGACCCAGGAATCTGGATGACAGAAATACAGCTCAATGGACAGCCAATTCCATTTAAAATTGATACAGGAGTGACAGTTTCAGCTATACCTGATACTTATTACAGCCAACATAGGGATGGGATCCTCCTTTCTCCTACTAAAAGATTAGGAGGACCAGGTGAAATTCCCTTTAAAGTACTGTGCCAAAAAAGACATATTCTTCCTTCAGTGAAACACACCTTGGCTTAACTTGCAGGAGCCAAGATCTTCACAAAATTGGATGCTAAGGCAGGATTCTGGCAGATTACCCTAGCTGTTGAATCATCCAAGCTAACAACTTTTATTACTCTATTTGAACAATTGCAATGGTTACCTTTCGGTATCTCATCAGCTCCCGTATTATTTCAACTTTGGATGTCACAGATACTGGATGGCCTAGAAGGTGTTCTTTGTTTTTTGTTGACATTTTGTTTTTTGGGAGCACCAAGACACAACATGATAAAAGATTGGATGCAACACAGAAAACTCCCAAAAGCCAGAGTTAAACTTAATGAAAAGTACACTTTTGCTACCTCTCAACTCATGTTTGTGGGACACTGGATTACACCACAAAGAATCCAACCAGATCCAGCAAAAGTCGCAGCTATTAAGGGGTAACCAGAGCCCAAAAATGTCCCAGAATTACACAGATTTTTAGGAATGGCCACATACTTGGGCCTTTTTGTGCCAGACCTGGCAAAAATAATAAAACCTTTAAAAGACCTTTTAAGTGACAAGAACATATGGCTCTGGGGTATACTATAACAGTCAGCCCTCAGTGAGATCAAATCAATACTCAGCTCATCCCTGATGCTAGCCCAAATGATTCTGCATGAGAAACATGAAGCAGATGCTTCATCCTGTGGACTTGGAGCAGTGTTACAACACTGTCAAGAAGCTGGCCATTGGGGCCCTATTGTCTTTGTGTCAAGAGCACTTGTTCCACCTGGAACTCAATATGCATAAATAGAAAAAGAAGCACTAGCAGTTACAGGGGCATGCGAGTGACTCAGAACTTTCCTCGTCGGCCTAACTTTTACTTTACAAATGAATCATAAGCCACTTGTGCCCCTGTTAGGAGACAAACTTCTCAATAAACTCCCACTGAGTATCTATAGATTTCACCTCAGGATGCTGTGCTTCACCTACAATATTGTACACATTCCTGGAAAAGAGATACAGACAGCTGATACTCTTTCTAGGGCACCATTACAGACACCACTGTCTCTGCAAGAACTCTGCCAAGAGCAAGATTTTGCTGTTTAGGTGGACCTATTGCAGAGGGGATACCCATTAGGTATGTGTGAAATTTTGACACTGTTTTGACTCATTTCGAGGTTGAAAGAGCAAAACTGAAATGAAACAAAGGGCGTTGAAATGGCCTCGAAACAAAACAAGGCTAGCCGAAACGCTTCGACCATAGTGCTGGGGATGGGAAGTCAGTCCAGCTACGGTGACTTCCCATCCCTGGTGCTAGATCGCTGGACTGACTCCCCATACCCGGCTGATCTAGCAAAACATTGAAAAAGAGTTGAAACAGCCTTACTGTTTCAACGAAGCAAAACGGAACAGCTGTTTCGAATCGAAATGAGGTTCGATACGAAATGCTGTTCTGTCCAAACCTCGAAACTCAAGGCAAAATGGAATGGTGCCATTTTGCACAGCCTTAATATCCATATCTGTTTCATTATAGACCGGGAATGCCTGGTTGCCAAAAAGGCGGCGTACACCTGGTGGAAGGGGTGGCTATCTCCAAAGAGGAGTATACCTCCACTGCTGGGGCCTGTAGGGGGGCTGTTAGGAAAGCTAAGGTGGACATAGAGCTAGGACTAGTGTCCAAGATCAAAGATAATAAAAAGTCCTTTTTCAAATATATAGGGAGGATGAAGAAGGCACTGGGAAACGTGGGGCCCCTGCAAGACACGCTGGGCAATCTGGTGGTTGCGCCAGAGGAGAAGGCAGACCTCTTTAACAAATTCTTCACCTCCATTTTCTTGTGCAGGGACCGGGACTCCCTCACCGGGATTCAAGATGAACTCGAAGGGAATGCCTCCAGACTTAAGGTTGAGGAGGACCGGGTTAGAGTGCTTCTGGAGGGGCTGGACGTGCTCAAGTCAGCAGGTCCAGATGCTCTCCACCCCAGGGTGTTGAGGGAGCTAGCAGGGGTTATTGCAGGGCCCTTGGCATGGCTTTAC
>NW_005842129.1:653688-656730 GCF_000455745.1 Alligator sinensis | reverse complement strand
GGTGCTGGCTCCCACCCTGGGGGTCTTTAAGAAGCGGCTTGATGCCTACCTGACTGGGGTCATTTGAGCCCAGTTTTCCTCCTGCCCAGGCAGGGGGTCGGACTTGAAGATCTACAAGGTCCCTTCTGACCCAACTTCTATGATTCTATGATAGACGAGGATCCAGGAAGCTCAAGAAGCTGATCCTTTCTGTCAAAAGATAAAGAAATATTCCTTAGAACAGAGGTGGGCAAAATATGTCCCACAGGATGAATCCAGCCTGCCAAGCGATTTCATCTGGCCCGCAGGCAGGTGCCCACCAATTCATTGTATCCCACCCAGCCCATGGCTGCCCCTGCTGTACTCACATGAGGCCCAAGGCCCACCCACTCTTGCCAGGATAGCATGCTGCATTGCCATCCTTGAGAGCCTCAGCTCCGGCCCTGGCCAGCACGCAGCTCCTGGGCAGGGCCACTGCTGCTGGTGAAACTGTTCAGCTCCCCCAGCAGTTCCTCACTGCCCTGCTACAGTGCTCTAGGCAGCAGGTAGGGAAGCATCAGGGGGTGGGGAGAAGCTGCACCTGGGTGGGGGGCCAGGGCCCGTGTCTAGAGGGGGTAATGGGAGTGGGGTTGCCATATTTCCAGTTCCAAAAAAGAGGACACCTTTCTGGGGGGGGGCGTTTCTAACTGTTACAGTAAATAACAAATGTTATTGCCTCAGAAATTTAATGAGAAACAAAAATAAATGCAAAGAAATTTTAAAATGTACATTTTTACATGCTGTCAGTCCTCCCCTGTGCTTCTTCCGGTCATGTCCATGCATACTTCTCTGTAGGGTTTATCTGTCTCAGCAATTGTCGATTGCTCATCAAGTAGCCATAAAAATAGGGTTACCATATTTCCAATTGCAAATTGTCTGATAAAAAATCTGAATTCACTGATTAAAAAATCCCAAACCCACATTTTTGGGGGGATTAAATTGAAATGTCACTAATATATATATATATATATATATATATATAGTCTGTGTGTCCATAATGCTTTATTCTCACTCTGACTGGATGTCTTGGCAGCCAATCAGAGTGCCCTACATAGACAGGGACGGACAGTGGAGTGCCACCATGACAGTGGGGACTGAGGGGCTGGAGGGGAGCAGGATGATGGGGACCGGAGCACCACCATGACAGAAGGGATGGAGCTGGGTCTGCTCCTTGGAGCCAGGGATTGGCGCCCGCCACCCCAACAACAGCCGGCGGGGAGGGGAAGTGGCGGGAAACATGGGAGGAAGGGGAGCAGGAAGGAGAGGGAGGGTTATTGGTGGCTGTGCCCTGCTGCCACTGCTATAGCAGCTGTGGTAGTGGGCCCCAGCCTGAAGCAGCAGCAGGGAGGCAGGGAGCGGCCCTGGCCCCAGCCCCGACCCAAAGTGGTGGGGGGAGGTGAGGAATGGCCCCGGCCCAGTGACAGGGGGTGCCCTGGTCCCAGCCCAAAGCAGAGGGGGCAGGCAGGGCACAGTACAGGTCCCAGTCCCGGCCCCAGCCCCAGCCCGAGGCAGCAGGGAAAGGAGTGGAACGGCCTAGGCCCAAGCCCGAAGCAGCTGGGGGGGGGGAAACGGGGAGCAGTCCAGGCCCCGGCCCGAAGCATTGAGGGGGAGGGGGGAGCAGCCCTGGCCTGAAGCAGCGGGGAGGAGGCAAGGAGCAGCCCAGGCCCCATCTATGGCCCTTGCCCAAAGAGGCGTGGGGAAGCAGGGAACAGCCCAGGCCCCAGCCCTGGCCCTGGCCCAAAGCAGCAGGGTGTGGGGGAGAATGACCCATGTCCCAGTCGCGGCCACCACCCGAAGCAGCAGGGGGAGGGGAACAGCCCTGGCCCCAGCCCCAGCCCGACATGGTGGGGAGGAAAGGGATGCAGGCCTCTATCCCTCCCCCACCCCTCCCCCGTCATTCTTGACGGGCAATTTGCTAGTATATATAGTTTGTTGTCAATTTAACACAATGTTTTATTGATTTATTTACAAGCAATTTGGAAGCCTACTAGTGCCTCAGTTATTATAATAAAATAGATTCTAAATACCTATATGTTTTACTTTCTTTGAAACAGAAAATCAGAGCTCCCTCACCTACTTTGCTCAACAGGATGCGAGTCCACCTGCTGCTATGTCCCCCCCTGCTGCTTTGTAGCACTGAGCAGACCTGAGTGATAGACCAGTGCCCTGCCCTGCCCATGGTGGTGCCCCTCAGTCCCAACTCAAATTCCCCACTCCCCTCTGGGCTCTGCTGGTGCCCCTCAGCTTCCACCCACAGCCCCCTGCCTCCCCAAGACCCTGCCAGGTCCCCTCAGTCCCAATTCCACGGCTCTTCCCTCTGGGCTCTGCTGGTGCCTCTGCCTCCAGCCGCCCCTCCCTCCAGCCCCCATGCCCTGCTGCTGCAGCTGCAGCTCCACTACCCCATCACACAAACACTTACACACACACAGCCCCCCACCCCAGTCTGGGGACCCCGGACAATCCAAAGCCCCCCCCTTCCAGCTTACCTCTTTCCAAGTGCTCGGCCAGGGCAGCTCCCATACCATGCCTGGTTTTCCTCATCTGTGTTCAGACATCCACATCTGCATGCAGGCACAGACAAACATGCCCCCTGCCCCCTGCGCTGAAGTGGTGCTGCCTCTTCTGTGTTTTTCCACAATAAACTAAAAACTCGGGTCCTGAACTCAGCTCCCGATCACGCAGGTACACATGCACGCGCTAGGAATTCTGGGAACTGTCGTTCTACCTAGTGGCAGCCATGTTGAAAATGGACCAGGGAAGGAAATCCCAGACATTTTGCCTGCATTTAAAAAACCTGCCCAGATGCATCACAGGGGCCCAAAAAAGAGGACATGTCTAGTAGGCCTGTGCGAAGCAGCTAATATTTGCTTCAGCTTCAGATTTGGCCAATTTGGGGGGCAGTGATTTGATTCAGTGATTCGAATCACTGTCCTGATTCAATTCGGCCCAATCTGATTTGGAGATTCAGCTGCAGCCGAATCTCTGAATCAGTCATCCTAGGCCCATTCCCCGCCCCTCTCCCAA
>NW_005842129.1:653246-653520 GCF_000455745.1 Alligator sinensis | reverse complement strand
ATTTCGGCCCATCTGGTTTGGGGGATCACGCTGCAGCCGAATCTCTGAATCAGTCAGGCTAGGCCCATTCCCCGCCCCTCTCCCAACCCAGCAATGGCTGCTCTGCCCACCCCAGCTCCCAGCACTTGGGGCAGCTGTAGGGGGGCCAAGGGAACAGGGTGGGGGGTTGAGGGGGCTCGTGCAGAGCCCCCCATGCAGCGTAGGGGAGTGGGGGCATTCGGGATTGCCCCCCGCCCAGCAGCACTCAGTGAGCATCAGGGCTTTATTTTAAAGT
>NW_005842129.1:642049-653181 GCF_000455745.1 Alligator sinensis | reverse complement strand
CCTACTGCAGCGGGCGGAGACTGTCCAAATCATCAAAGCTCTCCAAATCTTTCCCAAAGATTCAGAGAGTTTTGAATCAATTCGGACCTTTAAATTGGTCCCCTGATTCGATTTGGATTCAGAGATTCGGCCACCGAATCGGACCGAATCTCCTCCGAATTGAATCACCACCTGAAGCTTCACGCAGCCCAAATGTCTAGGAAAACCTGGACATATGGTAATCCTAGATGGGAGTCCAGAGCCTGGGTTGGCCCTAGTTCCATCACATGGGGCTCCCCATGGCTCACATGGAGATCCCACGAGGGGAAGCCTTGCGTGATGGAGCCAATGGACTTTGCTGCTCCCTGCTACCACATGCAGTTCCTGGGACTCCGCCAGAACTGGTTCCAGCTCCTTCTAGGCTGCTCCCTGGTGGGAAGCCCTGCACGATGGTGCCTGGCAAGCTTGGTCCCGCTCCCTGCTTCCCGGAGGAGTCCCAAAAGCTGCACGTGTCAGCAGGGAGCAGGGCCAGACTGCTGGCTCCATCGCATGGGGCTCCCCCATCACAGCCATGATCACCTGGAGGCCTGCCACATGCTGCTACTGCTGCCACTGGTGGCAGGGGCTGTGTGCCATGGGGGGGACATGTGTGGAGGGAGGTACACACCCCACACCCACACCCTCCCTTACATCATCCCACACACTTCCCCATAAATCCCACACACACGCACATCCCCACACACAATATACAAAAGTAAGACTTTATTTTTGAGTTATTATGCAATCATCTCTATATACACTACATAAACACATGTATTAAAATTAAAATATAGTAGATGTTTGATTTTTAGCTTATGATTTTTTTTTCCATTTCCAAAATGGCAACTCCCCTACCCTCCCAAAAGTAGTACTTCTGGAGGCAAGGGGAGGGATTTCTGGTGGTAAAGATCAAGGGTTAGGGGGAGGACTTCCAGTCTCAAGATGACAACCAGGGGATGGGGCACCTGTCAAGGAGCAGGGCTACCCTTGTGGCCCTTGACAGCTCACTAAAACTCATTAAGTGGCCCTGCAGCTGAAATAATTGCCCACCCCTACCTCAGAAGGATAGACTCAAGTAAGATCCAAAGACTGTGAGCTGGCAAGGTATCAACAGGAAAAACTCAATCTCAGCGTTGTTAGGGATTTAGTCATGTTCCACAGCAGAGTACTGATACCTTCCATTCTATGCCAGGAGATCCTAAACAAGATTCATGAAGCTTATCAGGGCTTCATGATGTTAAGGCAGGGCTCATCAGGCAGTTTGGTGGTCCTTTTGAGAGCAAGAAGTCTCCCTGCTTTTTCCTGAGCTATGAAATAGCACAGATGCAAACCACATTCTCACAGCCACTCTGGAAACGGGTCTTCTCTGGTAATGTCATCCTGCCAGGGCCCCAGGCTGGGCTAGGGTTAGACTGGGGCTAACAGTTTGTGTCTCCCACCTGACTCTCTCAAGCGGAAGAGGAACCTGGGCTGACTCTCCACTCTGCCCCATGAAATCTCAGCCGTGGGTCCTCTCACTTCCTCTACTTTGTCATCCTGCTGGAAGCCTTTGTCATCCTTCTTGAATTCCTGGTCTGGGCAGTTGGTATGAGTCAGGTTAGCCCTGGGGCATCTGGGATATTTTGTATAGCCCCTGATTCAGTGGAGATCCTTTTCACTCTGACTCACTACCCAGCCTGTTACCCACACAGCCTGGGTCAGATTTCCCATGGGGAGTTCACTGCCATTTGGCTGTGCTGGGCCAGGCTAAGATAGATCCAGCGGGGATAAGGATTTGCCCAGACCTGCTACTTCCAAGGCAGCAAGTTACTGATGGCCCCAGGGAATCAACTGTACTTCACAGAGGACCTGTCAAACTCTGACATCTGTCAGCTTTGCCTGCTATCATGTTCCCATGACCTGGCCACATGGTCACTGGACACATTTCAGGGAGCTGGAGGATGTGCAGGAGCACATCTTTACCCATGCTCTGGGGTGAGGGGAGGAGTGTGCTTTATTTGGAGTGTCTCTGAGAGCCGCTATAATTAAAGTGCCCACAGCATCACATGTATTCAGTGTCCCACACTTCAAAATGGTGTAGGGGCACTTTAACAGAGGACACAGACAGAAGTGATATTTTTTGCCAAATCTGGCCACAGAAAGCAGTCTATAGCCATGACCAAACACAAGTGCATGGCTGCAGACTGCTTCAAAAATGGCCAATCAAGCAAAAATCTGAATCATTGCATGAGGGGTCAGATGAAGATGTTTCAAAACAGAGTGTTTTCTGTACCTTGTGGCTGCACTGCCTCTAAGCCAGTGGCTGTTTTCAGAATGGGAAGGGGAAAGGGAGCAGAGGGAGTTCAGTTTGGGGGTTTTTCAGCCCCCACTGGAGGGTGGGGTGAGTGTACTTGAGCCCCCTTGAGGTGGGGGGGGGCGGGCTCCAATTCATCCTCCAGTGTTGGCTGGATGGAGAGAATGAGCTCCTTTTGCTCCCATTCCCCACTCCCATTCTGAAAACAGCACCAGGCTGAGAGGGAGGAGAGGCCATTACTAGGGAAACCCACTACAGGCTCCCAGCCAGCAGCTAGACTTCCCTTTCCCTGGAACCAACAGTGAACTTCTGTTTGTTCCAGGGGATCCTTGTAACTAAGAACACTTCCTGCAAAATGTTCTCAGTTACAGTGGGGAGCTGCACTTCTGTCTCTGCCCTAAAGCTCATTCGATGAGCTTTAGGGCCCCTGCTGCCATTTTGAAATTGGAAACGCTGAATACACGATGCAAAGATTAATCGAGTCTGCTCTGATGTATGCTAATTAGCATGTGTCATACCACACATCCAGTACATGTATAGGTGCCCTCCGTGGGTCTTCTGTGCATTCAACAGCAGCATATCCTGGCAATGAAGCCTCCAAAATGTAACCAACTGACCTGAACTGAGAACATTCTGTCCTCCAGTAGGCACAAGGCTCCTGGGCTAGGACTGTGCTGGATGTAGCAGAGCCCTTGGGGGCAGCTGAAGGAGCTGATGTACATCAGCAAAAGCCAGAGAAAAAACAATAAAACTGCATCTCCTGGAGCAGGGCTGGATTCTCAGATCTCAGTGTATACATTTCAGCTCCCAAAGCAGGTCCCTTACATTAATTACAAAAGAGGCAGAAATAAAATGTATACCCAATGAGAGGGGAACTGAGTGCTTTGGGTGCATCAGTTCCCAGGACTGGGGACTGTCGCAGCCACTGGGAGGTACTTTCTCTGAGCTGGAAACAAAGGCACTCAGAGCATGCACCACGTGGACTGTCAGCTACTTGTGGGGTCTCACTTTCTCCATCCCATGTGCATTGCCTCATATGCATGTTGAATTTCAGCTGACATTGTCTTGCTTAATTGCCTTGTTCTTTCAGATTGTTCTGAGGTTCCCCAGCTCTGCCTGCCTTGCCTACCAGTGCTTCTATGCTAATATGTTTTTACTGCCTTATCTCTGCCAATATCCGCAAGTAGATTTCTCCCTCTCTTCACTTCCTCCAGGTCACTTTCTGCATGAGGTATTTGCTGCTCCTAGTGCTATACTCTAGGTCAGGGGTAGGCAATGTTTTTTGGTAGGAGTGCCGAAAAAACCCACAATGCCTACCTTGGAAGGTGCCGGAGTGCCAGCATGCCAGAAAAACAAACAAGGGCAGAGGGTACATGGCAGGATGCCCTGCTTGTGCCCCTTGCCCCCCCACCCAAAGCCCCTGCCCCCCCAGCCCTGCTCATGCCCCTTGCCTCCCCCTTGCCCCCCACCCAAAGCCCCTGCCCCGCCTTGCCCCCCACCCAGGCTCCATGGCTATCAGTAGCTACCCAGAACCTGGTCCAGCTGCAAACATCTGCTGCCTCTCTGCCCCGGCCCCAACTGCCAGGGCAGCAGTGGTCCCTGCTGTGCTGCCCTCAATGCTGCTTCTGCAGAGCAGCATTGGAACCTGGCGCGCAGGGCACAGCGGGGGGTGCAGAAAGCTACCTGCGCCCAGCTCCCCACTGCCCTGGCCACACTTCCCCTGCAGGCGGGGGCAGCAGCAAGGGGCACAACCCTGCTGCTGCCCACACTGCTCCCCTGCACACAGGGGAAGTGTGACCTGGCAGCACGGAGTTTGCAGCAGCAGACAGCTTCCCTGTGAGGCCCCTCTGTGTGCTGCTGCTCTGGGGAGCTCGGAGCAGGCAGTTTTCTGCACCCTGTGCTGTGCCGTGCCGCACCAGGTTCCAGCGCTGCTCTGCAGAACCAGTCAAGGATAGCACAGTGGGGAGCATTGCCGGTATCTGCTGCCTCCCTGGAGCCCAGAGGCAGCTTGGGGCTGGGGCTGGGGCTGGGGTCGGGGCCGGGGCCGGGGCCGGGGCCGGGGTGGAGAGGCAGCAGATGTTTGCAGTTAGCTCAGGTTCTGGGTAGCAGCTGACAGCCACAGAGGCCAGGCCGGGGGGCAGGAGCCTGGGCTGGCTGCAGCCGGGAGGCTACAAACAGCTGCTGCCCTCCCGTCCCCATCCCTAGCCGTCTCCCGGCTCCGGGCTCTGGGAAGGCGGCAGGTGCCAGCACTGCACCATTGGGGCGGGGGGGCAGCAGCTGTTTGTAGCCTCCTAGCTGCAGCTGGCCCAGTCTCTGGGTAGCTGCTGATAGCCACAGAGCCAAGGCTGCTCCCAGCAGGGCTTGCAGCCTCCCAGCTGGGAGCAGCCCAGGCTCCTGGCTGGCAGCAGCTACCCAGAGCTGGGGCCGGCTGCAGGCGGGAGGCTGCAAACAGCTGCTGCCTCCCTGCCCCCAGTCCCAACACGTGCCAAGGAAAATGGCCTCGCGTGCCATGCTTGGCACGCATGCCAGGGGTTGCTGATCCCTGCTCTAGGTGTACTTGTACACATGACTGGGATTTAGCCCTCAGGGTTTTATTCTATATCTCCTAAGATGAAATGGTGGGGTTTTAATTGAAACCCATCATTCCAATTTTTTCATCACATTACAGCAAGGGGCCTGATCCTTTTTTTTTTTTTTGGAGTCAGAGCCGGCCTACAGCTTGGGGGTGTGGGCAAGCTGCCAGCAGGCTGAAAGGCCCCCGAGCTGCAGGGGGCCATGGTTCTTCCTTCAGTGGCAGTGCCCTCCCCACCCCCCATGGCTGCCTAGGAAAGCTGCTAGTAGGCTGGGTGCTGCTCCGGCTCAGAGACAGCACCCAGCCCAATCCAACTCTTCCCCAAGCCTGGGGAGCAGCACCTGGTGGGCTTCCAGTGGGAAGAGTTGGATGAGGCCAGGTGCTGCCTCCAAACTGAGGAAGCACCCAGCCTGCTAGCAACCCACCCGGGTGGCCTCAGGGGCACTGCTGCCATGGAGGAAAGGACCAGAGCCCCCTGCATCTCAGGGGCTGCTCAGTAGGGCTGTGCAAAACAGAAACATTTCGTTTCGATGGTTCACTGGAACAACATTTTGTTTCAACTGTTGAGTCAAAACAGCTGTTCCGTATCGTTCCATTGAAACAGTTTTGCGTTTCGAGCCTGTTTCGACATTTTGCCTATAGGATATAATGGGGAGGGTTGAAACAGGTTATAACTTTGTCATTTCTGGCCTGGTTTTGATGAAACTTGCAGGAATGGTAGCCCCTTCTGAGGGCATGAAGCCTGCCAAGGTTCAAGGAGTTAGGTGCAGAGGGTACGGAGAAACTGCATCCCAAAGTCTCAAGAGCAAAACTCCTGTCCCTTGTATGCGTGAAGCCACAGAGGGGTTAAAACCACAAGCTTGCTAGCCTCTGCTGAGGCAACATAGTCTGCCAAGTTTCAACAAGATAGGTGCAGTGAGACTCTGGGTTCTGGGGCCCTGCACCTCTGGCCACAGGCAGGAAAAACTTGTGACACGGGTGCTTGTGCAGCTGTGTCTGTCTTGGGGCAGGGGGCGGGGGGGAACTACTGCAGGCCTGGCTGCGAAGGCCTGCTGTGGCTATGAAGCCTGCCAGCTCTCAGCGAGATAGATGCAGTGGGACTCTGGGTTCTGGGGCTCTGCACCTCTGGCCACAGGCAGGCAAAACTCGTGACATGGGTGAGTGACACTGTATGTGTGTTCAGGTATGCCCTTCCTGGTGCTGGGGCCTCTGCACAACATGGCAGTGTGCCCCAGTGAGGCCTCCTCCTCCCCTGCAGCCTCATCTCAGTCCACCCAAGGGGTGAGGGACAGGCTGGGATGGGGGGTGGAAGGGGAAGGGGGATGTAGGAGCACAGGTAAAAGTGCAGAGGTACCTGGGAAGTCAGATGTCTGGCAGGTCGCAGCGTGCCAGAATTCCACTGTCTATATTGAGTCCATGAGTTTCTGTACCTATTACCCAAGAGGCTGAAGAAGTGCAGTTCATAGGCCCAGCTCTGAAAAGTGGTTTCTACATTCAAACAAGCACCTAACCTCATCACCCAAACTGAAGCCAACTTCCTACAGCTCAAAACAGAAAACCTGCAAACTCTCTCCAGTACCCCCACAAACTGCACACCAGAATCTATCAAAGACAACAATATCCAACTACCTGTCCAGGCACATTTCTCACAGAAAAAAACACTCTGCCTCCAGTCTCTCAGGCCTGATCCTGAGGGAACAAATTACAAACCACTTTTCACAGATGGGCCTATGAACTTCACTTCATCAATCACCTAGGTACAGAAACTCATGCACTCAATATAGATTAGACAACTGAGGCCTCCACCCAGATGGAGCCCATGGGGGAGTTGGCATCACCCTGCCCTCTGGCCTGCAGGGGATGCCCGGCGGGGCTAAGGGGGGCAGGAAATGGGGGCCCCCTACACCTGTCCCACAGGTGCCTGTCTTAGGGCCCTGGAGGGGCAGGTGAGGGAGCTCCAAAAGGAGGTTAGCAGTCTGAGGGGGATCAGAGAAGCAGAGGATGAAATTGCTGGGTATTTTTTTTCCCTGCAGGGCCATGCACCAAAGGACGAAGAGCCCCAGGAGGTACCCTCCACAGTGGAATGGCAGAAGTTCCCCCCAGAGCCAGGGTTGCTCGTGGTGGTGCAGTACCAGTTCCCCCAATCCATCTGGAGAACAGGTATGAGGCCCTGGCGACATTGGAGGAAGAGGAAGGAGAGGAGGAAATCTACGGAGAGGAGGCCACTCCACACACAGAACAGGCTGAAGGAGGCAAGTTGACGTGGAAGAAGAGATGCTGGGTGCTCGTCATAGGCGACTCCATCCTGACAGGTACAGGTCCCATCTGTCACCAGGATCCCATCTCACATGAGGTCTATTGTCTGCCCAGAGCAAGGATTCAGAGTTACAGGACCTCCACCTAACCCAGGAGGTATACAGTCTTGCCCGGGGAGATGCCTTGTTGGACCTGGTCCTGGCCACAGGTGATGACCTGGTGAGGGGACTGCAGGTGCTCAACCACCTAGTCGATAGCGACCATTGCCTACTGGAACGCACCATCCAGTGCAGGGTGTCAAAGGCCTGCAGCAAGGCAACAGCCCTAGACTTCAGCAGGGTGGATTTCAATGAGGTAAGGAGACTAGTCGGGGAGGCTCTGAGGCCACGCAGGGGAGGGGAGTTGGGAATCCAAGAAGAGTAGTCGTTCCTTAAGGAGACGATCTTCCAAGCCCAAAGCGCGACAATTCCCAAGCGGATCAAAGAGAGCAAGAGTGTTCAAAAGCCCCCATGGCTCACTAAGAGCATCCAGGAATGTCTCAAAGTTAAAAAGGAGGTGTACACCCAATGGAAGGGAGAGGTTATCACCAAGGAGGATTATACCTCCATTGCTTAAGACTGTAGGGGAGCTATTAGGAAGGCTAAGGCAGAAATGGAACTGAGACTAGCAACCCGGATCAAGGATAACAAGGAGTCCTTTTTTTAAATACATAGCGGGTAAAAAGAAGGTTACGGGTAACGTAGGGCCTCTGCAGGACATGCTAGGAACTCTGGTGGTTACACCAGATGACAAAGCTAACCTCTTTAATAATTTCTTTGCCTCCTTTTTTTTGACCAGGGACCGGGGCATCCCCCCCACTGGGATCCCTGATGGACCCAGGGGAGGAGCTGCCAGGCCCAGGGTCAGTGAAGACCTAGTCAGGGAACTTCTGGTGGGACTAGATGTGTTCAGATCAGCAGGTCCTGACGATCTCCACCCCAGAGTGCTGAGGGAATTAGCAGAGGTCATTGTGGGACCCCTGGCACAGCTTTACGAGCACTCATGGTGCTCTGGGGTGGTGCCAGAGGACTGGAAAAGGGCCAATGTGGTTCCCATTTTCAAAAAAGGGAGGGAAGAGGACCCGGGAAACTATAGGCCTGTTAGTTTTACCTTGGTCCTAGGGAAGCTCTTTGAGAAAATTATCCAGGAGCACACCTGCGAGGGACCAGCAGGGGGGATCATGCTCAGGGGCAATCAACATGGGTTCATTCGAGGCAGGTCCTGTCAGACCAACCTGGTGGCCTTCTACGACCAGGTCACAAAAGCCTTGGACTCAGGTGTCACAGTGAACGTAGTCTTTCTGGACTTTAGGAAGGCCTTCGACACTGTGTCTCACCCCATTCTCATTAAAAAATTAGGCGACTGTGGCGTCGATGCCTACAGTCAGAAGGGTCGCAAACTGGGTGGAGGGCCGCACTCGGAGAGTGGTGGTGGATGGGTCATTTTCGACTTGGAGGGATGTGGGTAGTGGGGTCCCCCAGGGCTCGGTCCTCAGGCCCACACTGTTCAACATCTTCATGAGCAACTTGGATGTGGGGGTAAAAAGCACCTTGTTCAAATTCGCAGATGACACTAAGATGTGGGGAGAAGTGGGCACGCTGGAGGAGAGCAACAGGCTACAACTAGATCTGGACAGGTTACAGGGGTGGGCCGATGAGAACAGGATGGGTTTCAATACAGACAAGTTCAAGTTACTGCACGGGGGAGGAAGAACCAGCAGCAGAGCTACAGGCTGGGGAACTCCCTTCTCATCAGTGCAGAGGCATAAAAGGATCTTGGAGTCATTATTGATGCCAAAATGAACATGGGCTGCCAATGTGAGGATGCGGTCAGGAAGGCTAACCACACCTTGTCATGCATGCAGAGATGCATCACGAGCAGGTCCAAGGAGGTGATCCTCCCCTTCTATATGACACTGGTCAGGCCACAGTTGGAGTACTGTGTCCAGTTCTGGGCACCGCACTTCAGGAGGGATGTGGACAGCATCAAGAGGGTCCAGAGGAGGGACACTCACATGATCAGGGGGCAGCAGGGCAGGCCCTATGAGCGGAGGCTACGGGTCCTGAACCTGTTCAGCCTCCACAAGAGAAGGCTGAGTGGGGATCTGGTGGCCCTTTACAAACTAGCCAAGGGGGACCAGCAGGCTATGGGAGAGAACCTGTTCCCACGAGCACTACCGGGAGTAACAAGGAATAACGGCCATAAGTTGACTGAGAGTAGATTCAGGCTATATATCAGGAGGCACTACTTCACTGTCAGGGCGGCTAGGAGCTGGAACCAACTTCCAAGGGAAGTGGTGCTCTCTCCTACCCTGGGGGTCTTAAAAAGGAGACTAGATAATTACCTAGCCGGGGTCGTTTGACCCCAGCATTTTTTCCTGCCCACGGCAGGGGGTTGGACTTGATGATCTGCTCAGGTCCCTTCCAACCCTACCAACTATGAAACTATCCTGAACTGTTATGAATTGGTCTCACACCACTATAGTCACAGGTCATGAACAGATGTCTAATTTGCCCTGGGAGAATCCATTTTCTGCTGGGACAAATTGGGACCTATCAGATATCCATTTCCATTGTTCCGGGGCAATTCCTGAAAAGGTGTGCAGGACAAGCTCTACTAACATTTTGTCCCAGAATATCTCACGGTGCATGTGAACTGATGTCCCAGGAATGCATCACTGGATGAATGTTAGAAAAGCAGCAGTGCATTCAGCTGTTCACTAAACCCCAACTGGAAGAGTGACTTGTGTACATGTCAGTCCTGTGACTTCTGTTCCAGGACAAACACTGGCACAACTGCTCCTGGGACAAATGGAATGTCTGTTCATACCCACAGTACATTTAGGACTGCCCACATACCCAGCAGCCTGGCTCTGCTCCCTGCCACTACATGCAGCTTCCAGGACTCCACCAGGAAGTAGGGAGCGGGACCAAGCTGGCCAGGCACCATCATGCAGGGCTTCCCACCATTTCTGCCAGAGTCCAAGGAACTGCATGTAGTAGCAGGGAGCAGCAAATGCCATTGGCTCCATTGTGCAAGACTTCCTCTGGTGGGATCTGCATGAGAGCCACAGGGAGCCCCATGTGATGGAACTGAGCTGACCCAGGCTCTGCACTCCTATCACCCCTGCTAGACATGGGCCTTGGCCCCCACCCAGCTGCAGCTTCTCCCTACCCCCTGGCACCTCTGTACCCACTGCCTAGAGCACTGAAGCAGGGAAGTGAGGAGCTGGGGGAGCTGAGCAGTTCCACCAGCGGCAGCAGCAGTGGAGTCCATTTGCACTGGTTGGGTGGTTGTTCCTCCAGTTAGAAACTACTTCCCTTTTCAGTTAAACAACTTATTTTCTTTGGTGCCTATGATATCATAAGCCAGGACTGTTCAGCTGATGACATGCAGGCCACATGCAGCCTGTGAGGGGTTAACTTGAGGCCCAGCAGATGTTAACTGTAGTGTGTGGGCTCCTGCCTGCCCGGGGTCTCTGGGCACCTCATCTCTCTAGCTTCTGCTTCCTGCCCCCCATTCCTAAGAGTGGAGTGGTGCAGTGGGAGGGAGCCCTGAGAGGGTTCTATGCTGCTGGCACAGCAAGGGAGGCAGCAGGCTGCCCACATGGCAGGGCACCCTGGAAGGGCCTCCCTCTTTGTCTGTGGCCCATGTTGTGGGCAGCCCATGGGTTGTGCCGCTCTGTGGACCATAGAGTCTTCCAAGACAGAAAGGGTAGACAGGATATGAACTGCTAGTAGAAAAAGAAACAAGAAAAATTTCACAATCGCCCTCCACTACAATCTAACTGTCACTGTTAACAGACACGACTACGTAGACTCACACAGCCCCTGCTACATATTTGTCTCTCTCATACACACATCCTCACCTACACACAGACTCACACTCTCTCCCACTCACAGATCCTCCCTGCTGCTCACCACCCAGCACTCTGTCACACACACACCTCTGGGC